>NC_141761.1:96711308-97038808 GCF_982258835.1 Parasteatoda tepidariorum
GCATGGTGCCAATTCTAAGCGTCTGGCGCGAAAAGTCATCGATCGGTGGATGGCGGGAGATATTTTCACTACGGCTACGCAGGAAAGGACCCCACACTCCCCCGCTGTATGATAGTCATTTTCTGTGGGGGTACATCGACCCCCGACTTGTCCTAGCCAACCAGTCTGCGATAGTTAAGAGTCGCGGTTTTTTAAATTCATATTTAATAGCTTGAATTTATTGTTAGTTTCTGCTACAACTTGAACTATAAAAAGTAGTTTTTGTTTTACTTATAAAATTTGATATTTATTATTAATACAAAAACGTCTATAGTTTTATTCCTTGTAGTTCTTCACAAGATTTTGCCATTGGTAGTCTTAAAAGATAATTAAATTAATAATAAACATTTAATCTCACTTTTTTTTAAAAAAAAAATTTTGTAAATATATCAAAGTTAAAGATAACGAACATTAAACGGGATATTTCTGAAATATATATTGCATGCGTATTGCTGATTTCTTTAGGAGTTATTAGTCTGGCCATTCAACCCTTTTTTTTTTTTTGTTTGTTTGATTAAAAGAAAACCGCATTCCAAACAAGGTAATGCAGTTCTTTTTCGTATGGTCACATTCTTTCAAAACAGGATTTTCTCTTGTTGCGCACTTCAAGCAACTGGGTCACAGACTGGAAGGAATGCAATAGTTCGCCTCCAGTATGATTTCGATCGTTTTTTTTTTTACCTTCCATATTTTGAACTTTATAAACAAGTTCTTGTAAATTCTTCTATTAAGTTATTCGCGTGTTAGTTCGTATTTATAAAAATATTATTAAAATTTATTGATGTTTAACACAAATACACGTTTATTATTATTCGCATTTTATTTATTTACAAATTTTTTTTGAAAATTATTAAGTACGTAATGGTTAATTGTGAAAAAAATAAACAAACAATGCCCATATGTTTTTAATATCTATGCTTTACTTAATTCACTACTAGTAAAAGTTACTATTTTAAATCCTTTATTATTAAGTTTAAATCAATTTTATTATGGCAATATTATTTCCATTTTTAATTTATCATTCATATTTACTTACTAAAGGTAAATCGTAAACATAGCTTGTTTTGATTCAAAGAAATTGTTTTGATGTTTATAGTAGAGTCAAGGAAATTAGTGTTGATATTTATAGAGTAGGAAGTTATTTGTAATGTTGTTTATAGAGTTGAGGAAGTTGTGTAATTGAGAATTTCTCAAGCATTAATTTAAAATTTCTCTCTGTAACTTCAACAAATATTTCTGCTCTGATTATTAAGTGTAACAATCTTTTACTCATTCGTTTATGTTAAAACTTTATATTTACAACCATTTTAGAATATATTTAATATGAAAGTATTTTTAAATATTGATAAAATTTCATTTATATATCATGGTTTAATAATAAATTAATTAATTTACCTTTTATTACTAAATGGTAATTTAGTAATAAATAAGTAGTTGCATTTGAATTACCATTGTAAGTGTGTCTTAATGCCAAGTTATACTAAATTTGTTTTTTCCTGTTAATTATTAGGTACACGAGTATACAGTCCGCCTGAGTGGATAAGAAACAGTTGTTACAATGGTTATGCCTTAACTGTATGGTCCTTGGGTATTCTCCTGTATGATATGGTGTGTGGTGACATTCCTTTTGAAAAAGATGAACAAATCTTGAAAGCAGACATCAGGTTCAAGAAATTCCTTTCAATGGGTAATTATCTTTCATTGTTTATTTTTATGGATTATCTTTTATTTTTATGAGATAGTTTAAAGTTTTAACATTGTTATAAGTTGCTATTAAAGTATTATAATAGTCTTAATAGCTGAGAGAGTAATGTAATAAGAAAAACTTATTCAGAGTTATGACTGAATTTTTTTTCCCCCAGTTAATTTTCTGAAATTAATGCTTATTTTTTGGTCTAAAGCTCTTCTATAATTTTGCAAATTTTTTATAAGATGTTGTGCAAATATTGTACATTAAAATTTGTTACTAATAGAAATTATACATTAATATTACACTTTACAATAGTTGACAATAGTGATACTACAAAATTGACATTTTAAAGGTAGTTAAAACAGTGTATGCACTGTATTCTTAATAATAATATAAAGATTGATTGTTTTATTTATAGTCAACACTGCTTTTTACTTCTTTCATTGTAACAATGATATTTACTTCATATAATAATGATAGTTAGGCATTGAGATTAATAATGATCAGAGGTATAAATCTTAAAAGTTGTGTTATGCACTTTTCAGTTTATTTAGAGCAGCTCATTATCAAATAAAATTATATTAGATATAGTTTTAATAAAAGTGTATAAAAACATGTAGCTTATTTTTTAGTTGTACTTATAATTTCATTTCTTTCTTTACAGAATGCAGAGACCTTATCAAAAAATGTCTATCAGTCAAAGCTTCAGACAGACCCACCTTAGAGGAAATCCTAGAACATCCGTGGATGACCATGCCTCTCGAAAACCTCCCATCTCCCAGCATTCCTGTCCGACACAGTACTCGTATCGAGGACTATCTCGAATTGAACTCTTCCTCAACGAGTAGTGACGGAAGTCTTTGACTCGAATATCTGTCTTAATTTATTTGTTGTAACATAGGCATAATTCATTGGTTCCTAACTGGCTTCAGGCCCGGTGCACTTACAGGCCGCTGAGAAAGATAGCGAAAGAATAGTTTGGAATGAAAGAATTTAACGAGGCAATATTTCTCCTTGGGTCCCACTCACTCATCTATTTATTGTTATTTATTTATTTATTATCATTGTTTAAATGATAAAGCTAGGTACTGTTATTTTCAACCAAATGCATCGTGAGCTTTCACCTCTATGTATTCGTAGCTATATTTAGATAGGCTCTTCTCGTAAGATGTAGAATTAGTGGAAGGGCTTGAAAGTGCCTTTATGATTGTTGTCATTTTTCAAAATTCTAAAATGATCTTATTTAAATTATTTGGTAGTCTATTTCTGACATTAATTATTGACCAGTGCCTATCTCAGTTTAGTAGTACCGTCTTAGAGATAATGCCTTCAAAGAGTTTTGAACATTGCATTTGGTTAGAGATAATGCCTTCGAAGAAATTTTGAATTAATGTGCATTTGGTTGAAATGACCATTTTGAGTACCTATTAATTTATTTGCAAGAGAGAATATTTGTAGGGCCTATTCCCTAGTGTATTTTATACATGCTCAATTGCTTGATTTGTCGATATTTATCGAAAGTTCCTCGAAGGCCATGACGCCTCTTGGAGCTGATATTTGTAGAAGTTCCTTTTAATATGTCTGTCAATTATTTATTGTAAAAACAGCCTTTCATTGTAAATAATTGGAAGTAGAAAAATACATTCCAGCATCTTGTGTTCATATCAATCTTCCAATTGTTTCAATGTTATTTAAAATTAATACAATGCTCTCTTCTTCAATATTTGTTGAATAATATCTTCAATTTTTTTTTATCGAATAACTCTTCAGTTTATTAATTAACTTGTAATTAAAATATTCTATTAGATTTTTATTTTATTAAAACTTAAAAATAAAGATCTTTTATAGTTTAATAGCCATAATTTACTTGAGTTCTAAAAGTCTATATAATTTCTGTCTATATAATTTTAATTTTTTAGTCATATTTGACACATTTAAACAATTGGAAGATTAAAACATATCATCTTCCAATTGTTTCAGTGTCATTTAAAATTATTACAATGCTCTTTTTATTTTATTAAAACTTGACAAAAAAAATTTGGTCTATTAGAATTAAATAGACAAAGTTCGAAATTTTCTTGACTTCTAAGAGTTGTTAACTTATATTTATTTAAATAATTTTACCACTTTAATTTTTGAGTCATATTTGACACTTATTATATAGAGCATTGTAAAATTATCTAAATTTTTAAATCAAGTTTGGCAGTCCTTTTCAAAGCATTGTAAAAAAAATTTAAAATCTCACTTGAATTCTAACTTCTCTAAATTTAACATAGAGATTCATAAGGAGTTCTTAATTTTAATAGTTAAGTCAGCTACTAGTTTGAGTTTAAGAGATATTTAATTTATCAAGACTAGCTTTTATATGAGCCAAATGTATATAGGATATCATGAAAAAGAAATTTTCAATCATCAACTTGTCCAAATCTCATAATTTATTGAATGACTAAGCCCGGTGCTTAAAGTATGTAGCATAGTGGGTACCCTGGAGATTTAATGATTTGCCTGTCTACCATCACTGCCCTTCGTAAAGTCCTAATTTTAGTGGACTTTTTTATAGAACTTGAGTGTATATCTTGTTCACTTATTTATTAATTGTATATATGTATATAGGCTGACCGAGCTGCAAAGTTCCTCCAAAAAATCTGTATATCTGCAAATTTTAATTTATTTCGCTGCGAAGATCCAACTTGGCTACCCAATACATTGTAAGCAGCTCGCAGGCCAATGAAGCATTTATGGCTTTCTGGATGAAAGGCATCAGTGCTTCACGTATTTATGTGCCTTTTTTTTGACATGTGTTGCTGTGTAGCACTAACTTGTACATATGTAAATATTATAAATATATATATATATCTATTATTATTGATAAACAGAGGTATTTTTCTATACAGGGAAATTCCAAAATAAACTAGATGTCAACATATATATTTGTCTTTATTTGTGTAATCTTCATAAATCAATTTGAAGTATATGTGGCTTTTAAAAAAAGGACCAATTTATTGCAATTTGGATATTTAAATTGAAATTTCAGGCAGAAACTGGTATTTTCTAGAAGCCACATGTATGTTAAAAGATTCAATTTACATAAAATATATTATAATATACATTATTTGTGGCTTTTTTTTTAAAAATAAAGCCACATATGTTAAAAAATACAATACACAAAAAAATAGATTACAAATAATATAATATACATATTTATGGCTTATAAAAGAACCTGGTATTTCATAAAAGCCATGTGTATGTTTAAAAATACAATTCACAAGAAAAAAAAGAATGAAGCAATATGTTTAAAAATAAAATTCTATGAAGCCAAGTAGAACTAAGGCAGTGGGGAAAATTTTTTAGGTATATTATAAATAATATACGTTATTTGTGGCTTTTTAAAAAAAGCCACACATATGTTAAAAAATAGATTACAAGTAATACAACAATCTACATATTTATGGCTTTTAAAGGAATCTGATGTACTTCGAATGCCATGTATGTGGAAAAGAACAATTCACAAGAAGAAAAATCATTGAGTTCTTTATACAATCACCAAAATAGGTATGAAACCATGTAAGACTTAAAACAATAGGAATAGTTTTTGTTTAGTGTAATAAACATGTAGAAAAGTAAACGGACAAATGTTTTATAAAATAGAAACTGGTATATGGCGATGAAGGAATCACTATTTAATCTGAAATTATATTATAAGGATATATCTAGATTTTTTAAATGATATAGATTCAGCATTGAATGAATTACGACATATGTCTGAAATTAAGATATTAATATTTTAAAATAATAATTATTGATGAAATTAAATGGTTCAGAATAATGATATTATAAGAATTTTTTAATGATTTTAACTCGTTAATATTCGGTCTTTTCACATCCATGAAGTAAAGAGTAGAACCGGATGACATGAAGCAATGAGTAAATTATTCAATAACTTAAAAATATATTTCGTTATTATTTTTCGAGAAAAGCGATAATAAATTTCGCCTCTATTTAGCATTTTATGTTTTTTTTTATTTATATTTAACTGGATCTAGCGGGAGGAAATAATTGCAACTAAAAACTACATCAATGCAATATCCCTAATTTAAGGAAGGCATTTTTTTAATACTGTATTTCAAGTCGTTTGACTACTATGAAAAGGATGGCTCTGTTTAAAACCCGATTATAAAAACTTATGCATCTAAAAAAAATTTATTAATTAATAATTAATTTACATTCGTAATTTAATTACCTTGTAAATAACATTTCTTCTTCAAAAAAAATTATAACTATGATTTTAAAAACCAATTAAACCGTAAGTGATCAAATGTCTCATTATTAACTGACCCTCCCCATCTCATAGCTGCCAACTCTACTGGATTTGGACAGTTTCTGCTGGTTTAATTAACATTCTCCTGGTAATTCCCTATAATTGAGTAAATTTCCTTAAAAGATCCCTGTTGAAGTAGAATTTTAGTGCAAATCATTGCTTGCTTGAATAAGTGTCACTAACACGTAAAGAAGCGAGCCTCATTTATAAAATTCAGATAACTATGATGAATAAAATGCTATTCAAAATTGTCCCGCAGGATCGCAAAGACACAGTTCCCAGTTGAACACCGAAGTAAAGAGTCACTGGCTGCTGTCAGTAAGCGGATGGGTGACCACTTTGGTGATCCTGAGTAGGGACCGAGGGTGCGCGGTATTGGTCACCTGTTCTACCGTACAGTGCTCGACTTTGCGCGCAGGTCGCCCGGCTATCAAAGCAGGGGAGTCACTCCCTCTGCAGAGGATCAAAATTGTGATGGCATGTCTTCGGATCCTCTTCAGGGATGTTTCCCAGACCATCACCAATAGCTAATCTACAGCTCTAATGCGACGTAAATAAAGTACCTACTTCAATAAAAATCCCAGTGGTTCGAATCCGAGCAATAGCTGGTCGATACGAATTCCATAATATTCTCAGTGGAAGACGGATCATGGGTTAGAGTCTCCTTGCTGTCAGGCTAATCATGGGAGATTTTCGTGGTTTACTTTCCCATGTAAGGCAAATGCGGGTTGATTCCGCCCATTGTGCAGATCTAGTGCGACGTAAATAATGTACCTACCTACCAATTCAATTCTAATCGACCCGTAAAGCTCGACCCTATTCAATTCTAATCGACTCTCAATGTTCAACTCCTTAGCTTCGTAATTTTGAACCTAACCCAGAAGGCAAGAGAACACCTGGATCAAGCATTGCGACAAACTAACTTTCGTGGGGGAGTTTCTAATGGAACTAAACCGTATTTGAGATACATGGAGGAAAACCTCCCACGGTTAGTTTGATTGCCAGGGAATTCTAGCCCATGATTCCAACTACAATTGATGATATTTTACATCACCACTGTGGTCGGAGCGAGCTGGAATCAGAATTCGTATCAACCAGACACAGTTAGTACTCGAATCTATGTCCCCTCATTAATTGATAACTGAAAATTCAAAATAATTGTTCCATTTTATATTTCATAAACGGCGGTGAACAATCAACACAATTTTGAGTTCAGGACTATCAATATTCAACTCCATAGTCTTGTAATTTTAAACCCAACCCACAAAACCAAGGAGCTCCTGAATCAAGCATTGGGACAAACTAGCCTTCGTGGAGAATTTCTTGGCGGAACAGACCAGCATTCGCGTCCTTCCATGGTTAACCCGACGGCAAAGTGATTCTAACCCATGATCCGCCTGTCACTGAGGATATTTTACATCAACACAGTGGTCCTATTTGAGGTCAAAAAGTTTTAACTCACAGCAAATAATTCATTAAACGCAAACGATATTATGTATATATTAAAGCTATTAATTAATAAATCTGACAACAATTGATAAAAAAAGTAAAGAATTGTTTTCTGGATTTAGTGCGAGAAACTTTCGCTTCGTTGCTCAAGGAAATTTTCATTTTAAAGAAGTAAGCTACGATTATCAAAAACACATCATTAACCATCAAGCGAAGTTTGATTCTCGTGGACCAACATTCCATGATGATCTGTGATGGTCAATGATGATTCCAACTATACATTTCCATGATGGTTTAATGGAAAAAATCAAATTGCATTGATGGAATATACCGTCATAACAATTTGTTTTTTTTTCTTATGTTGGCCCATCATAGATCAGTTCGAATTCCTATATTGCGATGATGGTTGTTCATGATTGTTCCAACATTTGATTCGTAAAAAACTATGATAGAAATTTCTGATGGTTCAACATGAATAAACCATGACAACAAGTTGTTATTCTTATGTTGGACCATCATAAGTCAGTCCGAATTCTTACATTGCGATGATGGTTGTTCATGATTGTTCCAACATTTGATTTGTAAAAAACTATGATAGAAATTTCTGATGGTTCAACATGAATAAACCATGACAACAAGTTGTTATTCTTATGTTGGACCATCATAAGTCAGTCCGAATTCTTACATTGCGATGATGGTTGTTCATGATTGTTCCAACATTTGATTTGTAAAAAACTATGATAGAAATTTCTGATGGTTCAACATGAATAAACCATGACAACAAGTTGTTATTCTTATGTTGGACCATCATAAGTCAGTCCGAATTCCTATATTGCGATGATGGTTGTTCATGATTGTTCCAACATTTGATTTGTAAAAAACTATGATAGAAATTTCTGATGGTTCAACATGAATAAACCATGACAACAAGTTGTTATTCTTATGTTGGACCATCATAAGTCAGTCCGAATTCTTACATTGCGATGATGGTTGTTCATGATTGTTCCAACATTTGATTTGTAAAAAACTATGATAGAAATTTCTGATGGTTCAACATGAATAAACCATGACAACAAGTTGTTATTCTTATGTTGGACCATCATAAGTCAGTCCGAATTCTTACATTGCGATGATGGTTGTTCATGATTGTTCCAACATTTGATTTGTAAAAAACTATGATAGAAATTTCTGATGGTTCAACATGAATAAACCATGACAACAAGTTGTTATTCTTATGTTGGACCATCATAAGTCAGTCCGAATTCCTATATTGCGATGATGGTTGTTCATGATTGTTCCAACATTTGATTTGTAAAAAACTATGATAGAAATTTCTGATGGTTCAACATGAATAAACCATGACAACAAGTTGTTATTCTTATGTTGGACCATCATAAGTCAGTCCGAATTCCTATATTGCGATGATGGTTGTTCATGATTGTTCCAACATTTGATTTGTAAAAAACTATGATAGAAATTTCTGATGGTTCAACATGAATAAACCATGACAACAAGTTGTTATTCTTATGTTGGACCATCATAAGTCAGTCCGAATTCCTATATTGCGATGATGGTTGTTCATGATTGCTCCAACATTTGATTTGTAAAAAACTATGATAGAAATTTCTGATGGTTCAACATGAATAAACCATGACAACAAGTTGTTATTCTTATGTTGGACCATCATAAGTCAGTCCGAATTCCTATATTGCGATGATGGTTGTTCATGATTGTTCCAACATTTGATTTATAAAAAACGATGATAGAAATTTCTGATGGTTCAACATGAATAAACCATGACAACAAGTTGTTATTCTTATGTTGGACCATCATAAGTCAGTCCGAATTCCTATATTGCGATTATGGTTGTTCATGATTGTTCCAACATTTGATTTATAAAAAACTATGATAGAAATTTCTGATGGTTCAACATGAATAAACCATGACAACAAGTTGTTATTCTTATGTTGGACCATCATAAGTCAGTCCGAATTCCTATATTGCGATGATGGTTGTTCATGATTGTTCCAACATTTGATTTGTAAAAAACTATGATAGAAATTTCTGATGGTTCAACATGAATAAACCATGACAACAAGTTGTTATTCTTATGTTGGACCATCATAAGTCAGACCGAATTCCTATATTGCGATGATGGTTGTTCATGATTGTTCCAACATTTGATTTGTAAAAAACTATGATAGAAATTTCTGATGGTTCAACATGAATAAACCATGACAACAAGTTGTTATTCTTATGTTGGACCATCATAAGTCAGTCCGAATTCCTATATTGCGATGATGGTTGTTCATGATTGTTCCAACATTTGATTTGTAAAAAACTATGATAGAAATTTCTGATGGTTCAACATGAATAAACCATGACAACAAGTTGTTATTCTTATGTTGGACCATCATAAGTCAGTCCGAATTCCTATATTGCGATGATGGTTGTTCATGATTGTTCCAACATTTGATTTGTAAAAAACTATGATAGAAATTTCTGATGGTTCAACATGAATAAACCATGACAACAAGTTGTTATTCTTATGTTGGACCATCATAAGTCAGTCCGAATTCCTATATTGCGATGATGGTTGTTCATGATTGTTCCAACATTTGATTTGTAAAAAACTATGATAGAAATTTCTGATGGTTCAACATGAATAAACCATGACAACAAGTTGTTATTCTTATGTTGGACCATCATAAGTCAGTCCGAATTCCTATATTGCGATGATGGTTGTTCATGATTGTTCCAACATTTGATTTGTAAAAAACTATGATAGAAATTTCTGATGGTTCAACATGAATAAACCATGACAACAAGTTGTTATTCTTATGTTGGACCATCATAAGTCAGTCCGAATTCCTATATTGCGATGATGGTTGTTCATGATTGTTCCAACATTTGATTTGTAAAAAACTATGATAGAAATTTCTGATGGTTCAACATGAATAAACCATGACAACAAGTTGTTATTCTTATGTTGGACCATCATAAGTCAGTCCGAATTCCTATATTGCGATGATGGTTGTTCATGATTGTTCCAACATTTGATTTGTAAAAAACTATGATAGAAATTTCTGATGGTTCAACATGAATAAACCATGACAACAAGTTGTTATTCTTATGTTGGACCATCATAAGTCAGTCCGAATTCCTATATTGCGATGATGGTTGTTCATGATTGTTCCAACATTTGATTTGTAAAAAACTATGATAGAAATTTCTGATGGTTCAACATGAATAAACCATGACAACAAGTTGTTATTCTTATGTTGGACCATCATAAGTCAGTCCGAATTCCTATATTGCGATGATGGTTGTTCATGATTGTTCCAACATTTGATTTGTAAAAAACTATGATAGAAATTTCTGATGGTTCAACATGAATAAACCATGACAACAAGTTGTTATTCTTATGTTGGACCATCATAAGTCAGTCCGAATTCCTATATTGCGATGATGGTTGTTCATGATTGTTCCAACATTTGATTTGTAAAAAACTATGATAGAAATTTCTGATGGTTCAACATGAATAAACCATGACAACAAGTTGTTATTCTTATGTTGGACCATCATAAGTCAGTCCGAATTCCTATATTGCGATGATGGTTGTTCATGATTGTTCCAACATTTGATTTGTAAAAAACTATGATAGAAATTTCTGATGGTTCAACATGAATAAACCATGACAACAAGTTGTTATTCTTATGTTGGACCATCATAAGTCAGTCCGAATTCCTATATTGCGATGATGGTTGTTCATGATTGTTCCAACATTTGATTTGTAAAAAACTATGATAGAAATTTCTGATGGTTCAACATGAATAAACCATGACAACAAGTTGTTATTCTTATGTTGGACCATCATAAGTCAGACCGAATTCCTATATTGCGATGATGGTTGTTCATGATTGTTCCAACATTTGATTTGTAAAAAACTATGATAGAAATTTCTGATGGTTCAACATGAATAAACCATGACAACAAGTTGTTATTCTTATGTTGGACCATCATAAGTCAGTCCGAATTCCTATATTGCGATGATGGTTGTTCATGATTGTTCCAACATTTGATTTGTAAAAAACTATGATAGAAATTTCTGATGGTTCAACATGAATAAACCATGACAACAAGTTGTTATTCTTATGTTGGACCATCATAAGTCAGTCCGAATTCCTATATTGCGATGATGGTTGTTCATGATTGTTCCAACATTTGATTTGTAAAAAACTATGATAGAAATTTCTGATGGTTCAACATGAATAAACTATGACAACAAGTTGTTATTCTTATGTTGGACCATCATAAGTCAGTCCGAATTCCTATATTGCGATGATGGTTGTTCATGATTGTTCCAACATTTGATTTGTAAAAAACTATGATAGAAATTTCTGATGGTTCAACATGAATAAACCATGACAACAAGTTGTTATTCTTATGTTAGACCATCATAAGTCAGTCCGAATTCCTATATTGCGATGATGGTTGTTCATGATTGTTCCAACATTTGATTTGTAAAAAACTATGATAGAAATTTCTGATGGTTCAACATGAATAAACCATGACAACAAGTTGTTATTCTTATGTTGGACCATCATAAGTCAGTCCGAATTCCTATATTGCGATGATGGTTGTTCATGATTGTTCCAACATTTGATTTGTAAAAAACTATGATAGAAATTTCTGATGGTTCAACATGAATAAACCATGACAACAAGTTGTTATTCTTATGTTGGACCATCATAAGTCAGTCCGAATTCCTATATTGCGATGATGGTTGTTCATGATTGTTCCAACATTTGATTTGTAAAAAACTATGATAGAAATTTCTGATGGTTCAACATGAATAAACCATGACAACAAGTTGTTATTCTTATGTTGGACCATCATAAGTCAGTCCGAATTCCTATATTGCGATGATGGTTGTTCATGATTGTTCCAACATTTGATTTATAAAAAACTATGATAGAAATTTCTGATGGTTCAACATGAATAAACCATGACAACAAGTTGTTATTCTTATGTTGGACCATCATAAGTCAGTCCGAATTCCTATATTGCGATGATGGTTGTTCATGATTGTTCCAACATTTGATTTATAAAAAGCTATGATAGAAATTTCTGATGGTTCAACATGAATAAACCATGACAACAAGTTGTTATTCTTATGTTGGACCATCATAAGTCAGTCCGAATTCCTATATTGCGATGATGGTTGTTCATGATTGTTCCAACATTTGACTTGTAAAAAACTATGATAGAAATTTCTGATGGTTCAACATGAATAAACCATGACAACAAGTTGTTATTCTTATGTTGGACCATCATAAGTCAGTCCGAATTCCTATATTGCGATGATGGTTGTTCATGATTGTTCCAACATTTGATTTATAAAAAACTATGATAGAAATTTCTGATGGTTCAACATGAATAAACCATGACAACAAGTTGTTATTCTTATGTTGGACCATCGTAAGTCAGTCCGAATTCTTACATTGGGGTGATGGTTACGTATGTTGCTTACCATCAAATATATAATGGATCGTGATGGAATTATTGATGGTTACCATCAATATTATGTTGGTTCATCAATGGAAAACCATAAAACATTTTGACTTTGGTATGATATAATTAAACTTTAAGAGTAGGGTAAATTATCTAAAAAATCTTATTTTTTACTGCATTTTAGTTCAAGGTACACCGACCGGCCTGTGTAGGGAACAGGGAACTGTCCTTGCACCAGAAAGGTTCTGGGTTCGAATCCGGGGCAAGGCATGGGTGTTCTTTACTTCTCTCTACTATCTGTCGTCACTGTGGGAGAGTTGTTCGCCCACATAATATAGTGTCCCTGAAAGAGAGGTCAGCAAAATCGCCCTCTAAATACCTGATTTTTAACATAGGCGGGCATTGGAAAAAAAAAATTTAAGGTACAGATATTATTTTCGACGTTAACCCTTTGAAGCAGAATTTTCATTAAACATATTTTTCATAACTTTTTTCAATATTTTATATTAAATTTAGGTCAAAGTAAGTGAAAATAATTATATTCAGCATTTTAATAATTGATTGTTATGAAATACAGCAGGGCTGTCCAACTGCAAAGAGCCTATGGGCCAGAATTCCGGTCACTGATCACCTGGCGGGCCGCAGTTTGAAAAAGTTGAACAATAACCTCTTACCTCTAATACAATAACAATTATAGTTGAATTATTAATTATAAAACAATGGAACAGAAGGATTATAAAACAATTTGCTTACATTTTAATGGGAAAACTGAGGCCAATCAGCCTGAATAAGAAGTTGGTGGGCTGCACGATATGTGTTGGAGGGCCGCATGCCGCCCGCGGGCCTCCAGTTGGACAGCCCTGAAATACAGCATAAAACACTGTGTCTTTTTCTGGGTTAAAGATAGAATCTTCCAAATACGGCTCACTTGCAAACAATAATTTTTCAAATTTGCACTTACTTATGTCTAAGAGAAACTGTTATTCATTACTGAAATTTCTTTAATTTACAAAATCAATTATTCATACATTTTTTTGAATCTGAATTAAAAGAATAAAAACTTAAAATACTTTTTTTTTAATTTCATATTTTAGAACAAATATAGCTTTGAAAATCTAACAGATTGTTTTAGTAACTATTTGACAGTTTCTTATAGTTAAGAAAATACCAAAATATGTTTTTATTAGCAATTAGATCACCAGAAAAAAAATATTTATAACAGTGACACCGGTGTCCCATCTGTCAGGGCTACCTATCTGTACTAAAGGATTAAAAACAGAAATTTATAATTTATTGTAAGAAAATCAGTACGGGGATCGATCAACTGAAGTTGATTCCAACATGGTTAATTTAACATCTTATTAAGCTTGCTGTAATTTTGTACAGCGTTTTTGTTCAAGGTACAGATATTATGGTTCGGCTTTAAAAACAGGAAGTTGAAATTGTTATCTTGAAAATCCTAGCTACCAAAAATTTGGGTCACGTAACAAAAAAAAAGAAAGTTCCTTTTTAAAGGTTGCAATCTAGCAATAACGCAATTCAAATATTTGCTTTTTAATTAACATTAATTATTAAAAGATTCATTTACAATAATATAGTTGCTAAACTAAATCTACAGTTTTAAATTCAATCAAGTGTTTAACAAGAAAAAAAAAAAAATAAAAACATCTTTAAGGTTTGCTGTCGAAGGAAAAAAAATGTTTCATTTTTATTTTCCTAAAAAAAAAAGAGAAAAAGTAGCAACTAATCAATTTCAAGTTTGTGCCGTGACCTATAGATAGATTTATTTACCTTGAAAATGTAAATAAATATGTTAAAAGATGCATAGTAACAAAATATGTGAAAAATTAATATGTAACTAAATCTACAGTTTTAAATTCAATCAAGTGTTTAATAAAAAAATAAATAAATAAAAACATGTTAAAGGTTTGCTACCAAAGAATATGTAAACAAATCAAGTATCATGTATCAAAATATGTAAACAAATCAAGTATCAAGTATGTAAATATGTAAACAGTAATATGCATCTAAATCTTCTGTTTTAAATTCAATCAAAGGTTAAATAAAAATAAATAAATTTAAAAAAAAAAAACATTTTTAAGGTTTACCCTATAGAAGAAAAAAAATATTTCATTTTTATTTCCCAACAAAAAAAGGAGCTACCATCCAAGTTCAAGTGTGTGCCGAGACCTATAAATTTATTTACCCTAGAAATGTAAATAAATATGTTAAAAGGTATAATATGTAAACAATCATTTGCGAAAGGAAAAAAAAATGGGACACATTGATCAAATTCTACATTCCACAATAACAGTTGGACCCTCTCCAAAACGACCGGAACATTTATTTATTTTCTTATTCTAGATCTAAAAATAAAATCGTGCCCCACCATTCCTAGATCGATATTTTGCGACAAATAGGGAAAGAAAAGAACTGACCAATTTTAATTGGCAGCAAACCCGTAATATCCCTATAAACAAATCATCGTGACTGTGTCGTCTACTCCGTCATACGGACCATATTCCCACCTTCCATGCCCACTAGTGACGTCACGGATAGGCCTTTAGATCGATCTGCCAACCTAGGTAAGTCCCAGCCATGCGACCTAATATCTCTGGAAACACGGGCTCTCGAATCTAGGTCAGGCACGAGGTGCTAGTTTTTCATCAACAACCCTTTCTCTTCTATCAAACCTTAAAATGGGGAAATAGTATGGGGATTTTTTTTTTATTATTTACGTTATAGAAATTGAATTTTTTCCCCATTTTTTTGGCGGTGACTTATTTCAGATGGATCGATTCGAGCAGAGTTTTGAGGGCAATGAATTGGAAAATTATGCTTCGTTTGCGAGGAAATGTGGAATGTTCTTTCTTTCTTTATTTATATCTGACTAACAATGAAAGAGATTCATACTAGAAGGAATTGTTTTGGTTTCACTATTGGTTTACGTACTAGTTAAACATTCTATCTTTACAAATACGTTATTCGTAAGCAGGGGCTCTCGCAAAGATGGTCAAGAGCGTGCAGTCACTCCTCTTGGATATCCATTAAATTGAGAAATACATTTTACTTTTATGTTGTATCACTTTTTTTTTAATAATTACTGGTTGCGTTTCATACTGAATAATATAACCGTTGTTGAACACCGACCCAATTTTTGGGTTTACGGCTGCTAATGTTCAACTACGTAGCATTGTAATTTTGAACCCAATTCAGAAAACTAGAGAACTCCTGGGCCAAGTATTGGGAGAAATGTGCCTTCGTGGAGGACTTTATGATGGAACTTACCCGCAGTTGCGTTACATGGAGAGGAAAACGACGAAAACACTCCATAGTTAGCCTTAAGGCAAGGGGACTCTAACCCATGATCCGTCTACCACTGAGGATATTGGATATTTTACGTCAGCACAGTGGTCCGTGCAAGCCGGATGCGGAATTCGTACCGACCAGCCATTTCTGGGATTTGAACCCGGTCTACTTCATTAGCCCCTGAGCCATTACGGCTCTCATATAGAATATAATCGGATTTGCGTTACACCTCCCACGGTAAGCATTGTGGTCGGTGCGAATCGGGTGCGGAATTCTAGTCGACCAGCCATCGCTGCCTTTCGAAACTGGGTTCACCTCATTAGGAGGCAAGTGCTCTATATCCCCTTAGCTACCACGGCTCAATTATTGATTATACTTATTATTCTACAATATCAACAAAAAATAATAATAATATGATTAGCTAAACTTGATGGAGAAATGATGAAAAAAAATGTAACTATACAATCTCAGGGAAATTAGTTCAACTTTGAACCATAATATGGTACTTTTTACTACAGCTTTAATAAGGTGTTAAATTGAACCTTATCTCCATTAAAGATAAAACACACGATATTAAAATGAAGTTTAAAATGTACAAAAATAAAGTTTAACTTAGCACCATATTAAAATTACTACAAATTTCAACGATATTATGGTACAACACAACCCAAACACTGTAACAAAATTTCTAGTATTCCATTTTTCTTTGTCTGATTTAATATTTACTTGATTAAACGTAATGTTTATTGTTCTGATTTAATTTTTTCCCTTTACTTTTATTTATAAAAAAATACTGAAATTTTTTTATTTTTTATAAATCCATCAATTCACATGATTTTACTAAAAAACATTTTATAAGCCAAAAAATATATATCAAAAATATCATATTTTATTCCAAAAATTTTTTGTTATAAATAATATTTAATGATAATTTAAATAAAATGAGGTTAAGTAAACATAGTGATATGCTTAATGCAGACAAAAAGAAAGAATCAATTTAAAAATTCACTCGATATTATAAAATTTTGCTGAAAAACCTATTATAACACAATATATATATATATATATATTCATAAATATCACATTTTATATCTTTGTTATAAATAATACTTTATAATAGTTTAAATCAGGTAAGGTTAAGTAGGTCTAGTGTTAGACTTATAAATTACTTACATTTGCTTAATAAATTAAGCTTGATTTTGAAAACAAATGTAAAGTACACATTAATTTATATTAGTGATAGTGAAGTGTTATATTGAACTAATACTATTTTAATTTCAACTAAAAAAAAAATGAAATAAAAAATAAAAAAAACGAGCAACAATAATAGCCGAGCAACAATAATCAGATATTTAGCCGATCATTCCAAATGTTTAAACATAAAAACTATTTTTGCTACAAATGGCAAAATTGTTCATTCTCTTAAAGAACTTCAATTTGAATATTAAATTATAAGTAGAATTAAAACTTTATCCAATTTAAAACTTAAAAAAGGAAAAAAGGATAATTTCCAAAAATTCTGAAAATAGTTTTGTGAAAAATTTGTCTTAATCACAAGCGTTTTAGCAAAATCTGTAATAAATCTACGTGGATGATATTTTAAATTTATGTAGAAATTAGAAGTTAAATTCTGAAAAAATTAATTCATAAGAGTCAAAAAAAAAAAAAAACACTTAAATCATATCTGAAAAACACTGATTTATAGGCATTAATTAATATACCGAGTCAATTTAGAAGAAATGAGAAACCTAGATTAGATCAGCTTGCAATTTTTTATTTTTCATTCAAAATACGGAAAATGATAGTTCTTTTTATAATATCTTAAAACTAAAACTTATAAGTTGTGTTTTATTCTCTTAATAATTAATAAGTTATGTTTTTTGATATGAACTTATTCCTAATAAAAGAATACGCCTGTGAAAGCTGCCTACAATATATTAAATTGGAGGAAGAGAGCTCTAAGCCTTTGATATGCAACTATCGTTTGTTCCTGAATTATCGTTTGGAACGCTTTATGATCTTTTGTTTTTGCAAATCTTGCGTGAAAGTAGAAGTATTCACATCAGTCTTAAAAATAGCCTTGATGATTTCCTGATGGGACATATTTTTCCCAGTTTTAAGATGATGGTGATATAATTACCTACATTCAATGCAACAGACTCGTTTTGCAGGGATGAAAACAAAAACTCTCACCAAAACAAGACTCGTCTTCCACTGTTTTGATTTTGATTGAGTCTTTGACCGCCAAGTAGGCCGAGTTGGGTTCGAACCCGCATGACCCCTTTCGGGCTCAACTTTCCCCAAACAACGACGTTTCGTTCCATTTCGAATGAAATGTATGTCACCAAAATTCTTTCCATTCAAGGTGATGGGACGTAAACAAGCTATTCTAATCGATGATGTTGTCACAAATATATCGATACTGTTGCTTTGTTGTTTGTTGACAAGCTGCGGTCAGTTTGGTGTTTTCGCCTTTCGCTTTGACCATTTGAGGCGGTCATTCGGTCATCCAAACAGTACCGAACTTTTTTTTATGGATGGAATGTTGTTTACGGCGTAAAATAATGTCCGTAGTCAATACAGGAAAAGTGCTTTCGAATAAAAGTCACGTGGTAAATGTGTTCCGGCGATTTAGTTTGAGTGTATGGCGCTTTGTTTTGATAGCACGCTTTGGCTTTTCCTTGTTCGCATTCGAAAATATTCATTTTTTCCCCCTGAAAAAATGGAAATCTGGTTCAATTGAGCAAATAAGTATTTCGGTTCCGTAACTTGAGTTCTGAATTTTATATTTGCCTACAACAAGAAACAATAAAAATCATTCTTAGGACAAAAAATGGGGCACATTTAGAAAATGAGGTCGATTTATCCGGTTCCTGAAATTGTCCGGGTGTATTGAATTGGATGCAATATATAAAATACGACTTTTGCAATATGGTTTTATTAATGTATTTTGAACTCTTGTTTCTAATTGTAAATGTATACAATAAAACTTTTTATCCAAATTTAGTTTGAAAAGAATTTTTACTAAATTAGTGTATGATATATCTATGAACTTGGGCTCATAAAATTATTTTTACAGCATGAAAACTCGAAAAAAAAATTTTTTTTTTTAACGGAAACTATAAAAATACTATCTCTTTCTCTGATAATTACTTTATTTATATTTGAAATTTAAGTACATGACAAAATGTAATAAACCATATTTATTACAGTATATCTATATATATATATATTTGTAAACTCAGAATTGGATCGGCTATTTAACGCCAGTTATAAAATAAAAATAACCATTTAATTCATAATTAAAATAAATCTAACCATCCAAATAATTGACGAGACAGTTCAGAATGTATTTTAACTATTGCCTCTTCCTCTGCATTTCATTTTTGATACTTTTCTACCAATGATTATCATTTATTTCCATTGAACTTTAGCTTACTTTTTACTTAATTTTTGAAAATAATTTCTACTTATGACAAGTATTTCGCATGCAAAGAAAGAAGAAAAAAATCATTCCACTATAATTAAATTTATTCAACAGGAATAAATATTTCTAAATTAAAAAAAATATGCATATACATATATGAAAAAAATTATATAATTTATGTTGTTTTAATTAGCGAATAATATGTATGTATGATGTAGAAACAGTATATACATGTAACTAGTAAATATATGTATAAACTAGTAAATATAATAGTAATTAACTAGCATAATGTATAAACTAGTAAATATAATAGTAATTAACTAACATAATGTATAAACTAGCGAATATTTTCTTCATAAAAATGCATATTTTCCACAATAACCTAAGATATTTCCATTATAATATGGGAATTTTCTAATATAATATAGAAAATTTTCCAAAATAATTTGGGAAATTATTCAATACTGAGAATTTTTCAATATAATATAAGAAATTTTCCAATTTTATTTTCTAATATAATATTTTTCTAATTTAATATGGAAAAATAATAAAATTTTCTAATATAATATGGAAAATTTTAAAATATATAGTATGAGAAATTTTCTAACATAATTTGGGAAATTTTTAAATGCAATATGGAAGTTTTCCAATATAAATTAATACTTTGTATTTTAAAATGGATATTTTTCTCTGTAAAACTGATACTATCCACTATAAATCAATACTTTATAGTTTGAGAAATTAAAAATCAATAGAGATGGAGTTTTTATTTGTCATCAAAAGGATAAATGACGCATGCACAAAAATAGTTGTTAAATTTGTAGCAGAGTGTTTTAATTAATTTCAAATATCCTAAATTAAACAAAATATGCTAAATAATTCAAATTTATGATTATTTTATGTAATAATTTAAAATAACTAATAAAAATTATTTAAAGTTAATAACTTGAATTTATAAGAAACCATTTATAAGTATAAGTTATTTTAAGCTACATATTGAAGTAAAAATCGCATTTTCTGCCATTATTTATATCTTGAGTCCAGGAGGGCATGCTTTATAGCATGAAAAATTAAAGGTTATTTAGTTTGTTTTTTAGCTGTTTCCTTGAGCAAACAATTAATGAATTAACTATTAATTGATTAAATGTAATTACTTAAATTTAATTAATTAATATTGTTTTAAAAATATTTTATCGCAATTATTAGATTACGTTCTTCTAAGCTACATATTTAAGTAAAAATCGCTTTTTCTGCCATAATTTAAATCTTGAGTCCAGGAGGACATGCTACGTAGCATGCATTGTTCCATGAAAATTGAAAGGTTATTTAGTTTGTTTTTAACTTTTTCCTTGAGCAAATAATTAATTAATTAAATATTTATTAATTGATTAAATTTTATTTTATTTTATCTTTAAAAAAAATTTATTGCAATTATTAGTTTAGGTCCTTCCAAGTTACATATTAAAGTAAAAATTGCACTTTCAGCCATAATTTAAATCTTGAGTCCAGGAGGACATGCATAGCATGCATTGTTCCATAAAAATTGAAAGGTTATTTAGTTTGTTTTTAACTTTTTCCTTGAGCAAATAATTAATTAAATAGATATTTATTAATTGGTTAGATTTAATTAATTTTATTTTATTTTTAAAAAAAATATTTTATTGCAATTATTAGTTTAGGTTCTTCTAAGCTACATATTTATGTAAAAATCGCATTTTCAGCCATTATTTAAATATTTATCCCAGGAGGACATGCTAGGTAGCATCATGCATTGTTCCATGAAAAATGAAAAGTCACTTCTTTTGCTTTTTCACTTTTTCCCTTAAGCGAGCAACAAGAACGAATTCAGATCACTTATTATAAAACAAAGCGTCCGCCCTTGGCATTTATATATTTGAGTTGAAAAAATATCTATATCAAAAGAGGTAGAGGAAGGGGTAACTTTACTTTTGCAAGGTTCATAAAGTATTCTAGAAGCGGAAGTCAGATCCCGGAAGTGGTTAAACATAGCAACCGAAATGCCAATTCTGATCATTTCTTATCGGCAGTTCCCAAAAAGAAAAAGAGCCACCATAATCGCGGACCTAGAAAAAGAAAAGGGTTGTGTCCTTTATTTATTTGTTTTATACCCTTATTTTTTTTTATTTATGTCTTTTTGTTCTGCATTGGCGCCCTATTTGCGTCAGCTGTCACATTTTTCGCAGAAATGTGACTGATAAACGTTGAATAAAATGCTATACGTTCCTATGAATTCCAACTTTTAAATTAGGTTGGATGTGTCGATCACATGAGGGTGGGGAAAAATAAACGGCGATTAGAAATCGCTTGATGATTTTGCGTGCTATAAATGCCCCAATGGGAATGTCAAAAAAATATAGAACAGTAAATTCTGGAAATCTAGTTTTTTTTCTCCCCCGTCTTTCAAAGTTTCCGCTGAAAGCACCCAGTGGCGTAGTTTTGGGGAGGTTTAGAGGAAAAATATTCCGAAATGATGCATTGATTAATAAGCTATTCGGTTTGGTAATTAAGATGTAGACAGACATAAAAAAATTTCATTAGAAAATTTTTTTCGTAATTCAAACATTTTGAATATATATATATTTTAATATTACCATTAATTGTGTATATTTTTAAAAAAATACTTAGAATTATTTAAAGTGAAATGGCAATGTATTATAATTTTTTATTGGCATTTCACTTTAAATAATTTCGTAAAGGCAGCTGAAATATTTAGTAAATAATGGATTATTGATTTAAACATAGTCACAAGTTTCAAAAATATATGATTTTTTTTTATTTTATTTCCTTTCTCCCCAAACCCCTTTTAACTTTTTTCCGGAATCCTAGGGTTCCACGGAACACCGTTTGGGAACCGCTGTGTCAAAGAATTAAACCTTATAAATAGGGTTGGATACTAGGTCATGGAGGAGATCGGGAATCGCTCCTTCAAAATTAGTTATAAAATTAGGTATTATTTGTCGTTTTCTAATTTTGAGGCTTACAAGTTTATCCAATATTTTAATAAAAATGCCTTTCAAAATAAATAAAGATACTTTTTTTTTTTTTTTGCCCGAATTCCATAATAGTTAGGTTGAGAAAAAAAATGGCTCATAAAGCAACTTACTAAAAAGGGTCACAAATGAGCAAGTAGTTTGTTCTTATTACGTTTATTAAAAGCGTGGGAAAGAATAGATTTATCTTTTAAGGTCTAGACAAGACTAAGAGAAAATTCTAAAGTGAGGGTGGGTTGAAAATGCGGTCAGAAAACGATCCGTGTCTGGGATGGATGCAACTATCGGCGATTCGATCTTTTTCCTTCCGTGAAATAAAAGAATACTAATAAATTGCAGCGTTGCGTCTACAGAACTCGAACTTTCACACGGGTATTTTAGAAGAACACCTTTCGTTTATTTGCACTTTACGAACTGGTGTTTTACAAAATTATTGCAAAATAAATAAAGATATTCTTAAAATAAAAAAATAATCTCGAGACTGTTTAGATGTTTCAATGTTAGTTTATTGTTAGTCTAGTATTTTTTTTATTTTATTGTTTAGACTGTAATATTCTTCGTTTATGTACTTTTGAATGAAAAATTATTTTTTTTCTTTATTGTAGAACTTAAGAATTAAAGTTTTATATTTAAGAATAAAAATTAAGAGTTCGGAGAAAAAAAATTTATAAATGTGATTATCGTGATTTTGTGAACTTTTGAAACAGATCATTAAAATAGTACGCGACTATTGTGTGAGATATGGTCTCCTTACAAAATTAAAAACCTGCTCTAATTTAAATATCAAATCTGAAAACAGCTATATTGACTGATTTGAGAAAAATATTCATAAATTGTTCTTTAATGATGGAGTTCTAGGTTTTTAATGAAATAACCACAATAATTAGTTTTACGTTTCCAGTTAAGTTCCTCAATATATCAGAATGTGAAAATTTATCGAGTTTTAATTCTGTTATCCTACCAGATTTCTATGTTAAACAGAATAATTTTAGTTTTCCTTGTATATTCTTATAGTTTTCATAATTAATTGTAAAACATATATATATATTAGACATTTGAATATTTTTTTTTTTTTTTTGATAAGCATGAGTCAAAATTATTGTTTTTTTCCAATGCGAAATGTACAATTTTCTGCAAATTCAATGCTTAACGTTTGTGGGGAAAAAAATATGAAACCGGAACTATGGGGAAGTATTTTCTGCGAATGCAACGCTTAGCATTTGCGGAAAAGAAACAGCAACAAAAAACATGAAATCTAAAATATGCGAGAGTATTTTCTACAAATTCTCAACGCCTAATGTTTAAGGAAAGAAAAACAAAAACTATGAAATCTAAACTATGCGCGAGTATTTTCTGCAAATTCAACGCTTAATGTTTACGGAAAGAAAGAAAAGAACTATGAAATCGAGACTATGAGTGAGTATTTTCTGCAAATTCAACGCTTAATGTTTACGGAAAGAAAAAAAAACCCAACTAATATGAAATCGAAACTGCAACGCTTAATGTTTAAGGAAAGAAAAACAAAAACTATGAAATCGAGACTATGAGTGAGTATTTTCTGCAAATTCAACGTTTAATGTTTAAGGAAAGAAAAACAAAAACTATGAAATTTAAACTATGAGTGAGTATTTTATGCAAATTCAACGCTTAATGTTTACGGAAAGAAAGAAAAGAAATATGAAATCGAGACTATGAGTATTTTCTGCAAATTCAACGCTTAATGTTTACGGGAAGAAAAAAAAAAAACTAATATGAAATCGAAACTGCAACGCTTAATGTTTAAGGAAAGAAAAACAAAAACTATGAAATCGACACCATGAGTGAGTATTTTCTGCAAATTCAACGTTTAGCGTTTATGAAAAAAATTATGTTATAATTTTTTGTTATAATTAATGAACTACATATATATTTTTTTTTTTTATGAAACATCACTTCGATGTTTATAGAGGATGATAATCTTAGGAAATGAGGCAAACTTAGAGGGTATAAATCTAAACTCTGACTGGGAATGAGATAAATAATAATTATTACTAAGTATTAGTTATTACTTTAATTATAATAATTAAGTACTTATTTTATATTTTTAAAAAATTATTCTCACTGACAAAAGCAAAATAAACCCTTAAGAACTTAGGAAAAGTATTAAGAAAATTTCCAAAAATTAATTTTAAAATATTAATTTAAAAAATTGTGGATTGAAATGCTTAAGAAAATGATTATAAATTTAAAAGCATGAATTTTGAATTTAGAATTTCTTTTATTTTAACAAGAAATATTTTAAAATTATTCTTTATTTTAAAATGATTGCAGTATTTTTGACCTTTATGTGTTTTTTGAAAAAATACTAGGACTATATTTGTATAAATAACTACTTTATAGATTTCTTATAATAATAATATATAGCATTTAAAATATTTATCTTAATATTTTTTAACAATATTTATCTCAATATATAAATATTAAAACTATATTATTTATAAATGTACAATGTTAATATTTATATTATATACTATTTTAATATTTGTAATATTTAAGACTATATGTATTTGTATAAATAACTATATAGTCTTTAATAATTTATTTATAATAATATTATATAACATTTAAATTATTTATCTTAATATTCTTTAATAATATTTATTTCAATATATAAATATTAAGACTATAATATTTATAAGTATACAATTTTAACATTTATATTTTTTTATAATATTTAATAATATTTTATAAAATATTAATAATCTAAATATTTATAATGTTTTTAAATTATAATTATACATAAGTATATAGTCTACATGACTATATAAAGATGACTATATAGATATATTTTACTATTTATTTTTTTTATTTATTTTATATTTTTGCATACTATATATTTTTATATCTTCGTTGATATGTTATTTTAATATATTTTTTATACGCGTTTTCCTCTTTTTTTAAAGTGACATTTTATTTACCAATTCACCTTCGAAAAAAAAATAATAAAATACTATTCGTATATAATAATTCGCATAATAAAAATTAAAATAGAAAACTAACTGCTCTTTAAACTTTTTTTTCTTTGCAAGGCCATTTACTTTTTCCGCTTCTCGTTATTCATTGGTTTAATTCAGTACCATCCTTGATTGGGTCTTTTCCCACAATCACTCAGTCGCCGTTGCCAGACGCCTCATTCATAACTTTAAAAAAAGATGACGAGTGGGTGTCGAGGATAATGAAAACGATTTTTATTAATTGTCCAGACGACTTACAAGAAGCTCCTTAAACGAGTTTGAAAAGAATCTTTCCACAAGTTCCCTCCAACCTTTTCACTTCCGGTTATCCCTTTGACGCCAGATGGAACCTTATATATATATATTGACACTGTAATTACAAGCAAAATTATATTTTGGTAATTTTTAATAGTAAAAAATGTCTAATAGTGACAATTAGATTATCAGAGTAATATTCATACTAAAATATAGAATCCAAAAAAAGTAGTCTCAATTTTTTTTTTTTTCATTCGTACTTCAAATATAGCAATAATAGATTTTGTAAACTATAAAAATTTCAGAAATGAATAACTGTTTCTGATACAAATAACTGCATTATTATTTGCAAATTTTATTAACTCACTTGCTAAAAAAAATTATTATTTGCAAGTGAGACGTGTTTGGAAGATTTTTACCTTTAACACAGAAAAAAAAAGTATTTTTAAGCTATATTTCATAACTATAAATTATTAAAATGCTAAACATAATATTTTTTCACTTATTTTGACCTAAATAAATGCAAAATAGTTATAAAGGTATGAAAAATTTATTTAATAAAAATTCTGTGTCAAAGGATTATATATTCGTTAGATTTTTTTCTTTTTCTGTTTTTGTTCTAGATATTGATTATCCGTTGATTTTTTATTAAGATCTTCTCTGCATCCTTTTAATTTCGAACCAGATTCAGACAAGGGACATACTGAGTCACAGTGCAGACTTGTTTTTGCGGATTTTCTGAACGAAACCAAATCATAATTACGTAAGGGGAAAAAACTATCATTGTTAGTCAGAGGGTGATCGAACTTTCCACGATTTTAATATCACCGAGAATTAACATTATGAAGAGATTGATTTAAAAAAATGACAGCATCGTCTACTTACAATACAGAACAGGAAGTGAAGGTACAAGTATTAATCAGAATTCTATAGATATTTGCAAAATTTTCTAAATATTTACCAGAACTGCACTACTATTTTTCAAAACTCACCTTAAATAATTAAAAATCAACTTTTAAAAATTAACAGAATTCTCCGAATATTAGCTAGTCATCTACCAAAGCTAAGTCATTTGCTAAAATTTGCAAATATTTTCCAGTATTTTCCAAATATTCACCAGAACTCTCAGAATATTTACCAGAATTCTCCAAATATTCACCAAAACTCGGTCAATATTTACCAGAATTCTCCAAAGGTTCACCAAAACTCGGTAAATATTTACCAGAACTATCCAAATATTTATCAGAGCTCTGTCAATATTTTGCTAGAACTCTCTAATTATTTACCAAGATTTAAGCACCAAAACTCTCCAAATATTTTCTGCAATAGTCCCCACATGTGGTACTATCATTAATTTCCAGAAATAATTTTAATTTAACATTTTTCTGGTGCTTTTCCATGCAAGAAAACTACTGGGCTTTGTTGGTCATCCAAATTTCGTCGTTCGCGCATCATTATGTTCCTGAACTCTTAAACTTTTGAGATTCTAAAAACAAAAAAGCACAAACTATCTTTGAAATAATCATCTGTCTAGCATTATAACAAAAACTTAATTAGATGCAAGTCTAAATTATGTACTGTATTCACGTTTCTTTTCTTTCGTAACGGTAAAGAGATAGGAATCAAAGTTATTGTTTTATTAAGCACTTTATTTAGTTGACGTCGCATTGTACATCTCATACACTCTATTTAAAAAAGTCGAATGTTATTAACATATCCTCATTCGTTAGTTCAACAACCAATTGATTTAAAGATATATATTCTTTTGCCTGACACGTGTATAACCTTCACTATTTAAACTCACATGTTCGTAAATAAAATATCTTGAATTGGAAACCTTTTTTGACAGTCAGTTTTTGTCCAATTGCCAGTGATATATTTAAACAAAGTACTGCAGACAAATTTATAAATGAAACCCCAATCATCTGAAAATTACAACCTGAATTCGGTGTTCCAACAGAATTTTTTTTATCTTGACTAGTTGAAGCAGTAAGAAAAATTAATGAAGGTACAAGGCAATGGTCCCAATGAAGTGTAACGCAAAATCTTAATATCAATACACTAGATTCAAGAATACACTTGATACTAAACTCAATAAAAATTGTTTCGGAATTCAATAAAACGTGAAAAGGATTTCATTTAAAAACAAACTTGATTCTAAATTCAATAAAACTTGTAATGAAATTCAATTTAACTTTATACTAAATTCAATGGAACTTGTTTCTGAACTTTATTACACTAACTTATTTTATTAGTGAAGCCTTAATTATCTCGATCATCCTGAAATGAGTAACTAAAATCAGTTTTCCAAAAGAAATTTTTTAACCTTGAGTGGTTGAAACAGTAGGAAAAATTTATTAACTTACAAGGCAATAGACTCCAGAAAGTATAAAATCTTCATATCAATTCACTAGATTCAAGAAAACTTGATACTAAACTCAATAAAAATTGCTTCAGAATTCAATAAAACTTGAAAAGGACTTCAAATAAAAAACAATTGATACTAAATTCAATAAAACTAGAAAATGAATTTCAATTTAACTTTATACTAAATTCAATAAAACGTGTTTCTGAACTTTATTACATTAACTTATTTTATTAGTGAAGCCTTAAAGGTACATGGAATCAAATAACTAATAGTTTTGTCATGTTACATTATCTCGATCATCCTAAAATTAGTAACTAAAATCAGTTTTCTAAAAAATTTTTAAACCTTGACTGGTTTAAACTGTAAGAAAAATTAATGAACTTACTAGGTACACCATGAAGTGTAATATAAAATCTTGATATCAATACACTAGATTCAAGAAAACTTTATACTAAATTCAGCGAAACTTGTTTCTGAACTAGTGAAGCCTTAATTATCTCGATCATCCTAAAATTAGTAACTAAAATCAGTTTTCCAAAAAATGTTTTTAACCTTGACTAGTTGAAACAGTATGAAAAATTAATGAACTTACATAGTCAACTTCAAAATATTAAATATTTAAAAAACAAATGGAATAAATATTTTTTTAATTAAACAAATAAAATCTAAAAGCACTACAAACTATCTAAATTCTAAATCTAATCATGTATGATAGATAGCTATTTTTTCGACAAAAAAAAGGGGAAAAAAAAGCACTTAATGATTTTGATAATTTTAACATTTGTTACAATTTTTAAAGCGTCTGCAACTTATTCATTCACGTTGTTGAATGGTTTTTCGAAAGTTTACTGAAAGAATTACAATGTTATCTCATTGAAGCTTTGGCATTAGCATGGATACAACGTGTTCACTGTTCTTATTTATACGCTTGTTTATAATGCTAATCGCTTGAGTAAAGTGAGAGTCAAAAGTGCAAAGAATAAAATTTTTTTTTCTTCTTCTTATATAATACCAGTACATCTGATGTTAAAAGATTGAGATTTTTTGAGTAGATTATGTTATATCATAGTTTCATAACCAACGTTTTGTGAGTATGCCGCTTACGTATCTTAATCCCCCCCCCCACACCCGCTTCATAAAAAGGAAAAGCAAGTGAATTAAGTGACTGTATCATGAGGTTAATATATTTATTTTGAAATATCAATATGTTGCTAAATTTCTTGAGCATTCACATTGTAAAAAATTCCGGCAAAAATTCGAAATTACAGTAAAAAATTCGAGTGAAACATTCCATTTTTACCTTACAATTTATACTGTAATTTCACAGAAATTTAAATAATATAACTCTAAGTACCGTACATTTTTCAAATGCAATGTATTGAATAAGGTTTGAAAAGGGCATGCATTTATAAAGAAAAAAAATAACATTAGCATTTAGCATCGCGTTTTTCGAATCAAAATAAAATAGCTAAATTCGCTCATAAAAAAATATTTTTCTAATAAAAAAGTATTTTATAACTTTTATAAAAGTTTTTTTTTTTAGTTTTTATTTTAACGAAAATTGTAGATTTTCAAAATAAAGTAGTTTTTTATTAGTTAATACGTTTACATTTGTCTTTGTATACTTAATATATAAAGTCGGGTGTTCCGCCAAAAGAAGTGCGATCAATTAGGGTTCCATAGCCGAAAAAAAATTGGGAACCACTTCTTTAACATCAGAGAAAGAAACTTCAAGCAATATCAATAACAGTTGAATGACCTTTGCACCTGAGCTGTTGTTTTCTTTCCTTTAAATTTAATTGTAGGAGGTTTTAAAAGACATCTTATGGAATTTTAGTAAATTAACTTTAAAGTTGACCATAAGTAATAATAGTTGACCTTGACCATAAGAAATAATATTATTGCGAGATTTTATATCTTCTTCAGTAGCTTCCCGTTGGAGATATCTCTAAATCACTTACGCTCATTTACTAGTGTTCCACGAAATTCTTTCGCTAAGGAAAATAAAATCATTTATTAATTAATTAAAAAACAGAGTTTAAGTGTCTCACACTTGAGGCAAAGCTATAGTTTTAAAGTATGTACACCAACTGGCCACCAAGAACTATCTGAACTCTAAAACAAATCAAAAAGTTCAATATTTTAAAAGTTATTAAACCTCTTTTAAAAATCGCGAAATTTTGCGAGATTTTTCAAAATCAATAAATAACACTAGGTATTTTTATTTATTATTATTAATTTTTTTTTTTTTTTTTTTTTTGCATTTATACAGTATTTGATCTTGCCCAATTCAAGTGTGAAGATTAACTTATCTCCTAAAGCTAAAGATTTTTTTAAAATAATATTTTAAATCTATTTTTTGTCGAATTGTGCAAGTTAAAAAAATGTTACATATGTAGCAGGATTTTACAGAAATGTTGCGACAAATTTATTAATGTTCAATTTGCATTGGAACAGATTCCTGAAAATGCCCTCGTACGAGGCTAGGGGCACTTCTCTATTGTGATTTGTTCAGAAACACGCGAAAAAAGAGTTCATAATAGAAAAGCGCCCTTAGTGGCGTATGGCGACATTTCAGGGCATGGGTTCCTGTGCATTTTTGAATCTTTATGATGTGCCCTATCTCCCTTAGACGCATGCATGTTGAGTTAACATTTATGTGACTCCCTGTTATATATTACATATCCAAAAATTTCAATTTAAAAATTAAAAAAAAAAAAAGAAAAAAAAACTATCTTGGAAAGAGAAACCAATTGCAGATTGGAAATTAGTGATACAAAGGATTTAATATCTGTTAAAAAATCGTATGCAACAGGATAATAAAAGTTCCCAAAGGCAATTTTAGTTTTCGCGTATTTTTATGAGCAAAGGTAATTGAGCAAAGGCAAAGGTTTGCATACCTAGGTAACGCAAAAATGGAGTAACTTTTTAAAAATTAAAATATAGATCACTAACTTTCTTCATTTTCACAAAACTGTGGCCTTTCTACATAATGACGTTTTGCGCCATTTTCAGAATTTGCATAGAGGGCGCTGGCTAAAGATAGGCTTAACTTCACTAAACAGTTATGAATAAATACTGCAAATTCACAGCAGTTATGAATCTTGCACATTATTCTCAAAAGAATCGTTATTTCGAAATAAAGCTTTACAATTTAAATATTTTTTTGCTCATAAATATAAATCTGAATTAAATAACAGCAAAGAGTTAGCTAAATTCATAATTTTTTTAAAATAGTAAAAAAAAAATCGAATTTATTTGATTTAAAAAAAATTTCTAAATTTAAATTAGAATTTTTTAAAGATATTCATCCAAATTTTCTGATAAAATATATTAAAAGTACTTAATATTATTTAAAAACAATAATATAGCTAAAATAGTAGACATTTCTAAGTAAAATGTCTTAAAAATTATTATTTCATTATCACTACACTGAATAAATAAAATCACGGAATCTTAAATCAAATCAATCAATAAATAAAATTATTCTTGTTGAAGCTAAACATCCTAATATTTTAAAGACAGGTAGGTAATTCGTCAGTTAGGTATTCAATTAAGAATAAATTAGTTCAGGTCAGAATTCATTGAAGAAAAAAAAAGTTATTGCAATTTTTTCTCAGGGCAGAACAAGTCTTTCTTCAATATTGTTAAACACTAACAATGTATTAAATTCACTTTAAAAACACTAACAATGTATTAAATTCACTTTAAAAACACTAACAATGTATTAAATTCACTTTAAAAACACTAAAAGTATTCAAATAAACATAAAACTAAATTGGTATAGTTATAATATGTTATTTACCAGCAAATTATTTTAATTATAATGAAAAATTATAATTTAGCAGTTTAACATTACTCTCATCCACTTTAAATCTTTAATCTTATTTATTTATTAATCTATTTTGAAATATAATAATTTACCCTTTCATTATTTCTTTGGATAAAACCTTCATCATCAATGAAATCGGACTTTAACAAGAATCACACACTAAAGAATACATTTAAATAAATATTTTCGGCTTAAATGATTTATAAAAAAAACAAATGGTTTAAATTAATGATTTAATTTTTTTTTTAAAAATCACAGTTGATTTAATGCAATATTTTTTTTTAAAAAAATCGAATGATTTAAGTCACGATTTAAATTATGAAAACGCTAGAAATAATTGATATTTATATTTACAAAACATAAAATTAAAACTAATTTAACGTTTAGTGAAACATTGAGCGATTTATTTTCGCTCGTGTTTTTTATTAAACACCAGAGAAATAAGAGATAAATAAACATGAACACCAGTACAAGTGAATCAAAGGTTTATTAAGTGATTAAGGTTTAAATTAATGATTTTAAAAATAAAAAAAATCACAACTGATTTAAATCAATATTTTTTTTTAAAAAAAATCGAGTCATTTAAATCATGATAACGCTAAAAATAAGCGATATTAATACTTATAAAAGAAAAACTAATTCAACGTTTAATGAAACATTGAGCGATTTCTTCTCTCTCGTGTTTAATAAAACACGAGAAAAATAAGAAATAAATAAACATGAACACCAGTACAAGTGTACTAAAAATTGAGTGCTGGAGATCTTTGAATTACAGTTCGAAAGCTAGTCAAACAACCCTTTCTATTTTACCCGGGAAGATTTATGTTCGTTATACAGAACAAGGGCACGTCTGGGGAGGTTTTTGGGGTAAATGTGAGAGGGTGAGGAGGGGTAAACCGCGTGGATTTCGTCTGCACCACGCTTGCTTGTAGTGTATTTACTACGTTGTTTGGACTGCTTTTCCCGCGTAGTCCCCATTTTTGCCCCACACGCAGATGGCTTTCGGAACAGCTGGTACAGTTTCGCGCCAAAATTAACCAATTGGAAAGGATGTGTCAGTAGCACACGCCTACAGACATGAAAAAATGCCCGCGAAATAGTCGTTCCGGAAATGAGAGTGATTTTTTTAATAGTATTTTATTTATTTGCTACCTTTCTTTTCTATATTTCTTTGTGTGCTAGGTTTAACAATGCTCACCGCAGAAGACAGTGTATTTTACTTCTTTCGTTTTTTTCAGTATTGGTTCAAAAAAGATTTCTTTTTCGTCACTTTTTCTTTCTTTTTTCTTTTATTTTTTAAGTATAAATTTGAAATGTTACGTTTAAGAAAAGGGTATAGTTTATTAACATGGTCTATTTTTAAAAGGTACAATAATCAAATTCAATAATAATAGTAACAACAGTAGATTTCACCGAACAGTCACACAACCGAAATTTCTTTTCTCGCGTCAGTAAAGAAATGGTGGTACAAACTGAGCGATAAGATGGGTTAAAAAGATTAAAATTGAACAATTTATACAAACAACTGTACTATACTTTTGTTTTAATTACGGTTATTAATTTGCACAAGCAACAAAATAATTTAGAGATACAGTTTAGTTTCAATGATGCTTTATAATTAAAGCAGAAGACAGATTTTATCAACGGAGATCAACTGTAAATATATCGTTCGTTGATTCAACTTCATTTTATTTTAACTGTTCTATTTTTACCTACTTTGTTATTATACCTTTTTTTATTTTCTAATCTTTTTCTTTGGTTTTAATACATTTTATGAGGTTTTTTTTTAAGATAAGGAACATAAAATTCTTGTGTCTGCAAAAGCAATCGTTGGTACGGTACTTTTATTTACGTTGCACTAGAACTGCATAATGGGCTATTGGCGACTGTCTGGGAAACATCCTTGCGGATGATTCGGAGAACACATACATAAGTCATTCTCGTTTCACAGGGAGGACACATTCATTCACCATCTATCCGGAGATCGAAATTTTGGCATGGACCAGAATCGATCCAGTACCCGAAGAGATATTGATTTGTTATAGGAACTTGGAGGATTTTGTAACCCGACAGATTTAGTGTGCACCAGTCACCATTTTGTCCCAGGGGAGTCTTCGTACCTGCGAGAATCGAACTCACGACCTCCCGGCCCCTGTAAATCTTAAGAACATCACTAAAAATTTACATAGATAGATTTTCCAAGAAAGTTTAGTATGTTGATCATTTAAAATCCTGCGTGTCGTTTAAAAAGATGTTGCAGTCTTTTATATAATGAAGGCTACTCTTTATGAAAATTAATATTAAAAAAAATATTGATCTATTATAAGAAAGCAACACTTTTTTTTTGTTTGTCTTGATGCAAACCTCCTGGACTTGTATTATTTCCAAGTAACACGTCTTTGATGCATTGTATCTTTTCTATTCTCTTTTTAATTTGTGACAGATTTTTCGTTTTTATACTGAATAGCAACGCTACTTTTCTGTTAGCTTTTTTATTTCTTTATTTTTCATTCTAATTTCTGAATAGTGGTTTTCACGCAGTGTTTGGTAATTGGTTAGTTACAAAAAAATAAATAAATAAAATAAAGTAATTCAACTTTTAAAAAAAAATCGTAGCTTGATATTTCTTAAAGGGAAAAAAACTCTCGCAAATAGAAATTGGAATTTGTTAATTAATAAAAATGCATTGCAATTGAAAAACAATAAATAAAGAAGCATTTAAAAAACACACTTCTTGCTATTTTACTGTAACAAAACAGAAAAATTGCAAAAATTATTTGTGAAGCTACATTAATATTAACTACTGTTTTTTTTTTAAAATTTTTCCCTTCTTATTTTTGAATAAGTAGTGCTTTTTTTTTTCTTCGTATCATTTGGAACTCTGTTAATGACGTAAGCAAAATTAAAAACTTACACTTCTTCTTCAAAAAAAAAAAAATAATAATCATAAATAATAAGATAAAAAAATAAAGGGACTGGAATTTAAAAACAATAAATTTAAATTAAAAATCAATAAATAAATAAGCGACGGAAAAAACATTTAAAAGGGAAACACTTCTTGTTATTGTCCGAGAAAAAAAAATCTCTAACATGTGCTTGGTGAGAAAGAACCCACGTGATCAAAGTTTGAATGCCCCTTTCTTTTTTTACTTCTTTAATGAGCGACGCGTTTTTCATGAAGTGAAACTGAAACACAGTTTTCATTTTAGTCAGCAGTGTTAACCATTGGCTTATGAGAAAAGGACTTAAACGGAAGGAGGGTAGCAAAAAAAAAAAAAAAATCCAAATTTCCTCAATCCTTATCAGTGGGGTTTGCTCTTCAGCATCTCTGCACCATCCAATCCCGCATCTCCGATACGACGCACACGCGACGATAAATAAGTGCATTTCCCAAGTCCACCAAGTTTTCAAGTGGGGAGATGATAACCCAGTCTAACTCATGATTTTCTGTTTCGCTTGAAGGTCGGTTACACCACGATTAAAAGCGAAAAAGAAAAGAATGAATAAATAAATAAACAAAATATAAGTTCGAATGGGTTCAGCTGATAACTCGCAAGGATCTACTCTGAAAGAAAAAAAAAACGTTCTTTTCCGAAGTAAAAATCGTTACCAGGATGAAAGAGCTAAAAATAGCTCGAAATTCTATGAAAACGATATCTATGAGCAGGCAGGTCACTGTCTGGTTTCTAAATTAAGGTACAGACTGCTGGTTGAAAGATACATTTTATCTCTTACGCATAACGGGTTAAAGTACGATTATGTACTTCTGAATACGCATCAAAGAAAATAAGTAATCACGATTAGCATGTTGTTCATTTCCTTTATTAAATAACATGTTTTTATACTTGGTCAGAAACTGGCTATTTATTATTGTTTTATTTAAAATATCCTACTTTCACAACGCTTATAACATAACGAAAATATTTACTTCATGTGTGTATAAAAATTATTTTCTTATAAATTCTATTGTATGAAAATAAATGCGTCCAAACGATAACTATTTCACTTTTTACATTAGGAACACGTTTTTACAATTTGGTACAAATCAGGCTATTTATAACCTTTTGATTCAAAAGATTCTACTTTCACAACACTAATAGCAAATTATAAAATATATATTTAATGAATTTAAAAATTATTTTCTTATAAATTACGTTATTTAGAATTAAATGCAGCCAATTTTTCTGTTTTTTAATCTAAGAACGCGTTTTTACAATTTGGTGCGAATTACTCTATTTATAATCACTTCATTTAAAAGATTCTACTTTCAGAACACTAATAACACATTTTTGAAATTATATATTTCATGTATTTAAAAGTTATTTTTTTTTAAATAACATTATTTAAAACTAAATGCAGCCAAACGAAATTTTTTTTAAAACTAGGAACATGTTTTTACCCTTTGGTACGAATTAGGCGTTTTTTATTGTTTTATTTTTTCATCTACTAATCACATAATGATGAAAACACACGTTTAATATGTATAAAAAATTTCCTCCTACATTATTTGAAACTAAATGCGTCCCAACGACAACTCTAAAATGAATTACACTTCATAATACGCAATTTTAAATTATAAAATTTTATGAAACGTCAAGTAATTCTTGAGTGATGAAAATTTAAAAATACGATGTTTTGGAAATTTCATTACTCAGAAACTATTTGACTGATTTTGTCATTTTGTCACTTTATATTACATAGTTTAAAAGAAATTGTTATGTTACATAGTAAAAATTTTACATTCCTTTCCGTTAAAGTATATTTTAGCAGTTATTAGTTAAATGATAAAATAATAAATAATTAATTAATATTTATGTAATTATCAGGTAATAATAAATACTAAAATTTTATTTTTGAAATGACACATTTTTCTGTATTTTTTCTTTGTATAAACGAATTTTATAATAGTGTATAAATACTTTTCAAATCATTTAAAAAAAAGTTCCATGGATACGCCGCTTTCCTGTCTGTGACGATATTTTTCAAAATTCGGCTACCACCTATATTTTGAGGGTCAGGAATTCGAATCCAATAAGAAGTAATAACAATAAATAAAGTATGTCTGATTTCAGAACAATGTCTGATTTCAAAAAGATGCAATAACAATAAGAAAACACGATTTTGTGTCTGATTTCAGAACCTAAAATATCGTCTGCACTAACTAATCAGCAAATTTAAGATGAGCCCTTCCCACAACGAAGATAACATGTTAATACGTGACAACCCGGTCATTAGATAAAAGTTTATTAAGTTGTTCCATTTCTTCTTTTTTTTCCCGCGTACTTTATGAGCGCAAATTATTTTTATCCTAAGATCTTTATTGGGTTTCTTTTTAATGGACTTAGTAGAAATGGCTGGCTAACATGGCTTTCATCGACGAGGGAAGCAAACAAACTAAGAAAGTTTAACTTTACTACATTTACCATTTGTAAGAAACAATTTAAACGCTATTTTTAACCTGTAAAATAAGAATTTAGTCTTGGAAAAAATAAAGACTTATCTATTGTTCATCATAGTGATAAAAAAAATGTCTTCACAATTACAAAATGAGTACATTAAAATGCATCGATTATAATGCTAGATTTGCTTACTTGGAACTTTGTTTCGTCATCAGTTTTCAAGAGTCAAAATCAAATCTTCAAATTCACAATATTAAATTTATCTAATAGCTAATAGTGATAGCTAATTAATGATGGAAATAATGAAAAATCGACTGTATTAAACACAACATAAACACAAGAACATTATCTTTCGACACTACTTTATTTAAACATGCACATACATAAACAAGCTTGCATGCTTACCACAAAGACTGCTTATAAGCCTTTGTCAGAGTAAGATTGATTGATTTTATTGAAATTACATACATTTGCTGACTTGTGTGCTCAATATAGGCTTATAAGTCATTGTCAAGTAGAAAATACAGATAGAACAATTCAGAGAAAGACATCACAAAGAATACATCCAGGGTAACGGCGGGATTCGAACCCGCTACCTCCACGCTTAACAGAGCGTTTGGACCGGCGATACCGCTCGGCCAGGGAGGCCCCTCAGAGTGGTAGATAGGTGTCTCACAAGAGCTGTACAATGGGCTATTGGCGACGGTCTGGGAAACATCCCTGAGGATGATCCGAAGACATGCCATCGCAATTTTGATCCTCTGCAGAGGAGATGGCTCCCCTGACTTGGTAGCCCACCGACCTGCGCGAAGTCGATCACTGTAGAACAGTTTAACGAGGTCCGATACTCCGCACCCTCGCTCCCTGATCAAACACAGGCTGATCAAAGTGGTCACCCACCCGCTTACTGACCTCAGCCAGTGATGCTATCGGTAATCTTGACTTGGATGAACCGTGTCTTCACGATCAGTTGGTCAATAGCGGGACTTGTCAGAGTGAAGAGCATATGGAACAAATTAGAGATCGAAATCACAAATAGAGGATCGTGAGTTCGATCCCCGTCGACCGAAGACTCCCTGTGTACAAAATGGTGACAGGTGCGCGTTAAATCTGTCACAAAGTCCTCCAAGTTCCCATGACCTATCAATACCTCTGGGGGAACTGGATTGGAGATTGATCGTGCTCTGGTTCAGGTCTAAATTACGATCTGCGGACGGATGGTGTTTGAATGCGTCTTCACTGTAAAACGGGATGTGACGTATGTATGTTGTCTCCGGATCATCCTCAGGAATGTTTCCAGATCGTCGCCAATTGTCAGTTGTGCAGCTCCAGTGTGACGTAAATGAATGTACCTATGCCTGGATTACAGTGGGAATCGAACCCAGCACATCCATGCCTCAAAACGTTTGACAGATCGGTTAAATGACTAATCCAAGGAAGTCCGTAAGACGAGAGTAGAAAATACATATTTTATTTTATTTATTTATTGTTACCATATTTTATTTCACTTATTATTGTAGCACTCGTTTGCAGATTATTTTCTACCTGAAATTTCCAAAAATAATAAATGTAGGAAAAAAATTGCTGATCGAAAAAATCGAAAACAAGTTAGATAAAACGAGAAAGAAAGAAAAATTCTATTTTCATAAATGAAAATTAAAGAATAGTTAATTTTTTTCTTTTTAAATTTGATATCGAATAAAAGACACTTAATGTTTATTTTGTATGGTAATGTATTCTATTTGAAGAAACTTTAATCAGACGCAAGTAAGAAAAAGATAAATTATCTGTTAATTTCCTGTGTAAATTTTTAAGGAAATAATCTGTTAATTTCCTTAAAACTGAAAAAAAAAATCCGCAAGTTTAATCTTTCTTTCTGGTTTCTTCACCGGGTTTAGTAAAATCGTCCGTTTTTTCTTCTTTTGAACAATACTTAAATTCTGATTAAATTTCAGCAACTTATTTTTTGTGCATAACTTTATTATATTTAATGTTTACAAATTGTGCTGAATATGTTAGATTAAGTTTTATGTTAAGAGTAATAATCTTCTGCCTGACTGATTTGAAGTCACAGGCAAATTTGAAGTTTTGATTGGTTCATTTATATGACATATGTTTGTATGTTTCATGACAACATGTGTGGCACACAAGCCTGCAATTGCTTGTGCAACTGCTTACACTGCTTGCATGCGATTAAGGTTTATAAATCTTTGTCAAGTAAAAGGACAGCACAATTCAGAAAAAGACAGCACAAAAATATATTCAGGATAACGAAAGGATGCCCCTGAATTTTTCGAGATAGTGCTGTAAATTCTACTTCAGTGCACATACACATACAAACTTATATGTCGGGGGGGCTCAGGAATTAGAGCGTTTGCCTCCCGAGGAGGTGAGACAGGTTCAAATCTCAGCGGTGGCTGATTGAAATGAATTCTGCTCCCGGCTCGCACTTATCACAGTGTTGACGTAAAATATCCTCAGTGGTAGATGGTTGTTGTTGTTGTAGTTCATTTACGTCGCACTAGAGCTGCACAATGGGCTATTGGCGACTGTCTGGGAAACATCCCTAAGGGATGATCCGAAGACATGCCATCACAATTCTCTGCAAAGGGGATGGAATTCCCGCTTCGGTAGCCCAACGACCTGCACGCGAAGTCGAGCACTTGGCGGTAGAACAGTTTAACGAGGATCAATACCGCACACCCTCTGTCCCTATGCAGACTGATCCAAGTGGTCACCCACCCGCACACTGACCGCAGCCAGTGATGCTTGACTTCGGTGATCTGCTGGAAACCGTGTCTTAACGATCAGTCCACTGCGGGACCAGTGGTAGATGGATCATGGGTTAAAGTCCCTTTACCACAGAACTAACCATGAGAGGTTTTCGTGGTTTTCCTCTCCATGTAATCGACCAATCATCACTGGGATTCGAGCCCGAGTCACCTTATTGGGAGGCTAGCGCTCTGAGCCTCCACAGCTCACAATGGGATTGGAGACGGTCTGAAAAGCATCCTTGAAAATGTTCTGAAGAGATTCGCATCACGATTTTGATCCTTTGCAGAGGATTGGTAGTTCACCGACCTGAGCGCGAAGTTTCGAGCACTTTACGGTAGAACGTTTTAACGACGACCGGTACCGCGTATCCCCGGTCCCTTCACAGTCTGATCAAAAGATTCACCCACTCGCTCACTGACCTTCTTCTGATACTTCTGTTTGGCTTCGGTGATACTAAAACCTGTGTCTGTCCTCTAAGAGTCAAACATTTAATTTACAAAAGACTGTCACTTTTTCCCCTTAAAACAACCAGCTAGATCGAAGTTTTTGTGCTATGATTTACTTACAAATATACGAAAGAAACTTTGGTGAAAATGCATTTAATAACGCAATTAATTTTTCCTCCTATAACTGTTTAACTTCAACACTTTATCCTTAAAACTCTGTTTACATTTAAAAACGAATCATACAAAAATATTTACTAATACAAGTATAATAATTCTAGATTCTTTTACGCAACCGTAAACATTTATATGATTTATAAATGGGTGTCACTTTCTTTCATCAAAACCACCAAATAGATCGAAGTTCTTTTGATTTATTTACAATTTGACAAGCGAAACAAAACGAAAGTTCAACTTCATCCAGAGTAACAAAAAATCAAAGAGGCGTAATTCTAGGAAAAAACGCCGAAGTCGATCTTAAAACAAAATTTCGGGAAATAACTAGTATCCCACGGTTTGACTACGATTTCTTAAGAGGACAAAGTTCAATAGATCGCGGATTCGATGAGGTTACGCAGTTACAGTTAATTGCATCATTCAAAGAACATCTTCACTTTCATTTATGTCAAGTTTATTCCACTTGTTTATTCGAGAAAAAAAAAAAAAGTTTTGTTTATGATCGTGGCAACTTGCTGGCGTTGTTTCGGAAAGAGCAAAAGAAACCGATGTTTACATTTTTTAGCAGGGCAAAAATTAGTTATGTTACTACGTTATTATTAACTGTTTGTATCCTTGATGGACATCTAACATTGGAAATTTCGAATCATGGTAATGAAGCACCGGAAGAAAAGCCCAGAAAAGAGCACCGATAAAATGGCACTGTAAAAAAAGAGCACCGAAATAAAGACACTGGAGCAAAAAGCATCTCATTGTGAATTTTTTAAATTAAACGCCCGATTCTATTCAGGCCATTGGACAAAAATTAAATGCAATTAAATACATAAACGTGATTTTTTTTTTTTAATAATGAACTGAGATGTGAAGTTAAAAGTTGATTGAAAGGAGCTTTTATTACTTTATATATTTTTAATTGTAGACACAATTATATAATTTTTATTTTATTATTTATCATAAAATATTGAATATCCATGTAAATTTATGTTATGATAAGTTATTCATTAAATTAGTGTGGAAAAATATAGCTTGAAGAAAATAACTTTCCTTACGTTCATGCTGACAAAATTTGAAAAAAGTAGATAGTATCACTCAGAACGAAAATCCCTGGTGAGCCAATAAATTGTTAATTCCTTTAGTTTTTGAGAGAAACGAGAAAAATTAGAAAAGTACACTAGTAGTAGAAGCATGAAAAAGAAAAGAATACCTTGAAGTAGGAATAGAAAACAAGCACAAAGCAAATGATTTGATGAATGAATTTGTTTCTAAAACTTTCAATTGGATTCCTGCGAAGTGACGTCATCGTAGGTAAATTGTGGCATTTTTCGATTCAGAAGTCAATCAACTTCGACACACATGTGTGACGTTGCTTACAGGTACCCAATTAAATCGGATTTAAATCACATGGTTGGGCATTATCACTTCACTTCTTCTCAAGAAGCAAATACGCAATTTCAAACTGTAATTTTTGAATGGAATAAAAAATATCAACTCATTAATCGGGTTACAAACTATTCAACAGAGAAAAATAATTTGTCCCTCAAAAAGTGATTTGTTGTCTTTTATTGTTATAAAATTTATTTTTCACTTTCAAACGATTTAAAAACTCTTTTTAAAAAAAAAACATGAATGCAAAGTTTGCTAAACTTAAACATCAATCAGACCTTGAATAATAGTTATTTATTTAAAAAAAAATCGTTTGATTCATCCAGACTCACAAAGAATAAAATGAGGTAAATATCGTTTGCCAAAAATCTGATGAGAGCAAACGATTAAAAATATTGCTTTTCAAACAACTCAGCACAACCGTTTACCGAGTAAATATTCCGAAGAAGATAAATTTTCGAAGTCAGACTTGTCCACGTGTGTGATACAGAGTTCATCTTCCACGGCTGAGTGCTAGGGCGGATTTCTGGTCGGCTGGGGCAGGGGGTGCGTGTGGAAGGAGTAAGCTAGAAGGGGGGTGAGTTGTTTAGTCGGCTCTTTTGTTCGGCTATTACCAAGAGCAAAGCATCTCTTTAAAAAGAGGATGACAAGGTAAGGCGTTTTCAAACAGTCAAGCAGATTTGGGTGTGAGTACTATATTCTCCGATTTCGGAAGTTTTTGAGGAGAAAAAAAAAATTCTTTTTTTCTTGCTCTAAGTAGCGTGTGATAGATGTGGTCATATCACTCACCTTCTTATTCTTTTTCTGGAAATGATTATAATTCATTACTGGTTTTGGCAGCAAAAGACAATTTTTCGCTTCCTTAGCATTCCCTTTTATCTGAAATGAAGAACTTAGTAGAAGACAGTGTTGCATGAAATTTTTGTAAATTTAAGGAAATTAACATTCGAACAAAATGTTTAACGCTTCTGTTCCACATGTTTATTTATATTTTAAAACTGAGCTTAAACTTTTTAAATTTAAAATTTAGAAGTCATTTTTGATAGTATAATTACACTTAGGCCTACATATATTAGTACGCTTTAAAGTTGTACACGTACAGAAAAAAGATACATTTTCTGTAAGAATCATGGCAAGTTGGTCTCAAAATCTGCTCCACGTATTATAAGAAAGGTACGAATTAGTTGTAGAATAGGTTTTAGAATGATTTGTAACCGGAAGAAAAGCTATAATATGCATTTTTATATACAAAATAAGGTGGAAAAAGAAAAGGAAAAAAAAAACACTCAAGTATGCAAAAGAAAAGAATACGAAAATTAATAAGAAAAAAAAATACAATAATAAAAAGAAAATAATAAAGTAAGGAGAAAAAAAGAAACCAAAAGTAGAAAAGAACGCCAGTTGTGAAACTAAGAAAAAAAAAATTTCTTTTGAGCAAATCAATCGATAATTTGACAACATAAAAATATCATGTACAAAATATATCTTTCTATTAAAAGCTATTGTATTTAAATATTTTTCAAAATAAATTAATATCCTATACTTATCACTAAACATCTCTCTACCACTTAACTGACATATTGTTAAAATTGGTTCCTGATTAATCCTTATTATAAGAAATACAGCCATAATATGTTCTTAAATTTGAGAATCGGATACTTGCAACTCCAGAAGAAGTGGATCGATTATGCCCAACCATGTGATTTAAATCCGATTTAATTGGATACCTGTAAGTGACGTCACGTTTGTGCGCCGAACCTAATTGGCTTCTGAATCAACAGATGCCACAGTTTATCCACAATGACGTCACATGCAGGTATCCGATTGAAAGTTTTAGAAACAAATTCATTCATCAAATCATTTGCTTTGTGCTTGTTTTCTATTACTACTTCAAGGTATTCTTTTCTTTTTCATGCTTCTACTACTAGTGTACTTTTTCTTATTTTTCTCGTTTCTCTCAAAAACTAAAGGAACTAACAATTTATTGGCTCACCAGGGATTTTCGTTTTTTTTTCTAGACTCAGATATTAACTGTTAAAAATAATTGCTATTATAAACATTTTCTATAAATACGACCATGTTCTTTAAACGATTCAGTTGCTAAAAGCAATCTGTTCACTCTTGTTCTAAAAAATAAGATTTGTTGCTCAAAGACAGCTCGTATTCGAGGTAAAGTTTTGATTTATGGTGCAAAGTTTACGAATGATTATTTTAAGTATCAAGTTCGATACGTTTTAAAACTAAGAGCCAAAGTGATCCGTAATCACCACCCTTATTAATTATTTTTAGAATCCCTGTCAAAAGTGAAGTAAAAAAGAAATGCACGTTGGATATCAAAAATTAATATTTTTGTAAGGAAGAAACAAAAATGCCATCCAAATTTCTCAAATCACTAAGCAAATCACTATCAGGTCAAAGACGGAACTAAAAAATTCATTAACTTGATCACACGTTATTAGGGGACTAAATTCGAACAAATTTTCGGGAAATATGGCTCAAGGCGCCGCTTTATCAAAGAATAAGTATATTGTTGATTTGAATTTTTTTTAATTTTTATATTTTTATTTTATTTTTTATTTATTTACTTTATTCTTATTTATTTGAGTGATTATTTGGTGTAGATGAAGAAGAAAAAAAATTAATTTTGAAAGCCCATTTTCTACCCTGAAGTTAACATCAATGCAAAAATTATTATTTATTTATTTTTAATTAATTAATTAATTAATTAATTAATTAATTTATTTAATTAATTAATTAATTTATTTAATTAATTTATTTATTTGAGCTAATTAGATAAAAATCTCTTCAGATTTAGATAAGGAAAGTAAAAGTATTTTTGAAGGCAAGAAGATATTTGAGATGGAAATTTCCCATTTTCTACACTGGAGTTAACATAAATGCATGAGTATCCATCCCGTGATGCGATATACGCTACCCTAAAAAAAAGAATTTCAGAACAATATGAAATTTCTTCGAGTGATTAGGTTTCTAGAGGAATTGGTGTAACACAATTTACAAAGTTCAAGTACTGATATAGTGGTATTCATCATTCATGGCTGTAAAAATATTCTCCAATAATTTTACAGCCTAATTTTTATATTTTATTAAGTTTATAACCAAACTTAATTTATTATTTTACCTGATTAATTCACAATAATACTTCTAACAAAAGCAGATAAGCCATTTTTTCCCCTTTGTCGCATGCATAAGTAATGTTTTTTTTTCTTCCTGGCAAACGATCTTTATTGAATAATTCTAAAGCGGCGACAGAAAAGCCGCAGATTATTCACTCTTGTTAAATAAACTTTGAGGTATCAAATAAACCTTTTAAAATTCTGCCTTGAAAGACGGAAAAAAAAATCGGGAACAAAAGAAAGGATAAGATTTGATACTTAGTTTCAATTTTTTATTTTATTTATTATTTACCCTAACTAAAGAACGGAAGTGACAAAAAATAATACTTCAGTTTTATGTGTTCTTTTATTTTATGTTCTCTTCCTTTTTTTAAATTGAAACAAAAAAACATGGTTTAAATTTATTTATTTTTTGTTAGTTTGTATTAAACATACACGTAATTATTTCTACATCAATGGAATTTTTTCTTTTTTTATATTTATAAATTTAGAATATTTTCAGTTTTAGTTTTAAGAGTAAAGAAATGCATTTGTATTTTTAAAGCACAGATCAATTTACTCTAATTAAATTTAAAATTTAAAAAATATGGATTTTTTTGAAAAAAATTCGTCAAAAGTATTTTCAAAAATTCATTCAAAAATTTCAAAGCTTCATAATTTTTTTTTTAATTTATTGTTTTGTATTATGAGTTAAAGGAATGTATAAGTATTTTCAATGTACTGTTTAACGGACAATATTTTAATCCAAGATAGGAAAAATATGGATTTTTCAAAAAATGGAATACCCACACATCAGCACCTTGGCACAAAAATTTCTAAATTTTTAAAATCTTCATAATTTTTTTTAATTCTGTATATTTTTAGTTTTAGTATTAGGAGTTACAGAAATATATATAAAATGTTATATATATATTTTATATATCTACTATCTTGTCACTGATATCTACCATCGTGTTACTAATATCTACTATCTTGTTAGTAATATCTACTATCTTGCCACTAATATCTACTACCGTGTTACTAATATCTACTAATCTTGTTAGTAATATCTACTATCTAGTCATTGATATCTACTATCTTGTTACTAATATCTATTATCTTGTTAGTAATATCTACTATCTTGTCACTAATATCTACTACCGTGTTACTAATATCTATTATCTTGTTAGTAATATCTACTATCTTGTCACTGATATCTACTATCTTGTTACTAATATCTACTATCTTGTTACTAATATCTATTATCTTGTCACTAATATCTACTATCGTGTTATTAATATCTACTATCTTGTTAGTAATATCTACTATCTTGTCACTAATATGTACTATCTTGTTACTAATATTTATTATCTTGTTAGTAATATCTACTATCTTACTAGTAATATGCAGTCCCTGGCCATATTATTAGATGCACTATAAGATTATATGTAAAATTATAATTAGCAGGTGATAATATACAGCTGATAAATAATAAAATAATATACAGGTGATAATATACAGCTTTTAATCGAATGAAATAGATTTGCATTTGTTTACGCTCCTGTATCAATCGGTTAACATTGTAATGCAATACGTTAAAGATAAATACAAATAGGAAGTATATGAGCATATAAAAACCATTACATGTTTGTTTAATTAAAAGTATTGCATACAAACTCGTGCAAATCATTAATTATTAAAAAACTACAGTGCGTCTAATAATTTGATCTAATTATTATAACATACTAATATAATGCTTGGTATAATAAATATTCCATATTTATATAATATATCGTCTAATTTAGCCAATTGATACTATAACGTAAACAAGTGCAAACCGGTTTCAGTCACATAAAAACAATAAAACTGCATAGTATCACCTGATAATTAAGATTTTAGATAGAATCTTACTGTGCGTCTAATAATTTGGCCAGGGACTGTACAAACTTTTGCGACAATAATCATTTACAGTAATTTTATTTTATTTATGTTCACTCGCTGAAGATTTTAAATTTTGCTAATCAACAAGAAGTAAGACAAAATAGCGTACAGAGAGGCATGTGGATTCCCGGGGCTTATTCTTCTCTCAGATACTCTCTGATAAGAAAAAAAAGAAGAAGAAAAAACAATTTAGTTCTAAAAAATCATTGGAAAGTTTTAAAAATCACAAAAATTCAAATCCATATTTCTAGTCATAGATTAAAAAATTATTAAGTCTAAAAATCACAAAAATCCATATTTCTAAATCTACGTAAATGTATGCGTAAATTTTTTACGGTAAGAAAATATATTAAATTTGTAACAAAATATTTTTTTCTTAAATGTAAAGAATATTCAAATTTTCATGACCTAAAGCTTTCTTAGGTCATGAAAGGTCATTAGGTCATGATTCTGAGTTTACGTGTATCAGTGTTGAACTCTATAACTTTCTAAGTTTGATATCAACCCAAAAGACAGGGTAATTTCTGAATCAAGCATTGGGACAAGGACTTCGTGAAGGACTTTTTGATACAACTAACCCGAATTTGCGTTATGTGGAGAGGAAAACGACGAAAGCCTCCCACGGTGAACCCGACGGTTAGGGATTTTAACCCATGATCCGTCCACCACGGAGAATATTTTAGGTCAGCACTGTCAGTCTGTGCGAGCCAGGAGCAGAATTCGTATCAACCAGCCACCGCTGGGATTCGAACCTGAGTCATTTCATTCGTAGGCGAACGCTCTATTTCCCTGAGCCACCATCCTGTTCTTATTATAAATTTTAGAGTTAAACACCGAAAATGGGGGCAACTATATTACTCCAAAAGTTGTACACATTTCCTGTGTTTCACTACAGCAAATGAATCTGTTGGCGGTTGTGAAACAACTTAAGTTGTGTTAAGTTGAGTTTATGTGTAAAGTTGTGTAAAATATCGCTGTAGACACAACTTTACGTGTATAGTTGTGTAAAGTTTAGGTGTAAACACAATTTTGATTGTAAATTGGGGCAAAGTTTTGGCGCAAACTACTTTACTCCAAAAGTAGTACACATTTCCTGTGTTTCACTACAGCAAATAAATGTGTTGGCGGTTGTGAAACAACTTAAGTTGTATTAAGTTTAGGTGTTTAGGTGTAAAATATTGGTGTATACACAGCTTTACGTGTATAGTTGTGTAAAGTTTAGGTGTAAACACAATTTTGCGTGCAAATTGGTGCAAAGTTTAAATTTAAATGTAAAGTAATTGACACTATTTTTGATGTTAAGATACGCTAAAATTTTTTACCGTGGGAACGCAAATGGTATGACCCCCCGTAGTTGGCTACACCTTTAATTCTTTTCCTTCCGAATCGGTTTACAATTAGCCATGAATTGAAATGAAAACTTATTATCAAAGAAGATAAACAAGTTTTATCTATCATTCATTCTAAATTTAAGAAGATGTTACATAAGCATTTTGAGCTCCGTTTAGGATGCTGTTAAAACTGTTGCGGCATTAAGGAATAGTTTCAAGGTTGATTTGAGGCGGAATTTTTTTGTTCTGGAACTGTTTCCTTTTCCGGAAGTACCGACAAAAAGAAGTCGGACTTTTCTAAGAAGCCTTTTAAAAAAAATAATTGATAAAAAGATCCCCTTATTGTTCTGAAATATCGAGAGCAGATCAGAAGAGTCCGCGAGAAGTAATTATTGTTTGTTTTCTGACTACAGCGAAAGCCGACAATTTCGCGAATTAAAACCAAATTAAGAGTTGTTTTTTTTCCAATTTTTTTGAGAAATATTAGCTTGAATTTTGTTAATATTAAGTTTAATTCAAATTTAATAAATTTATTGCTAATTTTATTCAGATCGGTTTTTCCATTTAAAAAAAAAAAAAAAAATCCGCTTAAATATCTAGTTCTATTTCTAATTAAAATAAGATGTCAAAAAATTTATTTAACAAAAGTAATTTTTACTACTATTATTTTCATATTATTTTATAAATTATTTTTATTAAATATATATATAGAAATTAAGAAAACTAATAATAAGTTTTATTTAATGCGCATAAGCTGCAAGTACGACAAAAAACCCATAAAATAAGTTAAAAATACGATACATGAAGAAAATAAAATTTAAAAAGAAGAAGAAAAATTAGTAATAAACAAAATATTTTTAAAAATATTAAAAGTTAAAAATAAAAATTAAAAAGCTGAAAAAATAAAATAAGAAAAAATTAAGATATAATCTCGCCATCAGCTCACACGATTATATCTGCAAAGAAGAGTGCTTTCTAATATTGTATTAATGTAGTCAAATCTAAATATATCAATATAATAGTGTGAAGAGCCTTATTTTCCTTATTTTGTTTTCTAGCTTTTTAATTTTAAATATTTTTTAAAAATACTTTATTTATTAATCAGTTTTATAATTTTTCTTCTTCTCTTAAAAAAGAAATGCATAAATCGTTTTCCAAGCTTTCTTCGTATTCTATATATATGTAGTGAATTTTCATTAATTTACATTTATTTTATCAGGTTTCCTTAATTTAATCAAGGTGACGGTTATTATGTTTTGTGTTAAAGAAAAGGAAATAAGTAATTAAATAAAAAAAATTTCAAAAAAAATTTGAATTTTTTTTGCGTTAAGCTAACCGAAAAGTATAAATTTTTTTGCTTAAACTAAGTATGGGCCTAATAAAAAATTTACTTCCTAATGAAATAATACTAATAATGTAGTACAGATTCAAATTCTTAGTGTATTTAGTCATTTATTGGATACCTCTTTTGACTAAAAGCATCGTATTTCATCTAAGCATCATGTACCATTACTCCCTTTGCCCCCCCCCCCATTTCAGTACGCCTCTGCTTTAAAAAACTTTGAAAAGTATTAAACCATTGAGAAAAAAACTTTATTGACATAAGCACGCTTAAATTATTTTTTTGGACCTGTAGAGATATGCTTCTAAATTTCAAAACATAACTGACCTCTGAATGTCACTCACTTTAGTTTCTGAATTAGAATCTATTTGGCAACGATTTCAGCACCCACCTGTAGCCAATGTCTCTATAATTTTGCGTAATTTAGGCCAAGGCGGTGACAAATCAAACCGATTTAATTACGCCAAGGGCATCACCTTCTGGACACATCACTTTCATCTCAGTATTTGTATTATTATCATAATAAATCACTTTACTTCTAACCTCTTGGCGATGTTGGCAGTCATGGCTATTTTTATTCAGAGAAAGTTTGCTGTGATATCAGTTAAAGTTCTGTCATCATACGAATTAAGGATTTTTAAAGAATAATTTGCTCTTTTTTATGATTGTTGTGAGTTAGTAATATTTATTTATGATTATTGATTATGATTATGATCTTTATTGTCTTTACGCGACTGAAATCGTTTGCTATCAATTGGTTAAATTAGACGATATATAATATAAATTAGACGATTGGATTAAATTATACGATATATTATACAAATATAGAACATTTATTATATTATAGGTATTATATTGGTATATTATAATAATTAGATCAAATTATTAGGCGTACTGTAGTTTTTTAATAATGACATGTTTTGCACGAGTTTATATGCGATAGTTTTATATTTAAACATACATGTAATGCGTTTTTATTCGGAAGATCTTTTATATACTTCCTATTAACCTTTATTTTTAGCATATTGTATTACAATGTTAACCAATTGAATCACGAACTTAAATAAGTGCAAACCGGTTTCTTTCGCATAAAAACAATAAAGTTGTATAGTATCACTTGAGAATTAAGATTTTACATCGAATCTTATAGTGCGTCTAATAATCTGTATGTTAATTATAATAATGACACTAAATGTTATAAAGAAAGCTACTATTTTACAAGAAAGAAAAAAAAAAGAATCTGTTTTTTTTGGGGGGGGGGGGGCACTGAAAATGTTTAACTCAGACTATAAACTTTTATGGGAGCTGGACTCAGTGACTAAACTTTTCACAATTGGATACCGGAAAGCGACGTCATCGTTGATATGGATTCTGATTGGCTGTTGAAACGTGGCATATGTCAATGTTAGCAACCGCTCATTCCCCTATTTCAAGCGAGCTTAGCCCGTCAAATATATATACATATATATATGAACTAGATATGCAATCTCGTAATCTATTATTGTATTGTACGATAATCTGGCAATTAATGAATTCTTGTAAATTAATGAGCTATGTAATTAATACTTAGAAAATTAAAAGAAATGAGCTATTAATTTTCTTTTATTAACGAAAAGAAGCCAAGAGCGAAAACAGCTGTAGCTTTAATACGCCATTTTATTTATAGACAACCAGCTGGCGTTGAGTTCTTAGGTCAGGTTGCTGTGTGTAAGCGATCTTCTTCTTCTCGAATTGAGAGTATCCTATTGAATAAATAAAATATTAAAAAAATATATATTTGTGCAAAGCAATGAAATGAGCAAGCAATGTGCCAAACGTAAAACGAAAAAAGCTGAACAAAACTCAATATCTCACACCCACAGTTTTACGAATATTATTTGTCTTATTACAATAAAATTGTTTTGTGAATATGCGACGTTGCATTAATTTGCACATTTATTTGATTAAATTGTTATCTTAGCTAAACAAACTTGGTTTTTGCTTAACAAAACTTATGAATCCAAAGATTCCCAATTAATAACTTATTTACTAGTACAGTAATGAAATCAAATCAATAAATCAATTATAAGCTCAAAAATGTTTAAATGTGATAAACTTAGTTTGTGGAAGGTAATAATTTAAATAATTGTCACAAAATTCATTGGAGTAATAGTTTTGCTCTCATGATTATAAGTATTTGTCTTAATAATTTTCATAAGGTCAGAAACCTTAATTCTTCATCTAACCCAGTGTTTCCCAAACTTATGACTTTTGTGTACCCTTTCTAAATTTTTCGTAGCGCTGGGTACCACTAATAAAAAAATGAATGCATTTTTTACTATGAAAAAATTACACTATAGTTAAAAATCTTAGCTGGCTGTTGACACCACTAATTATTAACTGTTAACTCTGTAAAAAATAGCAAATAGAAAAATACGTAATCGTAAATTTTCGTAGTTAGCTTTGTTTTTAAATAACATTTTTTGAAATTTTCGTTTGTTGCAAGATATTTCGCATAAGAACGCGTACCCCCACTAAACTGTTCCCGTACCCCTGGGGTTACGCGTACCACACTTTGGGAAACACTGATTTAAACTAAAAAAATTTACCGAGCAATATTTTTGAACATTGCATTCATCGGTATTAAGGTAATGATTAATTTGATTTATTTTAGCTTACGTCAAAAATAACTTTTATTTGCATGAATATCCAAATTTAATCAACTAACAAATTCAAAAGAAAAGACTCAAAATGAGTGTTATACATGGGGTAACATACAATGGTGCAAAATACAGTGCTATGATACAATATATAATGTATATACAATATATACAATGGATATATATACAATGGTCCAAAGTACAATAAACCGATTTTCCTTATTTTAAAAAACTGTTTTTATCTGGGATTATAAATTAATACATATATTTATTCTACTTTGTTCTAAATCGTTTGCATTGTTCTACATTATTCTAAATTGCTTCAATTGTTCTACATTGCTTGCAGTTTCCAGTATTATTTAACGGTTTTGGCATTGTTCTCCATTATTCTATATTACTTTTAATTCTCCCGCATTATTTAAAGGTGATTTCATTGTTACAAATTATTCTATATTGTCCAAATTATTCTAAGTTGCTTGAATTGCACTAAATTATTCTATACTGATAGCATTGTTCTCCATTATTCTTCATTGCTTGCATTGTTTTACATTATTCCAGTATAGTATTCGCTTTCCAAAAAATTTACATCATTAGACTAATATACTAAGCATTCCTCGCAAAATTTCAAAGTCCACAAAATTATTACGCATATCACCTAATTCTGGCCAAGCACCTAAGCCCATTCTTCAGGGTTCTATCTTTTAACAACAATGGCAGGAATGCCACGTAATTTTGATCTCGGTCAGGTGACGTGGGCAACATCCGAGCTGGTACCTTTTTTTTCAAAACTTAAACACCACAACTAAGACAAGACATTAAGTCACGACAGATTTAAAGTGCACCTTGCAATTGCAACGTATGCTGATTGATTGCATAGTTCTCTACCAGGATCGAATTCGCAACTCCTGATCCTCCACCAGCGGAGTGACCAACGGCGCTACATTTGAATAACTGCATTTTAAATAAAAGAAATAAAAATTCGAAATCAGTCCAAGATACAACACCCTTCCTTACATATTTCTTAAAATAATTTTTATAATTCTTCGTCTATGTCCTTAACGGTCCCCCTAAATATCCCTACATGAGCAATCATAAATAAAACGAAAAATTCATGACATTTTTTTCCTGACATGACATTAGCGTAACAATAAAAAAGAAGGAAATCTTTACTGACTTCTGAAAGCTGTTCCCTTCTACAAGTAGACTTTCTCAATGTCACTCCACAAAAATATTTCATTGAAATGTGAGGGAGAAAAAAAAAAGAACATTTCATATAGATGATGTCACGTCTAGCACTTTATTTATATTTTTTTATCGCACATTTTTCACTCCCAGCCGTCTTAGTCGATAGGAGACAAGAATGTTAAAAAAAAGCGCCCCAAAATCGCCCCTGTCTGACATGCTGTCTCCGGCTCTTCTAACTGTTTCTTCAACCCTAGAAAAATTTATTTTCGGACCTATTTCAATTTCACGACCTCAGCGAAATTTTCTTTTCTAAAGTGATAAGTCGGTTGCCATCCTCAGAAGTAAAACTATTGATTCAGTAGAAACACTAAAATCTTGCATAATTGATTGAATTATAAATATATATATTTATTCAACTTTGTTCTGAATCATTTGCATTGTTCTACATTATTCTAAATTGCTCAAATTGTTCTACATTGCTTCCATTACCCTGCATTATTCAAAGGTTTTTGCATTGTTCTCCATTATTCTATATTACTTGTTTTGTCCTAACTATTGCAAATTGCTTGAATTGTTCTAAATAATCCTATATCGATAGCCAACATTATTCTACGTTGCTTGAATTCTTCCACATTACCTTTACTTGCTCGTATTGTTTTACAATATTTCATACTACTAGCAGAGTTCCACGTTACTCTAAATTGCTTTTCATTATATCATATTGCAATTATTTTACTTTGCTGTCCTAATTATTCTAAGTTGCTTGAATTTTTCTAAATTATCCTATATTTTTTAAAAACGTTCAACATTATTCTTCATTGCTAGCATTGTTTTACATTATTCCACATTACTTGAATTCTTCCACATTACATTTAATCGCTTGCATTGTTTTACATTGTTCCATATTACTTGCATATTTCCATATTACTTGCATATTACCATGTTTATGCTAAATTGCATTTCATTAGTATAATTTTCTTGCATTTCTCTAGATTATCCTAAATTGCTTGAGATGTATTACAGTATTCTAAATTGCTTATTTTTCTTGCATTATGTAAATATGTTTGCATTGTTCTACATTATTCTATAATGCTTGCCTTTTCTACATTATTTTTAACTGCTTGCATCGTTTTACATTATTCCACATTGCTTGCGTTGCTTTACATTTGCTTTCTGTTCGGCTTTTATTTCATTTGATTCCAAAATATTCTACATTAAAATTTTTCACAGCTAAAAAATTTCTGAAAATAATCATCAAACTACGTTTGAAGAATGAAAATTATTTCTGAAAAATAAATGTCTTCGTTTATCCTGTAAGAAGAGGGTTCAAATTTCTTCAAAAGCTTTTCTCATTCTGCAATTGTAAATGTTTATTTATTTTGCACTTTCATTTGTTGTGTAAATTTATCAACATCAAAAGAAGACTGAAGTTGGCATATTAAGAATACCAAATCTCCTAAACTTATTATAAGTTCGTTTTTTCTTTTTCTTTTTTTTTTATATACATACAAACTAACTTATCATTTCAGGGAAGCAGATTATTTGTACACCGTTTTAAAAAGATTTACACATTTCAAACAAATGTGCCCTTAATATTTTTTGAACATTCAACTATATTTATAAACAGCATTTACTAAGAATAGAATATTCATTTTATCATAAACACTCCAAAACAGATTTAAGCTAAGTTTTTGAAGAAAGTTTAAATGTTTATTTTTAGCATTTTGTAAAAAATTGGGCACTCGAAAAATATCACATGATAAATACCTTTCGATTAAACAACAACTTTAAGAGATATTAGCTAACAGATTTTAAAACTACTCCCATTTTTCCTCTTTGATTTTTTTTTTGGTTCAGTTTCTAGACGCATAATTCCTTATGTCAATGTAGCGCTATTTTTGCATCAGTGCAGAAGATCTAGGTTCAATTTTCGAATGATTGATTTATTTTGTCACACTAGTGACGCTATTTTTGCTTCATTCCAACCACATCTTGCATATATATATATATATATATATATATATATATATATATATATATATATATATATATATATATATATATATATATATTATATATATATATATATATATATATATATATATATATATATATATATATATATAGCATAATAGATAAATACAAAAAGAAAAAAAACGAAGGAAATTAAGAAAAATAATAATAAAAGTAAAAAATAGTAAAAAAGATCCGGGGGAAAAAATTCCGAAAAAAGGAAAGAAAAATGTCTAAAATTATGAGCAAGGCAGGCAATTTATGTTTATTTCTCTTTTCTATTTTATTTTATTTTTTTCTGAAATAAAAGTTAATTTTCTAAAATTATTACTTGTCAACTTCTTTAAATTGTCCAGTATAATATTACCTTGCGCATATCCATTTTCGGACCCATCTTTGGTAACTAACAAATCAAACGCACTTCAGTACTGCAGTAAGAACGCACTATTAAAACAAAACCCCTCTATTTACGCTTTTACCTCAATTTGGGGTTCTGTTTTCATATTTTGTAATCTGGCAATCTTCTTACGAAAATATTTTATTTAATGTGTTCTATTCTTGAAATATTTCCCGCTCATGTAAGTTCATTTGAATTCACTACTCGCTTTATAGATTTCATTTTATGTGTTATTCTGTTTTATCTTTATATTTTATTTTCTGTTTTTACGTGGGATTTTTATTTAATGTGTTCAATTTTATTTGTTGTAAATTTTTTGTAAAATTTTTTGCTCCTCACACTATTGTATTGATATATTTTGTTTTGTCTATTGATACAACATTAGAAAGCACTCCTTTTTGCGGACATAATCGTGTGAGCAGATGAAAAGATTATATCTTTTATTTTCAGGATTTTTATTTTTTTTTCCTTCCCTTTTTCGGAACTTTTTTTCCGTATTTTTTTATTAGTTTTATTATTATTTTTCTTTTTTCCTTTTTTCATTGTTCTGTAATTTTTCCATGCTTTCTCTACATATTGAACTTTTTTTTAAAAAATAGAAGCTTAATTTGTTTCGCTCAGTTAACTAATGAATTTCCGAAGTAAAATGATGCTGTAAACTTCGATAGGATTAAATAAAAAAAAATTCTGAAAACTCTTATTTAGAAGAAAAAAAATGCTGTTTAAAACTTTCCTGAACCACTCTCTTCAATTATTTAGAATCCTCCCACATAGAAGAATTTAAAATATTAATATATTTTATAATCTTTTCTTTTTTTATTATTTTAGAATAGAAATCTTTATCACTTAAATTATCCTTAAATATCTTTTTTTTTCTTTTCGCTATTTCAAATTTGTTGAAATTGCTAACTTATTTTCAGATACCTCCACCCGTCTAGGAGAGAAAAATCTTGCAGACAAACCCAATAAAACATAAAGGTAACAGCTGCATATTTACTTGATCTTTTTGACAGATTAACAGCAATATCTCTGTTACAGTAGTTCTATATGACATCCTTTCCTAACAGATATATGATTTTTGGAAGAAACTGTCAGTTGGCGAAACTTCTTCTTAAAATGACGCCAATCATGTTTTTCACGCCGGAAATGTGAGGGTTCTTCCTAAAAGAGAATAATTCTTATCAGACCCAAAACATATTTAGTGTCTTGTAAAAGATTAAACTCACTCAATTCCCATAACTGCACTTCCGACTATTCTAGGGAATTCTCAGTATCGTATCGCTGAATCCGGAAAATTCCCGCGTTTTTTCCCCCCTACTATTGTTTAGAAAGCAAGTTTAAATCATTTTAAAGTTAGCTTCAATTGATTTCACCCACGAAAATCAGAATGTGTCAGGAAAAAAAAATTGGACTAGTGAACAATTTTCAGGATTAGAATAAATTTTTACAATTTTTTTTTGTTTTTGTTCGTTGCGCAAAACGTAAAATAAAATTGTTTGACAACTAAAGGCCTCAGCCTCTGTCCGCCCAACTATCGGATGCCTGCAAGTGACGTAGTGTGGGGTATCTCGATCCTGGTTGGTTGCTGAAACGTGGCATTTGTTTACGTTAGCAACTGTTCCTTCCATTCTATTTCGAGTAAGCCAAGCCCGTCAAGTATAATTTCTCTTAAGTGACACGTTCTAAATTCTTTCACAAAGAATCTTTCTTAAAGATTTCAATTCTTTCCCAATATATTTACTCGGAGATTTAACACAAAGACAGGCTTGAAGTCACGTGGAACATAAATAAACTAATTATGTATCGAAGTATGCCAGGTACACAAAACAAAAATGTATCATGGTTACAATAAAATGCATAAACAAGTAACAAATCTAAGTTAAGTAAAAGAAGTAGACGAGAAAAATTATATTTCAATTGATTCGATGTGCGATACTGTGTTTAATTAACTTATCGTTCATAAACATTCTGACTTAGTTAGAGAAACTTAGTTCAACTTTAATACGCCATTTTACTGATAAAGATTCGCAGGATCTGACGTCATAGTTCACAGGTGTGGGTATGTAAGGTCTTCTTCTTCTTGAAGTGCAAGTAATTGCTGGAGAATTTTTTTTTTCTTGCTTGTTCCTTGTTTAGGGAACCCAAGTTATAAAATATCCATTTTTGCGCATTTATTTGTGCTTTATTCATGTTGTTTAACTTTATTCTTACACAACACAAAGAATACCCTTTCATCATTTGGATAAATAGATTGTGACATAACCATTAAAAATATTTTTAAACTAAAATGTTAAAATTTTTCATTGTGTTAGTACCATATCCTATAGGATAAAACTTAAACCGCATTTGTTTTCTTAGTTATCATTGCATTTTTATTTATGATTTTGAATTTTAATTAAAACACAGAAAACTGTCGTTACAACCCCTCAAGTAATTCTTTTTAATATTTGTTGTAGAAATACTTAAAATAAAACTAGATAATGTAATAAAAATTTATCAGATTTTCTTCACAATATTAGCTCTGAAATATTCCTTTTATTGACTTATTAAAAATAGTTTAACATAAATTATAAACCTGCTGAAAAATTCGCACATTTTATTTGTTGTTTTTAATTTTATGAAAAAACTATTTTTTAAAAATTTAATTCTATCATAATTATTAGCCTTGTTAAACGAATTAAGCACAGAATTGTATCAAGAAATTTTTTTTAAATTATGGTTTATTTTTGATCTCTATGATTAAGGAACAATGCTGCAGGACTGACAATTTTTGGAAATTTAAGGTATTGGCATTTTATTTTAAACCCGTCATTAAACAGCCAATCCAATTTGAGGTTTACGACTCCTAATGTTCAAGTCCGTAGTCTTTTAATTTTGAACCCAATTCAGAAGACAAGGAAACTCCTGGAAAAAGTATTAGAAGAAATTTGCCTTCGTGGAAGACTTTTTGATGGAACTAACCCGCATTCGCGTTACATTAAGTGGAAAACCACGAAAACCTTCCAGGGTTAGCCTATGGCAAGGGGACTCTAACCCATGATCCGTCTACCATTGAGAATATTTCACGGCAGCACATTGGTTGGTGCGAGCCGGGTGCGAAATTCGTATCAATCAGTCATCACTAGGGTTCAAACCCAGTTTACCCCATTGGAAGACGAACACTCTACCTCCTGAGCCATTGCGGCTCAAAATATTAGTTTGCATTAACTTGTCATTTCTATCAGAAAATGAATTTCAATAGAAGAAGTAAATTATCTGTGACCACTATGACTTATTAGTTGATGAAACGCATATATTTACAAACAAAAGATATATTTATATATTATAACCGTTAATAAATAGGGGTAGTTATAAGTAGGTTCATTTTAAAATTAGAGGGAAAGGAAATGTTAAGTTTTCTTACTACTAATATTTTTAGTATTCCCCCACCCCTTAAAATTAGCAGCTTTGCAGTAAATTTTACTATTAATTTTATTACTAAAATACTAGGTGCCTGCTACGACTTTTCGTGCGCCACGGCTAGCTGAATTTGTTGACCTCTGCGTAAATATTTGGCGAACACTAAAATCATCAGAAGTTCTTATTTAATCTTCAACGATGATGATCCCCCCCCCCCGCCGAAACAAAACAAACTTTGGTAATAAATTGGATATGCCAATTTTAAAATCATAATTTTCCAGCAACTCGAGAAACTCAAAGAAAAAAACAACATTTACAGATTTCATTTTGTTTGCCGCATTTCCACTTCTTAAGATGATTTGTTTGATGATAGAATAGATTCAAAACACATTTTCACTTTTATAAGCAATCATATTCTCACATATAAACAATATATTGGAATTCATTGAGAGAAAAACACTTATATAAAGATTAAGATATTGTCGTTTCAGAATCGTAGCTTCACAGCAACTCAAGAAGTTTAAAGGAAAAACAACATTTACAGAATTCTTTTTCGCTTGTCGTATTTCCACTTCTCAAGAAGATTTGTTGTTTATGAATGACAGAATAGATTCATAACATATTTTTACTTTGATAAGCAATCATATTCTCGCATATAAACAATATAATGGAATTTATTGAGATAAAAAAAAAATTATGCCAAGATTAAAAAGTTGTCGGTTTCAGAATCGTAGCTTCCCAGCAACTAACTCATAGGAAAACAGCATTTACAGATATCTTTTTCTTTTATCGCATTTCCACTTCTCAAGATGATTTGTTATTGATAATAGAATAGATTCATAACACATTTTACTTTCTTAAGCAATCATATTTCCACATATAAACAATATATTGGAATTCATTGAGAGAAAAACACTTATATAAAGATTAAGATATTGTCGTTTCAGAATCGTAGCTTCACAGCAACTCAAGAAGTTTAAAGGAAAAACAACATTTACAGAATTCTTTTTCGCTTGTCGTATTTCCACTTCTCAAGAAGATTTGTTGTTTATGAATGACAGAATAGATTCATAACATATTTTTACTTTGATAAGCAATCATATTCTCGCATATAAACAATATAATGGAATTTATTGAGATAAAAAAAAAATTATGTCAAGATTAAAAAGTTGTCGGTTTCAGAATCGTAGCTTCCCAGCAACTAACTCATAGGAAAACAGCATTTACAGATATCTTTTTCTTTTATCGCATTTCCACTTCTCAAGATGATTTGTTATTGATAATAGAATAGATTCATAACACATTTTACTTTCTTAAGCAATCATATTTCCACATAGAAACAATATATTAGAATTTATTGAGATAAAAAAAATTGTGTAAAGATTAAGATATTATCGTTTCAGAATCGTAGCTTCCCAGCAACTCAAGAAGCTTAAAGGAAAAACAACATTTACAGAATTCTTTTTCGCTTGTCGTATTTCCACTTCTCAAGAAGATTTGTTGTTTATGAATGACAGAATAGATTCATAACATATTTTTACTTTGATAAGCAATCATATTCTCGCATATAAACAATATAATGGAATTTATTGAGATAAAAAAAAATTATGTCAAGATTAAAAAGTTGTCGGTTTCAGAATCGTAGCTTCCCAGCAACTAACTCATAGGAAAACAGCATTTACAGATATCTTTTTCTTTTATCGCATTTCCACTTCTCAAGATGATTTGTTATTGATAATAGAATAGATTCATAACACATTTTACTTTCTTAAGCAATCATATTTCCACATATAAACAATATATTGGAATTCATTGAGAGAAAAACACTTATATAAAGATTAAGATATTGTCGTTTCAGAATCGTAGCTTCACAGCAACTCAAGAAGTTTAAAGGAAAAACAACATTTACAGAATTCTTTTTCGCTTGTCGTATTTCCACTTCTCAAGAAGATTTGTTGTTTATGAATGACAGAATAGATTCATAACATATTTTTACTTTGATAAGCAATCATATTCTCGCATATAAACAATATAATGGAATTTATTGAGATAAAAAAAAAATTATGTCAAGATTAAAAAGTTGTCGGTTTCAGAATCGTAGCTTCCCAGCAACTAACTCATAGGAAAACAGCATTTACAGATATCTTTTTCTTTTATCGCATTTCCACTTCTCAAGATGATTTGTTATTGATAATAGAATAGATTCATAACACGTTTTACTTTCTTAAGCAATCATATTTCCACATAGAAACAATATATTAGAATTTATTGAGATAAAAAAAATTGTGTAAAGATTAAGATATTATCGTTTCAGAATCGTAGCTTCCCAGCAACTCAAGAAGCTTAAAGGAAAAACAACATTTACAGAATTCTTTTTCGCTTGTCGTATTTCCACTTCTCAAGAAGATTTGTTGTTTATGAATGACAGAATAGATTCATAACATATTTTTACTTTGATAAGCAATCATATTCTCGCATATAAACAATATAATGGAATTTATTGAGATAAAAAAAAAATTATGTCAAGATTAAAAAGTTGTCGGTTTCAGAATCGTAGCTTCCCAGCAACTAACTCATAGGAAAACAGCATTTACAGATATCTTTTTCTTTTATCGCATTTCCACTTCTCAAGATGATTTGTTATTGATAATAGAATAGATTCATAACACATTTTACTTTCTTAAGCAATCATATTTCCACATATAAACAATATATTGGAATTCATTGAGAGAAAAACACTTATATAAAGATTAAGATATTGTCGTTTCAGAATCGTAGCTTCACAGCAACTCAAGAAGTTTAAAGGAAAAACAACATTTACAGAATTCTTTTTCGCTTGTCGTATTTCCACTTCTCAAGAAGATTTGTTGTTTATGAATGACAGAATAGATTCATAACATATTTTTACTTTGATAAGCAATCATATTCTCGCATATAAACAATATAATGGAATTTATTGAGATAAAAAAAAAATTATGTCAAGATTAAAAAGTTGTCGGTTTCAGAATCGTAGCTTCCCAGCAACTAACTCATAGGAAAACAGCATTTACAGATATATTTTTCTTTTATCGCATTTCCACTTCTCAAGATGATTTGTTATTGATAATAGAATAGATTCATAACACATTTTACTTTCTTAAGCAATCATATTTCCACATAGAAACAATATATTAGAATTTATTGAGATAAAAAAAATTGTGTAAAGATTAAGATATTATCGTTTCAGAATCGTAGCTTCCCAGCAACTCAAGAAGCTTAAAGGAAAAACAACATTTACAGAATTCTTTTTCGCTTGTCGTATTTCCACTTCTCAAGAAGATTTGTTGTTTATGAATGACAGAATAGATTCATAACATATTTTTACTTTGATAAGCAATCATATTCTCGCATATAAACAATATAATGGAATTTATTGAGATAAAAAAAAAATTATGTCAAGATTAAAAAGTTGTCGGTTTCAGAATCGTAGCTTCCCAGCAACTCAAGAAGTTCAAAGGAAAAACAACATTTACAGATTTCGTTTCGTTTGTCGCACATCTATTATGCAAGATGAATTGTTCATCACTGATAAAATAGTAGACTTGCTTTTCCATGAATATTTAGATTTTCAACTGTCAGAAATATAAAAACAAAATAATAATTTCAGTTTATAATTTGGAAAATGCCAAAAAGAAAATATTTAGGCTATTATTAATGCCAAACTTAAAAGTGTCTGTTGCTGTTTACTTGCAATTATTTTTGTATCAGCGAACTATTTATTAGCGATGCGCTCGAGATTAAAACAGTGGGATAAAAGTGGCAAAAATAGTGAATTCTCTTTGAAAGATTAGGATAACAGTAAAAAAATAATTTTGATTGAGAATCATTAAAAAATAAAATTTTAAAAACTTAATAATGCACCATTATGTTTAGATTTATTTTCTATATATATTTTTTCTACAAAAAATGCTTTGCTATTTCTATAATTTCCACCCTTTTATTACTTATTAATTGATGCATTAACACATTTCTGGCTTCATTCAGAGTTTCAGAGCCGAAATTAGTTTTGCTCCCGTTTATACGAAATGTACAAGCATAAAAAATTTATATATATTATGGGGTCGTATATATGCTGCACCAAGCTTCTATGAGAGTTAGGGCATATCATTTGGATTAAAGTTGCACAGTTACCCATGTCCGGAAATGGAGTCGTACGCAGCTAGGAGCGTTTCCCTATTATGACCTGTTCAGAACAGATCATAACAGGGAATCACCCCTAGCGGTGTATTCCTATGAAATTTTAATCCTGATGATGTGCCCCGAGTCTCCTAGAGGTTTGTCTCACCATTTATGTGACCCCCTGCTATATATAACGTTTTCAATCATCCACATTTCGACAAAAAATAGACATCTAAAAAAAATTGTAGATTCGAGAAAAAAAAGTGATGCAGATTAAAAATCAGCGATACTAAAGTATCTAGGATCTGTTTTAAAAAAAATTCATGCAACAGAAAACAAATAAGAAATTGTTCCTCAGTGTCACAGTAAAAAATGCGACAGTACAGATATCTATTTGGATTAATTAATATTTTTTTTTTAAAGATTTTTCAATTGTATTCAATTTTTTAAATGTTTTTTTTAAAGTTTTTCTTTCTATAACCGTCATAGGGGTTTTGTTCTTAGTCTAGGCTTTGAGTTTAATTTTGTTTAATTGATTATTTGCTTTTTAGATTAAATTTAATTCTATGCAAAGTACAATTAATATGTATATTATATTATGTATTATATTCTTTTCCTGGACTTTGGCAAAACCTTTGAGGTACAGAGAGAGCAATTTTAGACTTTTTGTCGTGCTCTCGTGATAGAAAAGGTTTTGCTTTTATGACTTCCGCAGCTGGTACCCCCTGAAGACGTCAGCTTCGGTTGTCCTATTTATCCTTTTTTTTTCTTTCATATTTCAATGTTTCTCTTGCTTCTATTCTTTTCAGATTCACTGCTGCTTTGCGCGTTTTTCCATTGGAAGTATTATTATTTTTGTGAATTCTTTTCTTAATTCAACAGTAATATACTTTTCATTTGAAAAAAAAAGTGAAATAACAACAGCTAAAAGTACATAAAAAATAAATAAATAAAAAATAAATAATTAAAAGTATTTCTCATGCATCTTGGAAAGTAGGTGTATCTAAACCACATTATTTCAGAGATATATAATCACTAATTTGACCTTGCGTGTCGATTTTAAAGCATTTTCTCAATACTTTACATACACGCTCTTCAACAATTCATATTTCTGACACAAATCAGAGCCTCATCAATAATGAAATCTCAATAATGTAGGCAGACGAGTCAGTTTATTATCTTAAAAACAGCGTCATTTTAGACAGAGTCATATATAACTACACCGAAGGATAACAAAAAATAAAATGTCGATATGAATCAAAGAACTGTGGGATTGACCAAACGAGAACTGTGAACCCGCTGTCAGCACCCACGAACAAAATATTTCAGTAGCAGACAAGGGCGTTCCTCGAACGTGATCAGTGGTGGGCTATCGTTTAGATAACTGGTCACATTTTTTTCGATTACGCGTAGTCCACACACAGCAATGATCACTCCATTTAAGGATTCCAACCCACTGGTTTCTGACTGTGCCCCCCTGCTGTCTTATGAGTAATATAGACTTACGTGACGGTGATAATATCGAAATTACCAAGGACGAATACTATAGTGCGATGATAAAACTTTCTTTGAAGCTTTTCCAAAATTATGTTAAGACGCTTTACCGCGGGTGAAACTTTGCATGGCAAGTTTTCTTTCAACTACATTACATTGCAAATTCTCTTTCCGCTACATTACATGGCAAATTGCCTTTCAACTACAATTGTAATTTGAAATTTTAAGAACAGAAAAAATGAATTCGGGTAAACCGAAAGTGAATCATGAAGTTTCATTTGTTGAACAAGAGTTTTTCAAAATATCAAAATACATGCAAATTATGGGTAGATTACTCAGAATTTCGCAATGTAGAAGTAATTCTGGCACGAGTTGCTTTGCATTTTGATATTTCTAAAACATTTCTTTATTTGAAATTTCATGGAGAAACTCTACATGGTAAATTCTCTTTCAACTATATTGCATAGCAAATTGCCTTTCAACTGCATTACATTGCAAATTCTCTTTCCGCTGCATTACATGGCAAATTATCTTTCGACTATAATAAAAATTTAAAAATTTGAGAATAGAAAAAATGAATTCGGGTTAACCAAAAGTGAATGATGAAGTTTCATTTGTTGAACAAGAATTTCTTTAGATATCAAAATACATACAAATTATGGGTAGATTACTCAGAATTTCGCAATGTAGAAGTAATATTGAAATAATTTTTCTGCATTTTGATACTTCAAAAACATGTATCCAGCATTTGAAATATCATGAAGAAACTCTACATGGCGATTTTTTTTAAAAAATTGATTACCTTATATATATAAAACACAATAGAGACAAAAAAGAATTTAAAAAAAAAAAAGAAAGATTAAAGAATAAAATTAAGAAAAATAATAATAAGTTGTTTTTTTTTAATTTCGAGCTTAGGGCCAATTCAAGTCAACTAACAAATCAAACGCGCATCTGCACTTCAGTAAAAATGAGCTATAAAATGATCGCACTGTCCTCTATTTAAGCTTCTATATTCATATTTTGCAATCTGGCAAACTTGTCGGAAATACTTTAAATCATATTTGAAAGATGCCGATAAGTGTAAGTACATATGAATTCGCTACTCCCTTTATATTTCGTTCCGTATTTTCTGGAATCTTTATTTTCTATATTTTGCTTAATATGTTTTTTTTCTTCTTTTTTTTTCTAAATATGTTCTATTTTTGTTTCAATATTTTTGGTTCTCAATTTTACCAATTGCTCTATTTTATTTCAATTTTATTCATACATTTTGCTTTGGCTACATTAATGCAATATTAGAAAGCACTCTTTTTTGCGGATATAATCGTGTAAGCTGATGACGAGATTATATCTTTTCCTTACTACCTTACTTAGTTTTCTTTGCCAATTTTTTTTTAAAAATGTTTTATTGATGTGTAATTTCCTTTCTTCACTTTAAAAAATTTGTTTATTTTCTCCATATGTGCTACATATTTTTAACTTATTTAATGGGTTTTATGTACTTGCAGCTCACGCGCAGTGAATAAAACCTATTATATATATATATATATATATATATATATATATATATATATATATATATATATATATATATATATATATATATATATATATATATATATATATATATATATATATATATATATATTCCTACTGTTTCACATGTTTCTAATTTCTCCATAAGTACAGTAAGTTCTGTAATTTTATACAATTCATCAATAAAGTGATCTCAAATTACTGGTGTGAGCTTTCTTTTTACTTGATCATCAACCATTAACTCTTCTCATTTTTCAAATGCTGCTATTTTTAAACCTGTGATGCGTGGCGTGTGATGCGTGTATTTATCAAAATAACTGAAAAGCGAGATCTCGCCTGGATACTGGATACTTCTGTTTCTTTCTTATGAAATGCAAATATTTGTCATAATCGTTCCGGTGATAATTTGTACCGTATTGGTAATGAAGTTTTAACAAAACTAAAGTCTTTCGTTTCAGGCTCTTGTGCTATATTTTCTATAATGTTCAGTGGAAGAAGACAAAAGTCATTTTTATTAACTCTTGTAGCTTGCTTTTCGAAAAATGTTAGATTGGTGCTGATATCAGTTTCGGTAGCTTCGAAATATTTTATTATTTTAGATAAATCCGTTGTTTCCAACTTACATGAGGCTGGGGGCCGCAATTAAAAACACCAGTCAAATGGCGGGCCGCAACTTTGTCAAAATTGTATATAGAACTTTTTTATGTTTGAAGGAACATTAAATATTACTATCAGATTTTTATAAAGGAGTACGAAACAAAAATGTTGAATAACAAATTAAAAAAAGAAATAGATTTTTACCTGAGAAATAAATTTTTTTGCTCCGTTGGTTATGTTAAATTTCACAGAAACGATGAAATGAGGGTTTTTTTTTTAACGAAAGAAAAGTATTTTAAACCCATATAGATTTTTTACGAAAATTGTCCGCAAAAAAATGACAACTAATATATTTTAGTTCGCGGGCCGGATGTGGCCCGCGGGCGGACAGTTGGTAACCACTGTTCTAAAATTATCAAGGGTACCATTGACGTTTGGTCTTATTAAGGCTTGGTTTTATCTCTTAAATCAGGCATTTTCCAAATGAAGTACTTTTCAAAAAAGGTTTTTAAATTTTTTATATCATTTAACAAGAATACTTTATTTAAAACATAACTTAAGATTTAAGAGTACTCAGAATCCACGCTGCAAAATATAAATTTATTCCACATTTCCATCACAAAAAAAAGAAGATTATTATTGGAATGATAATATCTATAACAAGACAAGCAAGCCAGTATCTCAAAGGAATTTTCTATGTACCAGGGGGTACTTGTTTCAAGAACCGAAGATAAGAACCAGGCGGTATATTCTAGAACAGGACAGAACTTTTTGTAGATAAAATTCTTGAGGGGAGAGGTGTAGGGTGTAAAGTGATAGCGTGGGATATGAATATCACGGTCGTGAGTCACCTCAATAAGGCTGTTTTTCTTGGAATGTCATCCATGGGTTGACACACTAGCACTTTTCATTCGATAAAGGGCGTTGTTCATTGCACTGACGCCTTCCATATTCCTGTGAAAATTCTAAACGAAAAGCTGCCGATTAGCGTGCAAAATAATTTGTGGAAGAACAGTGACGTGCAGAGGTGTTTGGACGAAAAAAAGAGCACCAGAAAAAAAAGGAACCTCGTTTGTAATGATATGAATTTAAAAACCGAGTTTGTTCGACACTTATTCAAAATTTAATGTAATAAAATATTTATTCGGTGGCAATTGATGGCTCAATTAGAATCCGTCCCACAGTGGACTGATCGAAAAGACAGTTCCCAGTAGAACACCTAATTCAAGCATCACTGGCTGAGGTCAGTAAGCGGGTGGGTGACCACTCTGATCAGTCTGCTTAGGGACCGAGAGTGCGCGATATCGGTCCTCGTTAAACTGTTCTACCGTAAAGCGCTTGACTTCGCACGCAGGTCGTTGGGCTAATAAAGCGAGAGAACCATCTCCTCTGCAGAGAATCGAAATTGCGATGGCATGTCTTCGGATCATCATCAAGGATGCTTCCCAGACCGTCGCCAATAGCCCATTGTACAGCTCTAATGCGACGTAAATAAAGTACGTACTTCAATGAGAATCACAGCAGTGCGAATCTGAGCTATAGCTGGTTGATACGATTTCCACAATATTCTCAGTGGAAGACGGATCAAGGGTTAGAGTCTCCTTGCCATCAGGCTAACCATGGGAGGTTTTCGTGGTTTACTTCCCCATGTAACGCGAATGCGGGTTAATTCGGTCAAAAAATGTCCTTTAAAAAGGAAAAATGTCTCCCAATACTTGAACCAGGAGTTTCTTTATCTCCTGAATCAGATTCAAAAGTACGGAGTTGAACATTGGTAATCGTAAACTCAAAACTGGGTCGCCTGTTCAAGAACGATGATAAAATAAAATAAAAATATTTATTCGAATGAAATTAAATATTTTTTTAAAAAAATTAATTATAATAAAAGGATTAGTTAAGTTAATTAGAAAAAAAAACGTTCCCCACTTCATACAATTTAACATATTGATTGGGACTCGAAAACAATGCTAAAATTGTTCTAAATTTCACTAATTACACACATTGTATCGTCATACAATAATATACAAATATTATACTTCTTCAACATTTCAACTAGTAATTTTTTTTAAAATTTTTATTAAATTAAAGTACTTTATCATTTTTGTTCAGACTACTGTTGATTAATACATTTTCCCCTCAATTAAACCTGAGTCACTACTGCTAATTAATACCTTTTTTAAAAGAATGCTATTATATAATTGATTCTACAATTAAAAATATATGAAGTATTGAAAATTTCTTTCAGTCAATTTCAAATTTGGTATTATATATTAATAAATTTTTTTAAGAAAAATATCTGATTATTTTGGAATAACAATTTTGCTAACATTAAATTCACGTTCAACTGCCTGAAATGAGTTGTTAATTGCAAATTATTATAGAGGAAGGTACTTTTTTAGTGCTTTTTTCTGGTATTTTTCACTGGTACTTCTTCTAGTACTTTTTTCCAATTTTTTTTCGTGTATTTTTTTTCCAGTATCTTTTACAGTGCTATTTCACGGAGTTCTTTTATTCATTTACATTTTTTTCAGTGCCTTTTTACCGAAGTTTTTTTTCAGTGTTTTTTTACCCGAAATATTTTTAGTGCCTTTTTATCGAAAAATTTTTTTTTCCAGTGCTTCTTCAGCGGACCTTTTTTTTCAGTGTTTTTTTTTTTTCTGTACATTAAATACAACATCAAAATCATTGTATTATATATTTAATATACATAAGCAATCATTCCTATAAATTACAATTATGTTATTCACAGTCATAAATGATCATAAACGTATTCTGAGTCTTTTCTGATTCAGGCAGTCGCATAAGAATGACTCGTTTTTGATGGCGTCGTTCGATAAAGAAGTTGAATGAAATAATGGAACGTGCAAGAAGTAAGCGCTTGACCGGGGTTCTCGCCACGCCTCACGAATCCCCAGGAACGCGAGTTCGTCTTCTCATCTTCTACGTCTTTTCCTTATCTTTAACTCTTTGACTTAACCCGCTTGATAACGTTCGGAAAACGCAGACAGTGAACACTTTAAGCAATGGCGGATGTAAATATTGCATGGATGAAAATAATTGCTTCAGTTCAAAAAGTTAGGTTAAAAAATAAAATATATTTTTTAATTATATGTCGGCATTTCATTTAAGTTTTTTTTTTGAAGTTTTAATACAATTGTACTGTTGACTGTCGTGTTCTGTGTTATTTATTTATTATTAAATCAAAGGGATGACTTAAATTTCTTTAAAGTTAATTTAGCTGATTCATTTAAGTTTGATTAGAATTATATACATAAAAAAAATTTAATCAATTTTTTTTAAATTTTTTTATCAATTGCATTAAATTGAATCAGAATTTCTTTTAATTTATTTTTTTCAATATAATTCAAGATTATTTATATATTCCATAATTTAAAAATATTAATCACAATTTCTTAGAAGATAGACGAAGATTTTTCTTTTTTATTACTATTATTATTATTATTGTGTTAACAAATTTTCAAAAACTCTTTGACCTGGCAAAAATTATCAAATATACAAAATTAGTAAAAGTATAATTAGTTTTGAAGACATTTACATAAGCTTACACAAATTTCTAGCATTTTTTTTTCATCTAAAAATTTTTTTAACCATATTAAAAAACATTTTATTAATTTATTGCCAATACACATAAAAAAAATTTCTGAAACATTAGTTCCTTTTATAAATACAATATTGAAAACATTGAAATAAATTTAACAAATTAAATAAAACATTTTCTTATAGCTGTTGTTATGGTTTCAGAAAGACTTAATAAAACCGGGGCATCAAATAAAATTTTTACACATAACAAATTCATGGTTTAGAATAAATTTCATCTAAATGCTAATATTAATTTATTCATAAACCCAACCCAAACCTACGTTGAAGCAAAAATACTTTTTAACTATTTATGTTAATAAATTATTTGTTTATAATACAGACTATTTTTTGTGTATCAAATAAAAACATTGTTGCTAAGATAAAATGTAATACTGTTACAAAACGATTTAATCGGTGACCTTTTCAAACAAATTTGTTTTGACGTGGCTAAGAAAAAAAAATACGTATTTGCCGCAGACGACTAAGTAAAGTTTTATGAGCCTTATAAAAAATGGCGCCTCAATGTCTCACGGCATTCTATAATAGCGTGTTTGTCTGCAACAAAGCTTTTATTTTTCAGCCATTTCCATGTTTATAAACAAACAATAAAAAAAGCTCATCAAAGTAAATAATGTAATATAATGTAACATTTATTTGTATTTGTAACTAATAGCCGCTTATTGAAGATTTTAAATTCGAAACATTTGAATGAAAAATATCGTTTTCATCAGCATTATGTGAATAATAAATAATAAACACGTTTTAACTCAAAATTTTATTTAATTATTTTAATTTGTTTATTTTTGCATGTTGAAAATTTTTTTATTCCCTTGTGCGTCGAACTTTAACAACAATGTTTTTCATCTTTTATAGTTTACCGTATTTAAGAATTCAAAGTTCAAAAAGTTGGAAAAATAAAAATTATTTATAAATGACGTAAAACAAAACTTATAAATGGAAGCTAATATTTTCAATTCTTAGCAAAACTGGCGTTATAAATTTTTAATTGCTTCACAAGTAATTTTTAAACCAAAAAAAGAAAAGCTCAAAAAGTTGGGTAGAAATTAGAGTTATTTATAAATGCCATAAAATTATATTTAGAAGCTGAAGCTAACTTTTTCAATTCCTTGCAAAGACGATGCAAAAATTTTTGATTCCACTTAGAAAATCCATAATAAAATGGTTTAAAAAATGGTGGCAACTTTTAAATACTGCTCTTTCTCTAATCATGGCTTCCAATTTTTAATTTTGTTTCAATTTTTTTACAAGTGAATTTAGGACCAAAGAATTAAAAACTCATAAAATTGGATAGAAGAGCAGAGTTATTTATAAATGTTATAAAACACGAACCAAAAATCAGTTTTTCACGAGACTGATGAGAAAATTTTTACTCCACGTTGAAGAATCTTTCTTACATTTTTCATAACTTAAATGGACATGACAACTTAAAATTATTGCTAGTTCTCCAAATGTGTCTATCGATTTTTAATTTTACTTTAATTTCTTCACTACTAATTTTTGAACCGGAGAATTCATAGCTCGTGACACTGAATGGCAGATTAAACTTATTTATAAAGAACATAAACTAAAATTTAAATAAGGAGAGACATTATTTCGTCAAAAATAACGATATCCAAAAATTCGAATATTCACCTAAGTGAATAACACTGTCCTAATCCTTAAAAAAGAAAGAGGAAAAAAAAACATAAATAACAGGAATACAGCAACCAGTGAGCCATCATTCACTTGAAACTGAATAATCGAATAAAAATATACATTCTCCCCGGAATAACGGTTTCACTGAATAGTGCTATTCAGTGAGCAATTGAGGTTGGGGGTGGCAATTGGTGTTAGCACAAGGGGTGGTGTACTTAAATTATTCATATAATCCTATATAATACAATTTCTGGCGTCATATAATGGCCACTGCCGTCGTTCTAAACATCATTCGAATGGTAAAATTGACGTGGCCAATCATCTGTGACATTTTCTTCGGAAGTGGTTTATTGGGTCTGAATAAGCTTCCTACTTTAATATCCCTTCTATTTGCAGAGGGGGCTTGATATTCATCTAACGGTTATCCAATATAAATGGTTAAATTATGGAGTGAATCATATGGTGCTCGTATTAGTGAGAACTTATATAGGAAGTCTTTATTATATATGATATCATATGGTTGACCACACTAAGTTTCTGATTGTAATCTGGAAATATTAATTGAATTCATGTATTTCGTTAACCTTGAGAAATATGGGGAATGTGTCAGACCATGACTAAGGTTTTATATCCCTCTTTATTAAGAATGTATTATAAGCGTGATTAACGTGAGAATGTGTTCGATTTGGCGAGAAAAATACAATATTGGTGTAAAACTGAAATAACTTTTTACTATCTGATGTATTTCGGTCTGGCGTTGGATTTTCACGTACTACTAAGATGCAATTTTCGTGGTTTGCAGAGCTTACCTAAATTACACTAGCTAATTAATTAATTGTACCAGATTAATTTACTAAATCCGATGTAAAAAGGTATTTTTTTAAAAATAGAGATGCATTTCTTTGACGAATTACCCGAATTGACCAAAAGATCGTTTGTTTGTCAAAAAATAAAATTTTATATATATATATATATATATATATATATATATATATATATATTGGTCACATTTTAATTTTTAGGACACATTAACAAATTATCGGGGGAATATACAAAAAAAAATAAAAAATAGAGTTTAGTTAAAACTTATTTCATCTCATTACTGTTACTTCTACTATTATATGATTTATTATTGTATTAAATTAATATTATTATATTAATTATTGCATTAGGTTATTGTTTTAATAATTATATTAGCTATTATTGTGTTGAGTTATCATTATTATTTTTATATTAGACATTAGACGATAATAACAATGATTAAAAAAATTATTAAAATTTTTATTACTGTATTAAGTAATTATCATTGTTACTATCATATTAGTTGTCATTATTTTTGTTATTATTAGTGTCAGCAACATTTGAAGAGATTATTAAAAAAACATGTAATAAATGTAATGAATTTGATAAGATCAATTTTCAGAATGTATAGAAATATCAAGATTCTATTTAGGAAGTCTCTTCTCTAAAGAAACATGCATGTTCTGTATTATTATTTATTTATTTTAAAATACCCAACACGTGTTTATTTTTAGAATACTACACTTTATTATTTAAATTCTTTTTTTCGTTGTATGTTAAATTTTTTCTCCATTACTAACAAACAACAGTTACTTTTTTTTATTAAACTTATAGAAAAATAAATAAATATGAATACGAAATAATAAAAAAACGTTAATGGAAATTAAAGTTCAATAAAATATTTTGATTTGTTTATTTAATCAGAAAAAATATATATTGTCCATGGAGATTAGTTCTGGAAATAAGAACCCCCTTTTTAGAAAATCGAAATAAGCAAGGACACGATAAACATCTTATTGGTACTTTACGTTTACTGAAATATTAGTGTAGTGACAAAAAAAGAAGAAAAAAATCAAGCCATTCACAATCTTCGCTCAAGGGATGGGGAAAATCAACAAGTGAGGGATAATTCCTGGAAATTTCATTCAAACCCTCAACAAGGAATGTCCATTTTTTATCCCCTCAAGTCCTTCTTTTAACCTTTCCCAGTGACCCCTCCGAAATTCCATCGGCATCTTATAACATAAACAAAGCCGACCGCAGGTTCGAAGAATCACAGGTTTCTTTTTCCCGCCAAAAACTCAAACCAACCATTAGCTGGCGGGGTGCTTTTATGGTTCTGGGAACCCAGAACCTGACCTAGAGGGGGAAAGGGACACGGAATATTGAATAGAAATCTTCCTTGGCATTTTTTTTTTCCATCTGATTATTACTGGCACAGGTTAAAAATTGACCTTCAAATACCTTAGAAAGTTCCCATCCACTTCTGCGAGATGGAATGTTTATGTTTTCTCTTGGGAGTTTTATTTTCCCGCCAAAATAATGAATATTAGAATTAGAGCAGTTTTTTGCTCCTATTTCAAACATCTGTCACAATTTGGAATTTGTCACACATTATTTTTAATACATAAATGTCTTATATTATTGGTACCGTCGATAGAAAATGGAATGTTTACATTTTCTCTTGGGAATTTATTTTCCCGCCAAAATAATGAATATTAAAATTAATGCAGTTTTACACCATTTTTAAATATCTGTTGCAAATTATCATTAAATACATAGTTTATATTATTATTGTAGTATGTAGAAGATGGAATGTTTACGTTTTCCTTCGAAGTTTGATTTTCCCGCCTAAATAATGAATATAAGAAAAAAGAATTTTTAAACCATTTTCACCTATATGTTACAAATTATTATTTAACACGCAAATAGTTAAGAATATGTTTAAAAGAGCTTTGTGTTATGTTACGTTGAATGTTACGTTTTCTCTTAGATATATTTTACCGAAAAAATAATGAATATTAGAAAGGAGAATTTTTACACCATATTCAACCATATGTTACAATCATTATTATTAAGTACACGAATAGTTTATAGTGTCATGTATAGAAGATGGAATATTTATATTTTCTCTTGAAAGTTTTCTTTTTCCCACCAAAATAAAGTATATTAGACTTATAAATTTTTGTTTCATTTTCGACGTCGTATTAGGGATATTGTCAACCAGTGTCACACATTGCAATTAAGTATATTAATACTTTATATTATTATATTACTCATGTCCTAAATAAGATGAACTATTTGCATTTTCATGAGATACATATTTTCACACCTATTACTATGAATAGTTAATATCACTGATGTCCTATAAAAGAAAATAGACTAATTTCAATCTGGAGTTAAATTAACGTACATTTTACTTTAAAAGATATTTTTATGTTGTAAAACCAAACACAAAATTAAAGACTAATTTCAATCTGGAGCTAAATTAACTAGAAAATATTTATATAGCAGGGAATTATCTGATGTGATTTTTTTCCTTAGGGACCTTTTCTATCGGTTCCTTTTTTACCGGAACTTTTTTTTTCATTAATGTCTTTTATCTAGATCTTTTTTCTCTGGACTTTTTTTACCTACGTTCAAAATATGCCCTATGTACAATATTTATTTTTAGAAAAAATAAATAAATAAAGTAAATTAATCTGAAAAAGATGCATCTAAATTTGCACTGTGCGACCGTTTTTCATTAGATATTCATTATTTAAAACAACTTGCATTTGAAATACTATATAAATTACTAAGTAAATAGATAAACTAAATGATCTAAGAAATCAAATTTAAAATAAGCGCAATGCATATACCCTTTGCCCCTCTGAGATTTGTTGTTTCTAACTTACTTTTAAAGTACTGCATAAATTAATAAATTAAAAACAAATTATTAAAAAGAAGCGTGTACTATGCATAAGATGTACTACGTACTTTATAAGATGCACACTTACTATATAAGATGCATGCGTTGCGTAAGATCCCTCCCCCCGTTCGATTCGTTGCTTCAAGTTTACTTTACTTAAGTACTAGCACTACATAAATTAATAAATAAATAAAGTAAAACAATATGAGAAATATGCATCAAAATATGTACAATGCAGATTATCGTTTTCCCCAAGATTACTTTTACTTAGATTTAGTGCTTACTTTTGAAGTATTATACAAAAAAATAATTAAATAGATAAATAATAAAATAAAATAAATTAATCTGAACAAGGCATACGCCATATTAATGAAACATTCGAAATTCTTTATAAATTCGAAATTTTAAACTTTCCAGAAAAGAGATAAAACAATTTTTGTTGAAAATGAATACTATTCTCAACATTCCTAAATATGTAAGAATCCCCCTAAACACATATTTATTTTCCACCAAATTCCGCCATAGCACTTCTACAATGGCCGGTGACCGCGGGAGAATTTGCGCGCGAGATCATATTTTGGCGCGAAAAGCGCCGTTGCCAGATCCATTTGCCCCCGAGATACACACTTCAAGAAAAGGTTGTTGGCGACAAAACTGATTAGGGGAAAAAAATAATACAAGCGAATTGAACTCGTTTGCTGATTTTCTGGCAAACTTTCGTCGGCCGTCGCTGTTTTACCTTTTGAACAGGTAAAGGAATGTTAAAAATCCACTGGAAGTGAATGGCCAAGAAGGGGGCGCCATAGTGGGGGAAAAATTTATGTAGAATGTCTTTGCACCTGCAATGTTTTCAATTTTGAAGCGAATTCGGCACCTTTGACGTTCTATTTTCTTAAGGTTTTTCAACTCGGTTTAATACCAAGAATAAATTTCCCTCCCATTAAGTTTTGAGTTATATTATTTACAAACTATAATTATTGGATTCGAATAGAAGTAGGGTTTTGTAATTATTATTTATTTCAAAGAAACAGAGCTTTGCCCTCAAAAAGTATTTCGATTTATTTTTTAAAATATTTTTTTTTTTTTTGTTCACCGTGACCGATGGTTGTGATGTGGGAATTTTTTGAAGAATAACAATTTTTTTCTTTCTTTCATTTCACTAGTTTTAATATCTTTAATTTTTTTTCTTCTCCAAATTATTACACTAGACTCACTAGATAATAATAACTTCTATTTAATCATTAGTAGAAATCTTCATACCAGAACTGTGTGGGGCCTTTTATATATTTTCGTTCTGATCTGCTCTTAGGAAAACGATTTTTGCATATTCCAATAGATTCTAACAGATTTTTGCATATACTAATGAAATATATGCGATTTTTTCTTCTTCTCCTTCTTCGAATTTCTCCTTTTTCGAATTTTTTATTGCTTTCTTACCATATTTTAAACTATCACTTCATTCTTATATTTTATTAGAGCCCCCTGATCGCTGCCGCTCACCGACGCCGATGATTGCTTCTCAGTAATTGTTTTTCTTAGCATAAAACATTTTTTTCTACGAAATTTGAAAGAAAAAAAAAACTACGAAACTTTTACTACTACTTTTTTTCTACGAAATTTGAGTCCTGCACTGAACCGATCGGTAAGACACAGTTCCCAGCAGATCACCGAAGTCAAGCATCACTGGCTGCGGTCAGTGTGAGGGTGGGTGACCACTTGGATCAGTCTGCATAGGGGCCGAGGGTGTGCTGTATTGGTCCTCGTTAAACTGTTCTACCGTAAAGTGCTCGACTTCGCGTGCAGGTCGTTGGGCTACCGAAACGGGGGTACCATCCCCTCTGCAGAGGATCAAAATTGTGATGGCATGTCTTCGGATCATCCTCAGGTATATTTCACAGACAGTCGCCAATAGCCCATTGTGCAGCTCTAGCGCGACGTAAATGAACTACATCAACAACGAAATTTGAAATTATTCACTTACATAATTCTGCATAAAAAAGAATTCTGCTTGCCTCCACTTCCTTTTATGATTTTAGTAAGATCTATTGGTGAACATAAGTAATTTTTCTAAGTAGTTATTTTTTAAAATTAAAAGTATATTGTTATAACAAATATGGTGAGTTTGCAACCGTAATTTAATATTCTCGCTTACTAAACGGACAGATGTATTAAATGCAATTTTTGCGTGCATCACTGAAGCTGATCATTAAGTTCTAAATCAGTTTAAGGAATCTCTTTCACTGTAATTTATAGTAGTATATTAATGCAATTTTCACAAAAAAATAATAACTGTTAAACGGTTAATAAGATTAGACACCTGTTTAAATAGCTTTATCTTAAAATATAGCGTAGAATTATGCTAGTATAATCACAAAAAAAGCGATTCTCTTAGTTTTACAGTCTTAATTCAGAAAAAAAAATTATAGCGTAATAATAGCAGTACATAAGAGCTACAAAAATATTTATAGGAAAACAATACTTTTAAGACTTTTGTTAAATTTTTAGCTAAAGACAATCAAATTAATATGGAAAACAGGATGGGAAAATCTATCCCTACCTATTAGGCTAGTAAAAATACACAGACAACAACGCAAAACTGTGTTATACCATTATGTTATACAGAAATATGCTCAATTGCAACCCTCAGAAAGGAAGAATTTCGCGATATAACTGTCTTCTATTCTATTTTCTAATCTATGTGATGAATAGAATGCAAATTTTCTAAATTATTTCCAATAAAAGATTAATTTTCTTGAAAGAAAAAATGAAATTTTGAAATTATTAAAAAAATTTGAATAGACTCGTAGAGAAGCCATAAACTCTAAGAAAAACTGGACCCCAGGAAAATGACCCATTTTTTCCACCTTTACAAAGGTTCTGTTTATGGCTCAAATTTGTCTAAAACCTAGATTTTATGCGAAGTGAACAAATTATATAAGAAAAAAAAAAGTTTATGAGTAGATTAAGTAACAATTATCAATACTAGAGAAAATTAAATATCAGTGATTGAAAACGTATTTAAAGTTTACCTCCTTACCTCCTTTGTCTTCAAATAAAAGTTTTTTAAAAAAAAAAAAAAAAAAGGGCCCGGTGTAAAGAAAAATATTGATTTTTTTTAAAATTTCCAATACCCACCTGTGTTAACATTTCGTCAATTCAGGCATTTACAGGGCAGAGGGCAGATATGTTGGCCACTTTTTCAGGGGCACCATATTAGGTGGACCAACGTTTCTGCCACGGTAAAGACAGATAGTTCAGAGAATGAAAAATAAAAACATCCATGCCTTGCCCGGGATTCTGACCCAGAATCTTTCTGATGAAAATATTGAATATTGAAATATTTTCAATGTTTCATAATATGTCTAGTTTTTGTTTCAGCATTAACTCAAGGTGCCATTCCTTCAGAAGGATTCATTCGAAATTAGAAAATGCATTTTAGCATTTTGATGGTCAGACTTTCAATTAAATCATAGGAATTCATTCAGGAGGACTCATTCAAATTTAGAAAATGCGTTTCAACATTTTGATGGTCAGACTTTCAATTAAATCCTATGAATTCATTCAGAAGGATTCATCCAAATTTAGAAAATGCATTTCAGTCTTTTGGTGATTCAACATTCATTCGGATGTCATTCATAACCAACGGAGAACCATATTTAAATCCCGGGTTTTCGAAATACCATTGTTTATTGTTTGCATATTGAAGAAACATACGTGTCAACAAATGATACCGTTGAAGAAAAAAAATGAATAAATATTCTGATAGTTCATATTGTAAAATATGTCTCTACGATATCAATTTATTGAAGCCTTGCATGTTTCCACACATGTTCGTAAAGGTTGTGTTGAATTTAAATATCGAATGGAGAAAAAAAAATTCATCTGATTATGTCAGTCAAAAACATTTGCATAAAAAACATTCCTTTGAATTGTCGTTATACAATGACATTTCTTTAAAAGTAGTGGACTTTTTTAAATTGTCAAAAATATGTACTTTTTATTTTCATCATTACATTTTAGTCGCATAGAATCTTACTTTTTTATATTTTTATTTTTATAGCTAGTGAGTGTGTTGAACTGATCAATTAATTTTATTAATAATCAGATTTATTATATTTTTTCCTATTCATCACCATCTACTACTATACCTATATATTCATCAAATAATCTATTTTGTATATGTACATATAAAACACTACAGACTTGACTCATACTTGACGCTGTTTTTCGAAACTCTGTCGCCAAGGAAAATAAAAAACCATCGTTTAAGTGCCTTATACTTGAAACAATGCGATGATTTTATAGTATATATAGAATCTGGCAGTGAAGAATTATCTGGGCTTTAGAACAAAAACAAATAACTTAAATATTTTAAACGTTACTAAACTATAAAAAAAAGCCAATTTGGCGACATTTTTCTACCTAGATGAAAATTATCAAAATCACTGTCTTATTCTTAATATTCGCAAATTTTTATGAGCCCAAGAAATGCCGCATTGGAGTAAGTTTTTAAATATAAAAAAAATTAGACCACAAACGCTTTTTATTTTCACAAAACTGTGACTTTTCTTCATATTGACGATTTGCGCCATTTACTGAATAAGAGTAGACAGCACCAGCGTTAGATAGGCTAAACTTGACTTAACAGTTATGAGTAACAGTTTCAAACTAACAGCAGTTATAAAAATAACATATTATTCGCAAAAAAGCCTCATCACGGAGTTTTAAATTATTACTAAATTTCAATACATAAAGAAATTTAACAATATGGCGGACGCCTCTTGAAAATAGTTAACATTGAAATCCAAGTACTACAAATCAAAATAAAGCTCGGTGAAAAAATTTAATAATTTATTGTTTAAAACTATTTAAGGTGTTAGGATTGGAGGCAAGGTGGGAGAATTACTTTACTTAAATACAGTTGTGCTAAGCTCGGTTACCCTTAAAGTTTATTTGTAGTAAAGATAACTTCGCAAAGTGGCCAAGCTGGTTGTCAAAGTTCTAGTCTTTTCATATTTAGTATAAAATACAATAATTGTTATTTGATTGTTTTAGTGTAACAAGAATGACTAAAATATCGAGGAAAAAAGTTAATAAGATACCAACAAAAAAACGAAAAATCAGCAATTTTTTTAATAAAAAAACCTGTAAGGGACACTTTTCTATCCGTGCCATTATTTATTTATTTATTATTGCTGTTATTATCACTACTTTTTTTAATAAACGAATTCTATTAATAGAATTCTATTATTTTAATAAACGAATACCCGTTCAATAAAAAAGGGTTCTATTTATGAAAAATACCTACCTGAAAAAAGTGATAGTACATGTTTATTATATAAAATGAATATTTTTCTGTAACTTATCACTATAGGTTTAAAAAAAAAAAGCACTGTGCTTTAAACTCAGATCCAAATTTAATTCTTAATATTTATTGTAAAACAATTATTTTCTTTGTTCACAATAGAAAAAAAAAGCGGAAAAATCATTCTCATTAACATATTTGTGCATAGGCTAGCGTCCTTTTAAAAGGACAGTTACTGTTGTTAAAAAATAAGATATTGGAACACAAGTGTTCAATTATTTTATTTTTGATGGAAGGTTGTAGCACATATGCGTTTATACCAAGAGAATATTTTTCTGTTACTTATCCCATTAGGTTTTTTTTTAAAAAAGCACTGTGCTTTGAACACAGATCCAAATTTATTTCTTAATATTTATTGCGACTAATTATTTTCTTTGCTTACAATAGAAAAAAAAAAGCGGAAAAATCCTCCTCATTAACATATTTGTGCATAGTCTAGCGTCCTTTTAAAAGGACTGTTACTGTTGTTAAAAAATTAGATATTGGAGCACAAGTGTTCAATTATTTTATTTTTTATAGAAGGTTGTAGCACATATTTGTTTATACCAAGAGAATATTTTTCTGTTTCTTATCCCATTAGGTTTTTTAAAAAAAAGCACTGTGCTTTGAACTCAGGAGCTAGCATAATTAATTGTATTATAAATACAATATGTTTGACCGATTTATTTTTAATTCTGTAAACATTTGTGTTTCATTATCGTATCTTATTATTAAAAGACGGTTAATCCTTTAAAAAAATAAGTGAATAACAGTTACAGTTGTGTTCATCAGTTAGATAGCGAGAACAGTCCTTAAGGACACTAGATACAACTGTGCTAATGCGGACAAATTTTTCGCTTTTTTTTTTTCTACAGTAAATTAAAAAAACGAAAACTACTAAGCAATAAGATTAAAAATACAGACATTGAATATTTAATTTAGAATCAGTTCGTACCTTTATAATGGTGAAATTTAACTGCAGTCCTTGGCTAAATTATTAGACGCACTATAAAATTTTATGTAAAAATCTTAATTATCTGGTGATACTACTATACAGCTTTATTGTTTTTACACATCTGATACCGGTTTGCACTTGTTTACCTTCGTGTATCAATTGGTTAAATTGGACGATATATAATATAAATATAGAATATTTATTACATCACGTATTATATTAGTATATTATAACAAATAATTGAACCAAATTAATGAACGCACTGCAGTGTTTTAATAATTGTATGTTTTGCATGAATTTATTTGCAATATATTTATATTTAAACAAACATGTAATGGGTTTTAATGCAAGAGATTTTTCACATACTTCCTATTTGTATTTACTTTTAACTTATGGCATTACTGTGTTAACCAACTGATACACGAATGTAAACAAGTGCAAACCGGTTTCAGCTGCGTGAAAACAATAAGGCTGTATAGTATCATGTGATAATTAAGATTTTACGAAAAATCGTACAGTGCGTCTAATAATTTGGCCAGGGACTGTATACTAGTTTTTATCTTTTTAAAAAAGAAACCTATAGCTGAAAGAGAAGCACTATGACTAATATCTATGCGCTAATAAATTACTTAATAGAAATCATTAATAAAAATCGTTTACTTACGTAAAAATATAATGTAAAAATACTTTACTTATCGTTTAAAAATCGTTTACTTACGTAAAAATATAATGTAAAAATACTTTACTTATCGTTTAAAAATCATTTACTTGTGTAAAAATATAATGTAAAAATACTTTACTTATCGTTTAAAAATCGTTTACTTACGTAAAAATATAATGTAAAAATACTTTACTTATCGTTTAAAAATCGTTTACTTACGTAAAAATATAATGTAAAAATACATTACTTATCGTTTAAAAATCGTTTACTTATGTAAAAATATAATTTTTACATAATAAATCTTTAAAAAAAATATGTTGTGGCGAAAATGTAAAGATATTTTGAAAAATTCGTAACTTTTTTATAAATGAAAAATCGATTGATTATCATACATATATAAGATATCTAACTAACCTTTTTTCAAAATAAATGTGGGAGATTACTACTAAAATGCTATTATGTGTACCTAAATAAAAATTATAATAGCACCTAATTAAAAAAATTCCATTAATTAAAATTTTTTTTTTAAAAATTTGATTACTCTTTGGAAAAAATATTCCTTGAAATGATTACAGAAAAATTTGTTCACATAGATAAAATAATTATATAATTTTAAATTTTCTATGAAATAATATAAAAATAATATCTAAAAATATGACTTTCACGTGATAAATTAAAAAAAATATACAATAAAACATTTTTTCTTTACTTCATTAGTGATAAAATTTTTATTAATGATTTCGATTAAGTAAAAACGTAAACCATTTTTACGTATTTTTTCTTATTAGTATATAACTTTCTACCTGATTATTTATTTACTCTTAAAATGGGGGTTCAGGTTAGTTGGGGGTGCTTCCGAAATGAGAGTAACAAGACTTCCGGTGGGGTGGCCCCTTTTCCGGATTCTCCGATTGTTTCCTCACTTGAGCACGTGATTCCAACGTATTCCGCTTGATTTCAAATTTGTGGCAAGATCTGACCTTCACAAGCGACAGAGGTTAAAGAAACTCTGTTTACTTTCATTCATTGATGTCCATTCCAATTTTTGTTTCAATTAATGTTCATAAAAGAGTGGTGCATTGACAATGTGGAGCGAAGCTCGAACATTTAAAATCGCCATTTATAAGATAATTTATTAAGATTTAAGAAAAAGTTGCGAGTGTAAAAATTTTATTTCTTTAAATATGTATATATTTTGACATAGATACATGCCTATCAGTATCTTTAACCACTATAAAATAAACGTTAACCACTATTAACTTTAACCGCAGAATATTTTGATTTAAAGTGAGTTCAGCTTAAAATCAATAAAATTAACCGCCATAAAGCTAATTTAAACAAAATTTTAACCTTAAAATTTTTATTTAAATTTCAAAGTCAATTAATTAACTATTATAAAGTTAACAAAATGATTACATAATTCTAAGTTCTCCATGAAATTATATAAAAATAAAATCTAAAAATATAATTTTTACGCAATAAATCTTAAAAAAAAAATATGTTGTGGTTAAAAGTTGAAGTTACTTTGAAAAAAATTCATAATTTGATTATAAATAAAAAATTTACTGATTGTCATACATATATAAGATATCTAAGTAACCTATTTTCAAAATAAATATGGGAGATTATTACTGAAATGCTCTTTTAACTCTACCTAATTAAAAAAAATCCATAAATAAAAATTTTTTTAAAAATTTGGTTACACTTTGGAAGAAAATATTACTTGAAATGATTATAGAAAAATTTGTTTACATAGATAACGTAAATATATAATTTTAAATTTTCCAAGAAATAATATAAAAATAAAATCTAAAAGTATGATTTCCACGTGATAAATTAAAAAAATATAACATAGAATATTTTTTCTTAACTTCATTAGATGAGATTTGAAGCTATTTTGAAGGAAAAAAAAATCGCTGGGGAAAGAACATTCTTAAATAAGTGCAATTGAAAAAAATAGTGAAAATTCAGTGCATAGTATTTAAAAAAAAAATAATAATAATTAACACACTAAATTTTCACTTTATTTATTTATTTATTATTAATTTTGAAATTTGGTTTTAAGGTATGTTGTGAAAAGTTGACATAAAAAAAAAAAAAAAAATTATTCTAGTACGTATACACATAAAAAAATATTAAATTAAAAAATGCTCATTTCTAAGATTTTAAAAGTTCACTATTTCCTCAAGTTTTATATTTATAGGTGAAGAAAAAAAAAGATTTTATGAACTCTGAACGATATGTACTACGCCCATCCAAAAATAAATAATTAAAACAACTGGGTTTGAAATCAATACAAGCTATTCTAGTCAAAACAGTGTCTTCTCCCCTTTGAAATGTGACCTCGAATAGAACCATTTTTTTTTTATCGTTCAGTGTAAGCGCGCATATCCTTTTTAGAACATCGTCTGCGCGGTGGAGAGGATCCGTTCTCCCCTCTCTGCAGGGGAAAGCGCAGCCGAGGTTGTTCACGTCGTTGGTATTTCCGGTCCTTCTTTTGTTTCGCTCCCGCCAAAATGGCGAGTGCTGTAATCTGATTGGTGGATATCTCCCGCGCACCGTGTGCGTTCTCACGGTTTCTTCTACAATGACAGGACGTAGTAGTAGTAGCGATAGTATGTAGTAGCACGTGATGCTGTGTTTGGTTGTATTTATTTACCTGAACTGGGAGGCTCGTCTTATTTTTTTTCCACTCGTTTCTTTTTTTGTTGTGTTGACCTCATGTGACCGCCTCCACTTCATGGAATAAATGTGTCATTTTTTTTTATTTTAAGTTTTTACCTTGTACATTCCTTTCCCGCCAAAATCAATGAACTGACATCAGTTACAAATTTTCTTTCGCCAATAACCCTCTCAAATAAAAAATTTTGGTGAAAATAGATGTAAAAAAATAATGAAAAGATTTTTTTATCCTTAAAAAATTATGATTTTTCATACTCATACTACAATGAATTATAAAAGATAATCGATCACAGTGTGTGTAAATTTTTAAAGAGCCAAATTATAAATCTTGCAAATTAAAGCAATAGGAATTTATAAGTTGTTCTCAAAAATATATAAATAAAAAAAAGTAGGCTTTTGTGTGTACTTATGAACATATAGCAATTTTTTTTTTTAATTTTAAAATTTTTAACCTCAGGCATTCTTTTCCCACCAAAATTAATGAGCGCACTTCAACAGTTACAACGTTTCTTTATTCGCTAATAGCCCTCTCTAATACTACTTAAAAAAAAATAATAACTGCTAATGAAAAATGGATGAACAAAAATAATTTAAAAAAAAGCATATTTTTTACCTTCGAAAATCACGATTTTTTACTCGTACATACAGGAATGAAATGAAAGAAAATGAAATCTTCAAAATGTGTGTAAATTAAGAGAATCACATTTCAAATCATGTAAATAAAAGCAATAGGAATTTAATGGTTGCTCTTTGAAATTAAAAAATAAACTTGTGCAAATACGCGTTTTTAATTATTTATAATTTTACCTTACACATTTTTTCGCAGGCAAAATCACCATTTACTATTTTTCTTTACCATTAACAAACACAAACACATAAATAAATAATTAAGAGTTGGTGAAAGAAATTATAAACCAATAAAATTTTTCCTAAAATAAATTATCATTTTTTTTATTAGGATACATCCAATTATCAACCACAATCTATATAAATTTAAAGAATCAAATTATAAATCGTGTAAATTTAAGCAAGAGGAATTTATATACAGTGTTCGTGGAAGTTTAAAAGGAAAAGAAAATAAGGTTTGTGTTGACCTCGTGTTACTACCGACTATTACTTTTTTTTTTTTTTAAAGAAAATCAGTGTTAGTTTAATCAAAAAACATTGTTTTTCAAGAATAATTTTTATTTTGGTTTCATGTTTTAATTCAAGGTTTAATACTCTCAAGTCCTAAAACTTGTTTGTTATACCTATGTGTTTTGAATTTTGGAAGTTATGTGTTGAAATATTGGTTTTACAAACAGAACGAAAAAGAATAATAATTTTTTTTTTATTTTTACATTCCCTGATTTTTTTTAAAATGTAATAAAAATAATTAACATAGTCTGTGTTTTAATATTTAAACGTAAACTCGAAATCTAATGAGTAGTTGAGAATACTTTTAAATTTATATACATATATAGTCCCTGGCCAAATTATTAGACGCACTGTAAGATTCCATTTAAAATCTTAATTACAGCTTTATAGTTTTTATGTGACTAAAACTGGTTTGCACTTGTTTACGTTAGTGTATCAATTGGTTAAATTAGACGTTTATAATATACATTTGACAATAGGATAAATTAGACGATATACCATATAAATAAAGAATATTTATTATAATAAACATTATATTAGTATATTCCGATCAAATTATTAGACGCACTGTAGTTTTTTAATAATTACATGATTTGCACGAATTTATATGCAATGCTTTTATATGTAAACATACATTAATGAGTTTTTATTCAGGAGATTTTTTATATACTTCTTATTTGTATTTATTTTTAAAGTATTGCATTACAATGTATGAAAGATGAAACTTTGTATAAAACAAAATTTAAATTTTAATTCATTTTATAAAGTTTTGAGTAGAACATATTTCAGGAATCTTTTGTGTTCGAAACTGTTCTCCTCTGAAACTCTTCGAAGAAAATTATTTCTTATTTTTTTCTTTTTCCGGGTTCAACTTATATTCCAAATTCAAAGCTATTCCAAGGGTAAATGTTTTATTCTGTTTTTTAAGAAAATTTTTTCAAAATAAGGGAATTTTAATGTCTTACGTAAACATTGCTTATATTTCGACCCCTCTCAGCAGATTTCAAACCCCTCCCCCGTTAATTGCTTAGGTTATATCTGAACCATCATTTTTCCCAAATTTTTATTTAATTCAAATTTAAAATTATTTGTCAAAATAACCAAAAGATTTCACGAGTTATTATTTGCTTCTTTGAAAAAAAAGTGCTGAAAACCGATCAAAATTACCAACAAAAAAAAAAGAAAGAAAAAGAGCATACAAGTTTCAGAAAAAATTCATTCTTTTTCAACTGTCATGAATTTTTCCAGGCTAGCCAGACCTCCCAATTAGACGATCAGACCTCCCAAATAGTATAGAAAGGGTGTAAAATGGGAGAGTTGCTGATGTTGACTGACCACTTTACTAATTGAGAGAAAGAAAATTTCTTTTGCATTGTGAGAAGATATCAACGAATTTTCAGTCGTGTCCAAGACGCCTTTAAATGTAAAGAAATTTTAAATTTCAAAGGCCTATTTGAAAACCATAGTTTTTTTCTTCATAATATTAAAAAATTTAATATTATAATAAAAATAATGGTAATCCATAAAAATAAAATGAAGAGTTTGTCTGTGTGAAGTCGCTCTCTCTCTCTCTTTCTCATAATTCTAGAACCGTTTGTTCTATCATCCTAAAATTAGGATAACTGCTGAAGAAACAAATTTAGCCCCTCATCCTAAAACTCGTTCAAAATTTTGAAGCAGTTCGTTCGGTACAGCCGTATGTAAAATGAAGTCTTTTCATGGCCGTAGAATAGAACTCACAATTGTCAAAAATCAGACAGCAGACGACATTCTTTTTTTCAAATATTCAAAAGATTACAATGATATTAACTAGCTTATAGCTGTCATTGAAAAAGGGAATCTTTTGCACTTTCTTTAAAATATACTTATTTTTTACTCGTGGTGTCAGATGAGATGAAATGATGACAATGAAATGATAACATCAGCGAATTACGCCACCAAATTATTATTCCTAAAGTTGAAAACATTTGATAATTTTGTTCATAGTTATGCTTTTAAAACGCGAATCTAATAGTAAATAATTTAAAATCAACAGCAAAAAGTTCGTATACAACAATGAAATTAATGAAGAAATAGTACTAATTCATAGAGCAGAAATGTAAAATATCGCCATATTCTTATTGACACCCACCAATGACGCTTGATTAAATTTGTTATTAAGTAGTAATTAAAGTTTAAAAATAAAAAAAAAATAGCTATGTTCTAGAAAGCAAAATTATTGGAGAAAAAATATTTATTTTTTAGGGAAAGCGTGAAGAATCGCAATACTATTATTGACTCCAATGAGGCTTAACAAATTGAAATAATATATAAGTTCTGTACTAAAATGAAATATTAATGCTACTAATTCGTTTAAGAGAAACCTAAAATAATTAAACCATTATAGAAGCCAATTAGGCTTAATTAATTTTGGTAATAGTAATACTAATTTTGTTAATATAACCGTCGTTGAACAGCAGCCGACGCAATTTTGAGTATACTACTACCAATATTCAACTCCATAGCCTTGTAATTTTGAACCCAATCGAGAAAGCAAGGAACTTTTGGATCTAGTATTGGGAGAGATGTGCCTTCGTGGAGGATTATTTCATAGAATTAACACGGCGAAAAAAACAGCGAAAACCTTCCACGGTTAGCCTGATGGTAAGGGGTAAAAATACTAAGTTAATCTTCATTTAGAAGGGATAAACAACTATAAACTTGTTTTGCTGAGTCTAATAACGTAAAGCCACCGGGAAAGTCAAAATTTAATAATAAATTTAAAGAGTAAAATTATTTTAGCTTTATTAATTTTATTGGTTTAAGCCTTTCAGTATTACTCAATACTGATATATTGATTGCTTACTTTTACCCACTCTGCACGATTCAGCTAGTTGATTTATAGACCAGTCAAACGAATTTCTCCTTTAGCTGGATCCGTGTACCCCTTCGATCTCAACTCTGTACGCCACTGAATTTAAGAAATCGAATTTTACATATGAAACAAAAAATTTATATTTTTTAAAAAAAAGCAGCATAAAAATTTTGCACTTCTATCTGCAACATACATTTCAAACTCAAAAAGAAGGGCTTAGAATAACTCTTTTTAATTTAATATTTTAAGTTTTTCTCTTGGATTTGTTAGAGTTTCTAGAGGAGTAATTATTGTAAAAGATGAAGGATGGGTAGGCTAGTGGGGCAGCTTTGAGACACTTTATTTTGCCCTTTATATCAAAAGTAGAATCTTGTTCCCCAGTTTCTCAGGGGAGAGAGTGCAAAAGAAAATATTCATTAAAATTTTTAAAAAAATCAAGTATATATTTTTATTTATTTGGAAAAATAACTTTACACGTGGGCACGATTAGAAATTAATTAAACCTATTAAGCCAAAAGTTTAAATAATGAAAATACTTACCTTTTTACAGATATTCCACAATAGTGTCAGTAAAAAAAAAAAAAAAAAATTGAACTTAGTGCAGGAACGAGACTTTAGAAACAGGTTTTCAAAATTATGAATTAAACTATAATGAAAACAAATTAAAGGAATTATATTAAATGAAATATTATATAATTAATATTATAAATACAGGAACTCAAGCATAAAACTTATTGAACTTAACTTAGTGTAAATGAAAAATAATTCTTAGCAACTGCAGAATTGTGTTTTGGAGTTAGATAGATAAGCAATTCTTTTACTATATATATAAAACGAACAATTAAAATATAATATAATATAATTGTCAATTGAATTATAATGTAGTATACCTTTAGTAACAATTAAAATACGCAAACACCTTTAAATAGTTTGAATTATTTTTAAAGAAAATTCATATTTTCCACAGTAATATCAATAGAATCAAACTGTAATTTTGCCTTTAAATTTTTTTTTTAATGAACTCAGTAAAGAAAATTCTATTTTAGAAACTTTTGTATCATTCTCTCATTTCTTCTATGAATAGAAAATTAGAAGCATTCACATCATTAAAAATAAAAGAACTTTCAAAGTTTAATGAAGTGTCCAATTATTTTACCTAAAACGAAATGTTCTGAAAAAAACGGGGATTTTAGACAAGCAGTTTGTGTCATGAACCCTGTTGGTATGATGGATTAGCACTAAGGTACCTGACATAATTTTGATGTATATGAATTACCCCTTACTTCAGCACGCAAGAATACAATTCTCAGAATAAAATAATAATAAACTACATAACGGCGGAGCTCTTTTGCATAAATAAAAAAATCGTTTTAGAGATTACTAGTTGCATTTCCTAGCCAGGTACTTATTCTTGTTTCCCATTCTTCAAAGATCGAAATAGACAATATTTAAACCTTCTTGCCATGACATATTGAATTCAACGAAATATGTGCATATCGTTATCGACGAAATTAATAAAAAATCATTAAATAATAAATGTCTAAAAGGAATAAGGAAAAATAATATTTTACAATACAGCACTTTAGCCAATAAAAAAAAAAAAACAATTCATAAAAGTTATTAGTTGCATTTCATATGCGCATGTTATCAATAAAAAATCGTTAAATAACATATTTTTTTTTATAAATAACAGTTAAGAAAAAAAAAATAGTCTTGCAGTTTGAATGTTAATCATATTTGCATAATTTTTTATATTCTGCAATTATACAATAAGTTTTTTTCTTCTTTTGGACGAGCACTTCAATATATATTTTAGTTCATATGAAAAGCGTGTATTCGCAGTGGCTTGACGTTTACGTTGGGAGGTAAAGGCGGTCTGTGCACAATGCATTCAACGCTTCAGTTGATTCCCAACATCCATAACCCGCTTGACCGAAAACGGGCTTCTATAAGAGTTTTATATGTAGAGCAGTGTTTCCCAAAGTGTGTTACGCGTACTCCCAGGGGTACGAGAACAGTTTAGTGGGGGTACGCGTTCTTACGCGAAATATCTTGCAACTAACGAAAATTTCAAAAAATTTTATTTAAAAACAAAGCTAGCCATGAAAATTTACGATTACGTATTTTTTTAAAGGTTATTTTTTGCAGAGTTAAAAGTTAATAATTAGTGGTGTCAATAGCCAGTTGTGTTATTTAACTTATGTGAAATTTTTTTATAGTAAAAAATACATTCATTTTTTTTTATTAGTGGTACACAGGGTTACGAAAAATTTAGAACGGGAACACAAAAGTCATAATTTTGGGAAACACTGATAACAAAAATAATTACTCAGCATAACGTTTCATACAATGAAACTGCAAACTAGGATATTCCAGGTTAGTAACATTCCTTAGAAGCAATCAACCTAAACAGGTTATAAAATTAGATAGAAACCTTACAACAGGGTTTCTTAACCTGTGGTTCATGAATCCCTAAGGGGTCCATGAGTTATATTTTGGGGGTCCGCTGACTACTCCTAATTTTTAAAACGTTTGGAAGCCTACAAATTGCTTGTAAAGCGAGCTATGGCAGCTATAATTCCGTTTGCTACAGTGTATCTTTGCAAAGAGGGATTTTCCACACTTGTGACAATAAAAACATAATATCCAAATCAATTGAATGTTGAACATGATATGCACGTTGCTTTGTCGAAAACCATCCTCCAATTCAATTTATTAATTAAGGAAAAGCAGCAGAAACCTTCACATTAAAAATTTTAATTTTAAAAATTTTGTATACTATTAAAATAATAACATTAAATGTTTTCTAATAATTGATGTTTCTTAAAATTATTTTTTTCACAGGGGGGTGGTCCGTGACTTCTTAAAAAATTTTAAAAGGGGTCCATTATATCAAAAAGGTTAAGAAACACTGCCTTACAAGGTTTAATTTTTTATGGTCACATTTCAAAATTTTTTAACTCAACATTCGGAATTTCTGAATGGGATATTTTTTTTTGTTGACATTTTAGTATGCAAATTAAAAAAAAAACCTGGATTTGAAAAAAAATTTAAAAAACAATATAAAATGTATATTGTCCATATTTAAAATTTGCAAATAAAAACTTTAGTTAAAAAATTTCTCCAAATAGAAAACTACAGTGAAAGTAGTTTTTTACCATAATATATAATAGTTTTTGCTAAAGAACTACATTTAAAATAATGAAAGGCATTTCAAACCTTAAGTTTTTTTTTCCTCATAGAAAAAAAATGAAGACAATAATAAAAGGGCAATGAATTTTTTTAATGATTTTTATTCAAACAAAACAAATACATTTCTCATCTTAAATTTGCATTTAAAAGAATTAATGGGAAATTGGTGTAAACTGTAAAAAACTGGACAATATAATTTGTTTTAAAGCCTGAAAAAAAATTTTCATCAGGAAAAATTCATGCGTAAAAGATAAATTTGTAAACGTTAGAAAATAATAGTAAAATTTGATTACAGTTGTAGTAATTAACATAAAAATCAATAAGAAATTAAAGAATGAAAAAAAAAATTATTTCCTGCTTATTACAACTAATATCTAACAATGTTCTTTTTTCTTACTATATATAAAATTCTAATGATGGTGTCGCAGTTTTCCATTGTTATCGGTGCATTTTTATTGGCCAGAAAATCACGTGGTAGGATCCAGTTTTCCCTCATTCATTTCCATATTGTTTTGGTTGTCATCAGCACAAAATTAACAATAGTCGTAAAGGTAGTTTTTCTTTAAATATTTTTGTATCCCTAATTTAAACTTATTTTCCAGTACTGCTACTATTAGCGAGAGTATTAAATTATGGTTGTGAACTCATCAAATTTGTTTGAACAATACAATTCTATAGGAATATAAATGTTACTTTAAGAAATGATTACTTCGAAAAATCACTTTCAATATTTGAGAGTAATATTTAGACGTGGGAAGTAGAGGCACAAGAGTAAGAAAACAGAATTCCTTTTAGTACATATATGTTAAGTGAATAGTTTTAACTTTAGTAGAAAAATTGTTTTCTGCCAAGAAAAGAGAATTATTGCGAAGCAATAATCGGGGTTGGTGAGCGGCAGCGAACAGGGGGCTTAGCCCCCTAGTATACATATATTTTTGCTACAGTACAATAAAGTAAAGATTTTACAATTGGTGTATTTTTTTTTATTTCTGTTAAACGTTTGAAAAAACCTGAATTTGAAAAATTTGTCTTAAAGAATTCATTGCTGAGTTTTCAAAACCGAATGAAAATAAATAGGATTACAGAAACAAATTATAAAAATGAATTTATTTAAACTAGCATATCAGTTATATGAAATATTAATCCAGCATCAAAATTTTTAAGCCTGATTCCCAATTATATTGTTGTTTCATATGAATCGAAAAAGAGTTTAATAAAACTAAAGTTAAAAGAATGAAACTAAATACTTTGACAAAATAATTTTAATAAAGTTTCTGAATATGACATAATACAATGCAATCTTAATATGATGTGTACATTTTTAACAAATTCCAAAGTATGTCTTTAAAAGAACATTAACCTTGAATTGACAATCAACACAACATTTCAAAAATATACAAAGAATGAAACTAGAAGAGCAAAGTATCAAATCAGGAATACATCTTTAATGCATGTAAAATGAATAAAATCTACACAATAGTTTGAACTGTTTATTCTTTTGAATAATGAGTAAACTGACATTTACAAGACAAAAAAACAACTGACATCACAAGAAAATAAAATTGGAAATTTTTAAATCATATTATCTTGTATTATTTTTAGCTTTTAGTAACAAGTTGCTCCTTGCTCCAAAACTAATCAGAATTCAAGTTAGTCAAATTTTCAAAAAAAAAAAAAAATAAATAAATAAACATGGTCAATAGTTATGGAATATACAGAGTTATTGTAATGATGGCCACGAAAATACATTTTTATTATATTTATCAAAAATGACCAGGGTTGCCACTCAAATATGGAGAAAAAAAATTTCCTGTATATATTATACACAATATAAAGAGGAAACACAATTACTGCAGTCGTGTGTGGGCTACATTGGAATAACTATACTAGTTTTAATTGCAGAAATAACTTAAAGAAAAGAAGGAACAGATGAACATGCTTAAATAATGCTATAGTAAATGAAATAGTTTAGTATAGTTGGAATATCATCCTTAAATATCCCACAGATTACGCATTGAGTGGTTATCATTTTTAAGACGAAAATAAGAAACAAAATTCCCCGTATTTTCCCGATTTGTTAAAAAAAAAAATCAAAGTTCCCCGCCCTTTCCCTATTATTTTAGGTGGTTTTAAAATTCCCTGTATTTTCCAGTTTTTCCCTGTGGAGTGGTAACAAAGATAAAGTAAAAAAATTAAGTACATTAGGGGTTACATAATATTTAAAAGAAAAAAGGTAGTAGAAACTTAACGAATTACTTTTAAGGAAAACAGGATGAAAAACATCACAACCTGCTCAACAGAGAGAAAAAACAAAGTATTTCAAAGGCGTTGACTAAAAAATATCTTTCATCAAACTGGGTACGACATTCTTCCTTCAAGCTTTCTTTCCAGATATTCGACATACCACAAAAAAATTTTTTGTTACTTCCTAAATTGTATATAAATTTGCCTACCTAACCTAATAGCTCCTTTTGATTTCAGTTTTGAAAATAATTCCAGAAATGGGCAGCCATCGACACCTTATAAAAACATGTATTCATTTTGAAGACATATTATAATTTTACATAACTTTGATTTGCTTCTGCTTCCTTGACAGCTTCGGGGGTATTACAGCTTCTTATTGGCTCAGAAGCTACTGGAGTTTCAGTAGTATATACTAAAGCATACTGCATGGGCGTCTCATCTGTGTTTGTCTCATGCGTTTGCCTCAATGCCTGAAAAGAAAATTAAGTATGGCAAGTTATTAAAGCAGAACAATATACACTGCTCAAAAAAATTAGGGGAGCCATGTGCTCCTCTAATTTTTTTCAGCAGTGTATATTTAATGTATTTTGGTAGCATTATACACTGCTCAAAAAAATTAGGGGAGCCATGTGCTTCCCTAATAATTTTGAGCAGTGTATATACCCAAGTAGGCGTTAGTGGTTAAGGTGACATACTGCTAATCCATTGGGTTCTGCCCGCGGTGATTCGAATCCCATCCACGTCAGCTTAGAACTTTCACTTTGAACCGTGGTGGCTCAGGGGATAGAACATTCGCCTTCCAATGTGGTGAACCGGGTTCGAATCCCAGCGATGGCTGGTCGATACGAATTCTGCACTCGGCTCGCACCGACCACAATGTTGAAGTAAAATATCCTCAGCGGTAGATGGATCATGGGTTAGAGTCGCTTTGCTATCAGGCTAACCATGGGAAGTTTTCGTCGTTTTCCTCTCCATGTAACGGAAATGTGGGTTAGTTACATCAAAAAGTCCTCCACGAAGGCAAATTTCTCCCAATACTTGATTCAGGAGTTCCCTTGTCTTCCGGATTGCGTTCAAAATTATAAGGCTACGGAGTTGAACTGGGCCAGTTCTCTGAAGCCTACACAGACCGGCCAGCACACAAAAAGTTTACATTCGTATTTATTTAATTTACTTTTTTTCAGGAAAATTTACACACTGATTGTCTTTTAGCTTGCTTTTTAATTGTTTTTCAAGAACTTCAATTTTTTCTGTTACATTGATGATGAGTGAGAATTACTTTGTGAAGTATAGACATAAAATAGCATAAGAGGGTAGTTAAAAAAAATTGAGGGTAAAATTCAGTTACACATTTTGAGAAATTTTAATGGTGGTCAGTGTAAAAAACAATAAATATTTTCAGATAAATTAGGTTATCTAGGTAATCGAAACTGTAATTCCTCTTCACCGTGAGAAAGCACCTATCCTTATTTGTTTCTAGGGTGAACTCTGGAATATATTATATTAAAACTGAAATATACATTTGAAAATAATGCGCATATAAGGGGGGGGGGGTCCAAAAATAAGTTTCTACTACTGAAAGCTGTGGACATAGGTGTCTATGAAAAACAAAAAATATAATTAGATGTTAAAGAGAAGACGTAACTCTATTTTTTCATGTAAATATCAAGTAGAGACATTATAAACAGTCTAATAACTATTCTATTTTTAACTCTCTATTAATGGTTGTAGGTTATTTAAAATATTTTATGTAGTAAAAATTAAATTACCCATAAGACATACAGGGTGTTATGTAATGATCTCCCTTAACCATTTAAGTAATTAACTACTTTGACAAATTTGTAAAAAAATTTTCCTGCGAAGCACATTGTTTACGCTTAAAAACAATTATTTTTTTTCTAGTCGTTTTGTCGGCTCTTATTTTTTTAAACATTTTGCAAACGTACAGTTTCCAAGACGATACACCTTTTAATCTATAACAAGGGTATTCATCAATGAAATTTTAAATATTGGATACTGTGCTGGAACCACATAACACCAAGAGATGATTGTTCACAAACCACCTGGTGAAAAAAATAATAAACACAATCCAAATCGGTGCTTCTGTTCTATAGTTATTAGCAAACATAAATCTAGACAGACTTTTATACATAAAGATAATTTAAAAAAACATTGGGTAGAAAACTATTATGAAAACAATCATTTCAATAATTCCTGATGTTACTTAATAAGGTAAAAGTTATGAGTTCAATTTACCTGGATTCTCTTTTGTGCAATCAAAATCATAATCTCTAAAGTTTCAAGCATGGACTAACACAATTGTTTTAACTGAAGCACAACATTTCACTCAAATACATCGAATTATTCTTCAGTAACCTCTGCTTTTCTGCGTCATTTCCCATTTTATAACAGCATAATTAAAATATTTCATTGTATACTATCATTAAAACAATCATTTAGAGTAATTTCCAGTGCTACAAGGTAAGGTAAAAAAATTATGAGTTAAATGTACCTGGATTCTCTTTTGTATTAGCAAATTCACTATCTCTGAAGTTCCAAAGGATGAACTAAAGCAATTGCTTTAACTGAAGCGCAACATTTCGCCCAAATATATTGAATTCTATTTTTTCAGTAACCCCTGATTTACTGCACTGCTTCCCATTTTATAAAAGCATAACTAAAATATTGCAGATATTGCACAGGAAATTACTCTAAATTACAGTAAACTAGCATTAAAATAATCATTTAGAGAAGTTTTCAGTGTTACGTGATACGCTAAAAAATTATGAGTTAAATTTACATGGATTCTCTTTTGCATTAGCAAATTCCCTATCTCGTAAGTTCCAAAGCATGGACTAACGTAAGTGTTTTAACTGAAGCACAACACTTCACCCAATTACATTTCTTCAGCAACCTCTGCTTTTTCTGTGTTGTTTCCCATTTTATAAAAGCATTGTATTGTAATATAAGCATATTGCATGGTAAACTATCATTAAAACAATCATTTAGAGTAATTTCCAGCGTTACATGATAAGATAAAAAATTATGAGTTAAATTTACCTGGATTCTCTTTTGCACAATCAAATTCATAATCTCTGCTTGAAGTTCCAAAGCATGGACTAACGGCAATTGCTTTAACTGTAGCACAACATTTCGCCCGAATACATCGAATTCTGTTTCATCAGTAACCTCTGATTTTTTACATTTTGTTTCTAATGTAGAATAGTCATGATATCTAATGGGTGAACGATCTCTTTTAATGACTGGTGTCTGTCTCACAAATGTAAGGGTGGGTTTTGTCTTTGGCCTGTTCTCTTCACCAGCAGGTCGCAAATAGTCAACAATCACGGAATTCGTGGCTCTTTGCGCATCCTCTCTTTCCTCTTCCTCATCACTATTTAAGGTTATGACACCATTACGTGCATGATGCTGAAATAAAAATGCATATAATGTAATGTAATGTATATAATATATATTTTAATTAAATGAAGGTAAATATCAGCAGGGTTGCCACTCAAATCTGAAAAAAAAATTCCCTGTGTTTTCCCTGTACATATTATACACAATATATTAAGAGGAAACAACAATTACTGTGCTCTTGTGTGAGTTATATTGGGCTAACTATATTTACTAGCTTTAATTGCTGTAAAAACAGCTGAACACACTTAAATAATACTATAGTAAATTAAATAATTTAGTATGGCTGAAAAATCATGGTTAAATATCCCGCATAGAGTGGTCACCATTTTTTAAAAGACAAAAATAAGAAACAAAATTCTCTGTATTTTCCCAGTTTGTAAAGAAAAAATTAAAATTCCCTGCACTTTCCCTGTTATTTTAAATGATTTTTAAATTCCCTGTATTTTCCAGGTTTTCCCTGTTCTCCCTGTGCTGTGGCAACCCTGATCAGTATTGATTAGCAGAGCCTGACTGAGGCAGGGGCAGTTGCCTTGGGCCTCCACCTCAGAGGAGGCCCCCAAATCGAATAGAAAATTTATTTTACATTTCCTTCTTTAATGAAATTTTTTTAAAACAAAATATCAGAACAGTGTAAAATCCTTCAGTTTTATGTCAGCTTCTTCATTAATCTATCATATGAACACACAAATCCATGGCTTTCTAGGGAGGAATTCAGCTAAATATACGCTATCACCATGGACAAATTTGGCCTATCAAAAGCCTGTATTTTTACGTATCACAAAATGCAATAGGTTTACAAAAATACTTGATTTTGATTGGCTTAATTCAGCCATCGTAATTGCAACATTTTAGCTGAATGGTGCCCTAATGACGGCAAGGATATGAATTTTTTGCAGCTGGATGACAAAGATAACAATAAGAAAACTGCATTCAGTATGATGGACATAGAATTGTCAGAAAATCAATAAAATGGACAGAACAACATTTCATCTGCCATTGGAAGCGGGACTTAATAGCTATTTTAAGTTCAAGTCAATTTTCTAGCTATTTATAAAGAGGTGAAAAATTTAAATACCTTTATAGAGTTTGGTTCTTCATTACTGAAGTAGTGAAGCAGAGGAGGCCCCCCAAAGAAGATTTTGCGCCAGGCCCCAATTAGGCCCTGTTGACTAGTTAAGATTTTAACAAATATTTTTTATTTTATTCTTTTTTAAATTGAAGAGATTATTTTTTTGTTTATCGAAGCAAAATCAGGGTAACATTGTTGCAGAACATTATGGGGTTCTTGCAGAAAGATTTTTAATTTGGAACATTATGGTTTCCCTCTGTGTAGAATTTTTCAAAACATGTTTCCCCAGCAGAATTGTTTTAAAAAATTTGCCTATCGTGCGAACAAGAAGGACAAGAAATTCTACGAATTTCCACTTTGTTTTTAAGATCCCGATAGCTTTCATTTCTAAGCTATTACTAAATGGATATTATTTTCATGATTTTTAAATACCAATATTACAACATGTGAAGTTGAATCTAATATTAAAGCAATCACTTCTTGACATGCTCGATTCGCACTCATATCATCACGAATCCATGCCGTGTTTCAATAGTTAATGCTACAAATTTTCGCACTCTTAAGCAATCTTATTACGACTGTCGAAATTCAAATACCATATTTCATTATTTACTTATAATGTGATGATACCACCATATTTTCGACTTTCGGCAGTTACTGCTTATTATTTCTACATAGTTATGAAATTCTGGTATTTTTCATTCGATATTAAGACATATAAACTTGAATTGCGCATTTAAATAATGACATACTCAATTTATGCTGATAACATTTCAATTTATGCTGATAACATTTCAATTTACGCTGATAATATTGTAATCTATGTTTAGATTTTTTTTTACAGTTGTTGCTATTGGTTTTCCAATGGTTTTTGAACATCCCAATATTCATACAATATGGGAAATTTATTGATTTTCACATAGTTTTAAAAATCCGATATTAGTAAACAAGAGGATAATGTAACACACATTCGAGTATTCTCCTTTAAAAGAGCCTGATTCATGTGATTTTGAAGTCATTTTTTCAAAAACATTTTTTACCTTATGTGATGCAAAAATAACAAAATAAAATATTACCTCCCATAATATTAGAACATAGATTCTTTTATATTCTCATGAAAAAAATTATTACATTTACAATTAATCCCTTAACGATCGGTTAATTTTCAAGAAAACGGTCATAAAAGAGCCTATTTTTTTGGCTTTTGTATTTGTATTGATTAGTGCTGCAACTAGTTTAAAATAAACTAACTATCTACATTAACTTAAAAATATCCTGTTACTGCCATCAGGTGTGTAAAATGAGAAATAAAATGTTTTCCAGGCAAAAGAAATGAATTAGTTTTATTCTTATTGGTGTGTTACTATAGTCATCACGGGAGCGATAAATAGCGGGCGAAAACTCACCCCGTCATTTTCATGGGAGCGAGAAGGAAGGGGTTAAAAAAGAAAATTATACATAGTTTTATTCTACATGTGTATGCATTTTTTATAAACACAAAGCTTTTCGGTCACTATTAATTAGTACCACATATATTTATTACTATTAAAAATTTTTTGCGGAAAGATGGGTGTTTGTTACAATAAACCAGAAAAATAATCCTGCCACAAGGGAAGGGTATACTGGTTAAGGGATACCCGAAGCATGATATACCAAAGTTATGGTAAAATACTATTTATGGTAAAAGGAAATTTCTAATACAATCTGTTTCCCAAACACTTAAAAGCACAATGCCCAATTAATAGATTTAGATTTATCATGCTGGAATTCATTTTCGTATAATATACATTAACGGTGTTAGAGAAAAATTGTTCTTACCGTTTACTACAAAAATAAAAATTCCCTTTTTGCTATCAATGCAAATGCAATCTAAAATTATATTCACATAATTTAAAACCACACATCGAGATTTCTATTTTACGCATATTAAAGTCGCACATTATGTTTTGTATTTTACCGATTTTATATCAAATAGCGCACTTTGTAATCATGTGATTTTAAAGCCACTATTAAGATTCATATTCAAGTTAATTAAAAATCGGAATTCATATTCACACGACTTTAAAATCAAATACAGAAATTTGTTTTAATGCAATTTTCGGACATAGAGATTCGTATTCACGCGATTTTAAAATTAAATTTTGAGATTCCTATTCAAGTGATTTAAAATTCACACATCAAGATTCAGATTCACACAATTTAAATATATAAAGTACTCTCATTGATATTTTTATTAAAATGTTGATTACATTCTGCGGATAAATGCTTCCTACATACACTTTTTTTCTAGCTCAAGTTTCGGGTATTTTTTCAATTATTTAAAAAGTGTATTTGTACTTTTCTATTTTCAGTTTTTTACCCAACTCATCCATGTGATATGAATCAATGTACCTCTGTACAAAGAAATTTTTTTTAAATAATCATTTAATTTCTAACAGATTTTACCAAATTGAGGTGGTGACGAAAGAGTTCGAACTAGTTAGTTACAAGAGTTAATCAATATCAATAGAAAGTTTTCCATTTTACCAAACTCTGCTTGAATTATTGATTAAACACGGGAAACAAAACAATTTTATAAAAACTTTAACAACCATGACGAAGTAGAAATTAAAAAAATTTAGTCACACTACTCAAGTATACATTTTGAAAAATACATTCATATACATCCATTCATGGAAAATACATTCATATACACATTCGTTCACAGATCGTAATTTTGACATGCACCACAGAACGGTCAATCACCAATTCAGTACCCTTAGACAGTGTTTTCACTACAGCGCGAGAATCTCGCATATTTTTTCCTTTTCTCGCATTAAAAAATTATTACCGCGAGAAATTCGTGCATTCTATAAACCAATTTCAAAATTCGCGAATTTCTCGCATTTTGAAAAACATTTCTCATTGCGCCATTTAGAATAAAATCCGTTTCACTTTTCTTCCTGGATCTTTCATTATTTTCAACATCTGCCCCATCCCTATTTACCAGTATTGTTCAGAAATTTTAAGAACATCAGAACACCATCCCCCATAACCTCTTTCAGAACGCATTTCTCGGCAACCACGTGTTTACCATAAGGTTTTTTCATGTAAGACGTTCAAATTTTTTGAGCATTAATGTAAGATGGACAAATACCTTGTACAGGCAATATCTTCTACTCCGAAACGGACAAATAAAAATTTAAGAAATGTGGGTAGAAACAATCAAAACGAAACAAATATGTATTTGAGCAACCTAATGAGAATAGCTGATGAAAAAGTAGATATAGAACATTTTCCATATGATGATGCAGCAAAAATATTCAATGCTTTAAAAATTAGAAGATGTTAAAAATGTATTATAATTAAAGAAATGATTTTTTCTTCAAGTCTCTTTGTGTTTTTTTTTTTTACTTTTTAGAAATCTCACCCTGTTTTTGAGAAAGGGTGAGAAATTCTTACCCATTTTTTTCTCTGCAATGAAAACACTGCTTAGAGGTATTGATTTGTTATGGGAACACGGACGACTTTGTTGACAGATTTAACATGCACCAGTCACCATTTACTACACGGGGAGTCTTCGACTGGCTGGATTGGAACAACTGTTCTCATCAATGTTAGTCCAGCGCCCTGTCAACCAGGCTAACTCGGCCATTTTATGTCAACTTAAAGTTCAATATTAATGAGCATTTAAGTCTACTATTACTATTGATAAAGAAAATAATTTTAAAAAAAACAATCTACCACATTTGCAGGCATAGCCACTTCAGGATGTTTCTTTTTGAAATGTTTTCTCAGGTTGGTAACAGAAGATTTGTAAGATAATTTGTGGTCACAGATAGTGCAGCGTGCAAATGCTTCATCAATAATTTCACAATATTTCCAAACACTGGACGTCTTTTTACGTGACTTCTCTTTACCACCATCTCCCATTCTAGGTGTTGAATTCCAATCCCCAGGTTGTGGATTCCAGTCGGGATCACATTCAGATCTGAAATTTTATAAGAAATAAGACATTTACGAATGTATAAACGAAGTATAATCGCAAACAGAATAATCGCAAAGTCTCGGCAACTTCAGGACAGCAGCCTGTGAGAGACTAAAAAAAACAAACATCACAGCAACCGAATCGAAATGTATAACTCGCAACCACCCCTGGGAAAACTGTTGTTATTAAAAAATTTGCAAGTTCAAAACCTATTTGGCACCTTGGCGATTGTAGTTGGCACAACAGATCACGATACAGAAATATCCCCATATTACCTTTGATCCAGAAGATTACACCTGTGTAAATTTTTCTGAACAAACCTTGTATTTTTTATTCGATTACAGTGATATCCCTTAGATATGTCGCATAACTAATTAGAATTATATTAGGTGCAGACAATGCAAGCAACAAGATTATGCAAGCATATAAAAACCATTATATTAGCACCCTCATTGCTAGATCATGCGACAAACACAAAACTCTTTACCACAGTTAGTGTTGATAAAGCAGATTAGTGGTAGCATACAATCATCTGAATATTTTTCCAGAAAATATGTGTCTCATGACAAAAACACATTGATTTATTAAAATAAACTTATTGTAAAATTGTTAAAATTTGCCTTAGACTAAGATTATTGAAATTTGGCTAATATTTTTAATATTTGGCTAATTTACTGAATGAATTGAAAATTTTGAATTAATAAATAAATATTTGAAGTGCATAATAACAAAAAAGCATTTCAGAAATCAGTTATTGTAGGCAGGTGGTAAACTTACTTTATTACAGCACTAAAATTAAAATAAACAATAGTTAATCACCATGGAAATAAATGGTTAAAACTCTTAATAAATATTACTTCACAAAAAAAAGGAAATATTGATAAATTATTAGCATACAAGTGAAACACTTAAAATTCAAAAATTTCTACTTTTGGTTCTTTCTGTCTAAAGTGCTAAAATTTGTTGCTTATTTGTAAATGCTGTAATTATTATGCAAATTTGTAATTATTTTATATTTATGATGTTTTATTAAATGTGTTTCCAGTGGTAGCAAAATGTATACTCCATTAATTCACTTTGAATTTATAAAAATTTTAAGCAACAAATATTAAATAGCCAACAGGGAAAAAATCTTTCTAGCAATTTATTAAGTAAACAGTAACAAAAACAACTATAATTCACATTTATAAATTTTTTTCTGGAATCCTTTTTTTAAAAAAAGGCTCATTATTAATAGAAGAAAATTTTTTAGTGGTAATTGTTACAAATTAAAATCCTAATTAAATTTTCAAGAATCTCAACTTGGTTTTTGACAAGGAAAATATTTAATGCAAATAATTAAATTTTTGCGTAGCTTTAAGAGCAATGTTTTTAATGATAACACACGACATACCTCCTTAAATTTACAAGATGTACAACACAAATAAATGCATTTGTCATAAACGAAGTATAAAATAACGTCAAGAAATATTTTTAGTACACAGCATAAAATAAATATCAACAAATAGTTTTAAATAAAATACCATATCCATAAGAAGAAAAAAAACTCCATGTTCACTTACATTCAAAACGCATTTTCGAATTCATAAGAATTACAACTGGAACCGAAAATGATTAAATTTGCTTTTAAAACGAATATACTATTTGAACTTCACGTTTTAACTAATGTTTTAGATTTACAATTTTTAATGTCAAACGTATCTCAGCTAGTAAATAGGATAATATGTCATCAGTTTTTTACAAATAAAATTAATAGAATTTAACTCTGAACAAGTATTATTTTAAAAACACTACTTTTATTTGTACACGTGATTTATTTTTCAATATCAGGTTCTTTAGTAACTGGTAAACGGTATGGTATTATAACATTAATGACTATTATAGCAAAATACCTGTTCCTTCTATTTCCTTCGTCGATATCGTCCTCTTGGTTATTCATGCATAAAAAGAATATGTTATATAAGAACAGATACAATTTTCCGTTCCAGGTTTATCTAAATAAATGATGCAAATAAGAAACTTTTATTAATTTTGTAGAGTATACATGAGCTATAATCACTCAATTACGTCATATTTTCGAATCAAAAATGGCTTCTAAGTTTGAAAAAAATAGAAACACAATTTTCAAAATATCAGCTAGAGGGCGCTGTTTTACAATAGCAGAAGGTAGATATCACATTTTAAGTCAACAGATACGTAGAGTGATACGTATTTAGAAAACTGTACCAGTGATAAGAGATGGTAGTTCCTGTTATTTCTAATTAGTTATATTTCTAAAACATCTTATGTTATTTATTACTTTACTCAGTTCAGTAAAAAAAAAACTCTTATTGATTTGCTTTTATATACAAAAATTCAAACAATACTTTTTATTTTTAGAAAAAAGTGATTTTTCGAAAATGGTTATAGTAATGTGCGCTGTTATGGATGTTTCTAAAAGATGTTTCTTAAAATGAAGTAAAATGTGGTCATTTTTGGTCAAATGTGGTCAATTTAAAATTATTAAATTTTTTTTAATTAAAAATTTTCTGAAGAAACCTATCTAAAGTAGTACAAAGTTCAGAAAATTGATCTATCATTGTTTTTAAAGTGAAATTAAGTATTTTAATCTCTTACTTATCACAGAATAATTTTGAATTAATTTTTTTAAAAAATTGTCTAAATAATCAACGCTGCTGATAGTTGCATAAACGCTACGTTTGTTTACTTACAATGTGACAGATACCATTTGTTTTCCTAATGGGTAGGACTTTTTAGCAAATCTTACTGCTGATTTCAAATCTGATATCGATTTGCTTCTCCAAGCTACAGTTTTTCTGCAATTAAATAAAATTGTTCTAACCATGATTTTTTTAAATTTCATTCGAGCGATTACCAGTGCCTGACTTATCATAGGTCCCGAGAGGCCCAAGCCTAAATGCTACAAGTATTTATTTTTTATTGTCTGTGTTTTTCCTAACAAGGTGTTTCGAAACCAAGAAAAAAAAAACAGTTAAAGTGCCTTACTCTTTAATTACTAATTAATTACACACTAATTACTAATTTTAAACTGTATCTATAATTTGTAAACTGTATTATCTGCGTTTTAGAACGAATTAGATCAAAAGTCATTCAAAGTGTTTACTTTTTTTTATTTTGCGCACTGTACTGCTAATTTTTTTATATTAATAGTATTGCTCATATATAGACAATTTTCGAGTCAGGGTTTTAAAGCGATTCAAATGATGGTAATAAATATGGTAATCATGTATCGCTGGAAACCTTTGATAACAGACTTTCGACACATTAGCAGTAATGGTACCATATTTTTAAGGGGAATTTTTAGTTAAAATTTATCAGGGTTCCCATTCAATTTCGGAAGAAAAAAAATCCCCTTACATTTCCAGGTATATCAGGTAAATTTCAATGAAAATTCAGACCTTATTTTCTCTATACCATATAGTTTTTCATCAGAAAATTTTGATTTTTTTTTTTGTTTGCAATACCAAATATTAGATTTCGTGAAAGAAAAAGAAAAAATCAGCAAATGAGGATGGGAACATGTCAGTTTCAATAAAATGTAAAATTTTTGCAACAAATAATTGTAATAGGTGCTAAAATTATTTAACTTGAATCTCAATAACTGACTACTGTTACTGATAATTCAAGACTGTTTTTTTTTTCAGGTATGATATATTAATTTTACAGGTTTTTGTAAAAAATTGAAATTTCCCTGGCTATTCTCTGATTTTTGGAGTTAAAATGAAATTTCCTGACAATTCCTGGTTTTTCCTGTTCTCCCTGACCCGGTTATCTGTGTTCACGTCTATATCTGAGTGTACAGTACGGTTAGTACTTTACGGATCACTCCCTTCGGTGCTGCACAAATCAGACTCTTAATTTGTTTTGATAGTTTCCTAACGATAGGGAATAACGAGAACGATAGGGAATTAAAAACCTTAAATTGCAATTTTTTGACAAAAATTAATATTAAGCAGTAATTGAAATTTGGGTGTCCTGGGCAAATGCTGCTTTTGCCCATGCGGAATCAGCTGCTGACCTTAACGACATTGGATTCCAATCGACTCGTATTAATCAAACAAGACTCATCCACTCAGCATGGACAGCAAGATGCCTTAACAGGAAGTTGACCAGCTTCCTCAAGAAACTAAAAAACTGGTAGTAAAATTTATACACGAATATTTGATAACTAACAGCTTTATTTTTTCCAAATAAATATTTTTATAACAGAGATCCCTCCTAGGGATTCTCTAACAGAAATAAATTTTTTAAAAAGTTAAGGCGGAAAGTGTTCGAATGTCCTTTTTGAAATTTTGTTATCAGTTTTTTAATTTTATTACCCCGTCGTTGAACAGCTGACCCAATTTTCGGGTTTGCGACTACTTATGTTCAACTCCGTAGCCTTGTAATTTTGAACCCAATCCAGAAGACAATAGGACTCCTGTATCAAGTATTGAGAGAAATTTGCCTTCGTGGAGGACTTTTTGATGGAGCTAACCTGCATTTGCGTTACATGGAGAGGAAGTCCTCGAAAACCTCCCACGGTTAGCCTGACGGCAAAGGAACTGGGACCCGTGATCTGTCTACCACTGAAGATATTTCACGACAACACTGTGGTCGGTGCAAGTTTTTTAGTTTCTTGAGAACTTACTTATCAGCATTTACTTCAGAAAGAGTAATATATGATGGTAGTGATTATGATTTGTTAATCTGTCAATCGTATTCTAGAAAACTTTATACAATAGGACACTCGAATCACACTGACTTCGAAGTAATTTATAAAATGGAGAACTTTAACTTAAGCGGAGGAATTTTTTTTGTTTTTTTGTTAATAGTATACTCTAAATGTGCAGCAACTTTCATAGCTTAAACTACGCAAAATACTTCAAACAAATTACTTATTGGCATATCCTTAAAAGGATGCTATACCAAGTGAGAAACTTTTCGTCGCGAATTCTCTTTCATCTCCATAACTAATTTAAAGAGTAAAAAAGTGAGTTAAGACAAACCTAGAGTAAGCCATGAAGTTTCAAATACCGTAAAGAACTTTTTAAAATATCAAAATGAAAATAAATTATGAGAATATAACTTAGGATTACGCAATGTAGAAGTTCTCTTTCAATAATTTGTTTGCATTTTAATATTTCGATTTTTTTCCCTTCAGAAATTGATATTTCATTGCACACTCTAGGTTTGTTTGAACTTTTCTTTCTTTTGAATTTTAAATTAGTAATGAAGGTACAAAATTTACAACGAAAAGTTTCCCCCATGGTATTGCGTCTTCTTAAACTTTATTGAGAATGTTTAAGCTTAAGATATTAAACATCCCTGGATGAGAACATTAACACTCCTGAAGAAATTTAATGTCTCACAGTAACAAATTTTGTATTTTGTGCTGTTAGTGGTTCGAATACATTTTACATTCCAACTAACTTGATCCTCTAATGATAATATTACGCTGAACGAAACACACACACACATATATATAAATATATAAGTTCAAAATGAAGAATAAAACAAAGAAAAATTATAGACATATGAAAGAAAAAAGGGGGGGGGGGGTAATAAGTAAAAAATAACAAACAACAGTTTATATAATATATTTAAAAAAAAAAAAGGATGAGATTTTATTTAAAAAACCGAAAAAATAAAACCGGGAAAAAAAGATATAGTCAAATATTTTTTTAAATAAGTTAAATATTTTACTTTCAGTTTTTAAACACTTTTTTTTTTAATTGATGTAGTAAATGTGCCGTTCCAAAAACTCTGATTTATTGTAACAAATCAAAGAATTACTTTTGTTAATTCCTATGTAATCATGTTTAACATTCATGGAAGGAAACAAGTTTATTTCGTTTATAATTACTTAACTTAAAAAAAATATATATATTATCCAACTACGTGTCTTCTAAATGCTAAAGAAATATTGCTTAAAATTTTAACATTTTGTGTAGAAATATTTCTTTATCTTTTTTATCCCATTTTTCAAGAGGAGGTTGAACTGTATGTATCTTCTGGCCTTCAAACATTTTGCGGAGGAGAGCGCCTGTTTAAATTGGAACGTTGTATCACGGCTTCAGTATCAACAAGGTTTTAAAAAATCTTTTATTAATAATGCTAAAAATAGAATAAATGACAATAAAATATATTTTGAAACTGTGTTAGAGTTTCTTAGTGCTCTTTTGTTTTTAATTTACAAGGGGTCCCAGGGTGCCTACACTTTCAGGGGGCCTACCACAGTAACTGCGGCCTTGAGGGGAGGGGCGATTTTATAACCGTCGTTAAACAGCCAACCCAATTTTGAGTTTACGACTGCTAATGTTCAACTCCGTAGCCTTGTAATTTTGAACCCAATTCAGAAGACAAGGGAACTTCTGGATCAAGGGAGAAATTTCCTGGAGGAGTTTTTGATGGAACTTTGCGTAACATGGAGAGGAAAATCGTAAAACCTCCCACGATTAGCCTGCGTCAAGGGGACTCTAACCCACGAGCAATCAGTACCAATCAGGATATTTTACGTCAGCACTGTGGTCAGTGCGAGCCGGTTGCGAAATTCGTATCAATTAGCCGTTGCTTTGATTCGCACCCGGTTCATCCCCTGTGCCACCACGGCTCCTTGGGGGCGATTTCAATTTTAGGTCTATGGGCCAGTCCGACCATTGTATGGAGGTATCAAACGATATGTCTATTACTAGTGCTGTTGTTTAAACTGGAGCAAGACAGATAGTATCTCAGCTGTTTCATTCACGTTGCTTCAAAGTTCCACCAATGAAATACCTCTCCAGAAACAAAACAACATGATGCAATTCCGTTATTGAGTGTCTGGCTAGTTACATAAATCAAAACAAACAAAATCAAACTTTGAATCACCTACAGATAACGATGTCCTAAATGAAGTCAATTAAAACTGCGATTGTTTCTAAATCTCTCCCACAATCTGAATACAATATCAGAGAGAGAGAGTAGATCGGACAACCACTTAATTATTAAGACAACAATAACAGTTTTTTAAAAGATGTGGCTTGGCTGGCTTCTGAATAGTTGGTGGTGAAGCGAGACGAAGGCCACACAGGCAACGGCTTGGCGGCCTTCGGCCTGAGTTTGTTCACTCGTTCAGTCAAACAAAGAATCGCATGACGTAGCTTTCCCGCCAAATACCTGGATTTTTCCAAGGTCGATGTTCTATCCAGGGTCTAGGCCTTACGGTCTCGCTTCGCTGAGGACCAGTTTTTGATTCACCAGCCGTCCTACACTGAAATATAATATAAATAAATAAAAGAAAACTGTGTGAAGCCGCTGTCCGATTAAAAAGACCAACTACGCAGTGTTGATGCAAAGACCTTGAGGAATTGTTGCAAACGAAAGAACCATTTAATTTCATTGATGGAGATCTAGATCAGTGGATCCAAGATAATTCTGCTTTTTTTTAAAATCTCAACTGAACAGAAACTTTTCTTTAAAAAAAAAGTATTATTCGATTATTCGTTCGTAGAGTATGTGCGCTAACAGTGGAAATGTAGTTTTTTTTACACGGCAACCTAAATTCATATTTCGAATAAAGTTGCCGCGGTTTACGACCGACTACCTCACCAAAAAATATATATATTTGAACTTTTCATTTCTATATAATTTGGTTAGACCAGGGAGCAAAATTTCCAATCACCAGCTCTGAAGGGCCGGGATAGCCTGGTCGGTAGGGCGTTGGGCCCATGTCTAAGAGGTCGTGGATTCGATCATCGCCGGCCGAAGGCTCCCAGTGTAGTAAATGGTGACTGATGCACATTAAATCTATCGGGTCTCAAAGTCCTCCATGTTCCCATAACAAGTCAAAATCTCTGGGGGTACTGATCCAGGAGTTTCCTTGTCTTCTAGATTGGTTCAAAATTACAAGGCTACGGAGTTGAACATTAGTAGTCGTAAACCCATGAAATTGGGTCGGCTGTTCAACGACGGTTACAAAATAAAATAAAATCACCAGCGTATAGAGCGTTCGCCTTCCAATGAGGTGAACCGGGTTCGAATCCCAGCGATGGCTGGTAGATACAAATCCGCATCTGGCTTGCTCCAACCGCAGTGCTGACGTGAAATATCCTCAGTGGTAGGCAGATCATGGGTTAGAGTCCCTTTGCTGTCAGACTAACCATGGGAGGTTTTCGTGGTTTTCCTCTCCATGTTACGCAAATATCCATCAAAAAATCCTCCACGAAGGCAAATTTCTCCCAATACTTGATTCAGGAGTTCCCTTGTCTTCTGGATTGGGTTCGAAATTACAGGACTACGGAGTTGAACATTGGTAGTCGGCTCTTCAACGACGGTTATAAAATCACCAGCTCTGAGCCGTTAGTGGTTCCCAATGAAGTAACCTATGTTCGAATTATGCACCTAGCTTGCGCCGACCTCAGTGCTGTTTGTAAAATGTTCTCATATCACAAATCATGGGTTAGAATTCTCTTGTGGTCTGGCTAACCATGGTAAGTTTTCATGATTTTCCTCTCCATGTAACTCAATGTATGTTAGTTTCATCACGTTAGTGCTCCACGAAAGCAATTTTCTCCCTATAATTGATCCAGTAGTTTCCTAGGATTTTGTTCAAAATTACAAGGATACGCAGTTGAACATCGGTAGGTGTAAACTCAAAAATTGGGTCGGCTGTAACAACATGACAATAACATAATGTTGCTTCGGGTTTATCCTTTTATTTCTGTTTTGTTAACTTGTTTCTAACAAGTTAACAAAAATTAGCCCCAAAACTATTCCTATTTCTTTTCCTCAAAGACGATAAAACAACAACCACATTTTTCATACTTTCTCCCGTTCATTTCTCATTTATTATCCCCCAACTGCAAAATGACTCTTGATTTGAATTTGCATTTTATAAAATAATTCAATTTATGGCAAATTTGCATTTTGATTTGAAGTTTTCTATGAGAAAAAAACAATCGTAAAAGATAGTTAAGATTTGCGTTTGGCTAAGAATTTTGAAACTTGGCTGACAATCTTGATATTTGGCTAATTTGAAGTCCCTACCTCAGGCTCTATGTGTACAAATATGAAGGATAAAAAGTATAGGAACATTCCTGATGTCTTAATTTTCTGATATTTTTTGTATTTTTAAAACTCCCCCAATAAATATTTTTCATGATTTGTTCTATGTTTCCAATTATGCACTAAGAATGAATACTGAAATACGTCTAATGGAACTGATTTGTTTCATATGCCGCAAATTGAACACCAGTATGTCTTAATAATTGAGCCTAAGATTATTATTAAATGCTAGTTGAATACTCGCTCTTCGTATGGAGTGAAAGTAAAAAATTCATAATCTTTAAATCAGTATTGAGCAAAATTACAAATGATGTCCAAATATACCAACCTCTATAACCAAGTATACCAACCTCAAATGTACCAAAGACATATACTAACGCTAATATAACAACACTAAGAGAGCTAACATATAACAACACTATGAGAGCTAAATTAGTTTCTTTTTTTTTCTTTTCTTTTCAATTATATTATTATTTTTTGCCCTTTCTGATGGCTTTATGTTATTACATAAATTAAGCAAAGCACGTTTATAGCATCTATGCTTTTCCTGAATGAGTTCGTGCCATTTCTCCCTTTCTAACTTTCCGTTAAATAATTTTTTTTTATTTCAATAGAAGCAATTATCAAAGTTAATTTTGCATCACTTGCGTCATTACTAGCTCTAATTCTCCACAATAATAGACAATAATAATACTATTTCTCCATCAATTTTGCTTTTTCACATGTAACATATTTTTTACTTTATTTATCGTTGATTTCAATTATTTAATTTCATAGAAACACGTTTTAAATGCATTACTTATTAACAAACCAAATACGTGGCTTCAGATAACTTTAAAAATACTAATTTGGTGACATAGTGCACAGATGATTAATAGATGGCGCCATCTAGAGGATGGCTTTGGATATAGTTGAGAAAACGTTATATGAATGAAATTAGGATCAATCAATGGAAAACTGTGACAGCGGATAATTTCCGATGGAAGAAACTTTTGAAGACTGCCTTTACCAGCAACAAGCTGTAAGGCTACAGAAGAAGAAGAAGTCCACCTATACTTACTCTTAAGTTTATCTGATGGAACGAATAAAATATAATTAAATATCAAAGAACCTGTAATAAACATTTTATTATTAATAGGAGCTATAAGCTAGCAGACATCAATGATGTTATCTTTCAAAATATTTGTAACGTCTGTCATAATTAGAATCATCAATTTTATTTTATTTTATAAACGGCGTTGAACAGTCATCCCAATTATGCGTTTACGACTATCAATGTTCATCTCCCTGACATTGTAATTTTGAGCCCAGTCTAGAAGACAAGGGAACTCCGCGATCAAGCATCGAGACGAACTTGCCTTGGGAGAAATATGCTTTCGTGGTGGACTATTATGATGAAACTGACCCGTATTTGCGTTAAATAGAGAGGAAAACCTCCCAAGCTTAGGCTGACGGCAAGGAGACTCTAACTCATGATCCGTCAGACACTGAGGATATTACACGTCAGCGCTGTGGTCGGTGCTAGTCGTGTGTGGAATTCGTTTCCGCTAGACATCACTCGGAATCGAACCCGAATCATATTATTATTTGTTAACATAATCCTTTCAGCTTATTTTTTAATAAAATTATTTGTTTTCGATGTCGAAAAATTCGTTTGCAATTGGTGGCAGTTGTTCTGCTTTCAGATGCACTATGCGTCGAAGCACTATAATTTGTTATCCGAAATTAAGATGTTTTAATTCCCTAAAGACCCATCACGCCGAATTCAATGAGTTAATGCATTAAAGAGAAAAGACAGAGAAAAAAAGGGAATAGTCACGTTCTGCTATGACGTCAGAGGAAGACAGCAAGACTTCCTGTAGGATTTTTTTGATTTTTTTAATGATAGATGGTGAAGAGTAAAGTTTAAGGTAATGGTTAGTTGGCACGGAAACAATGGCAAGCCATGAAAAAATTCCATTTTACAAAAGTCTCTCCCGAACGATATAATTAAAATGTTTTGACGATTTTTAGGATCGGAGCGGGGGCTAAAATGACACCTATCCACCCCCATCCGAATTTCAGGACACAAGCGCAACCGGTGCTGAAGTAACAACAGAGACACACAGACATGTATGCAAACTCTTTATTATATATTATAATTGATTAGCTGAATGCCCGTTCTCCGTACGGGGTGGAAGAAAGTAAACAATCAATAAATCAATACTCAACAACACTATGAAAACATGCACAAAACTGAAAGATAGATACCAACACAATTAATAAAGCTAAAATGATTAAATTTATTGTTTGTTTATTATTATTTTGCGGATGACTTTACATTATTAGATTAAACAAAACAGGTTTATGATAGTTCATACCATGTAAATAACGATTACCTGCATTCTGCATTCAATATCATTTGGCACGATATTGTCGGTAGAGACGAACTCGTGAGAATCAAAATTTTCCACAATCAAGCGATTTTACTCTGGTACTTAACCCTTTCGAAGGCCCGTGAAGAACCTTTCTCCACAGCATGTACATTAAAAATGCACAGTTTTGATAGGTACTAAATATACTAATTGTACCTATATCAGTATATTTGCTATCACTGACATTAAACTGTGCTACCGTAAAGTGCTCAACTTCGCGCGCAGGTCGTCGGGCTACAGAAGCGGGGGTGCCATCCCCTCCGCAGAAGATCAAAATTGTGATGGCATGTCTTCGGATCATCTTCCGTGATGTTTCCCAGACCGTCGCCAATAGCCCATTTTGCAGCTCTAGTGCGACGTAAATTAACAACAACAACACTGACAACTGCACTAATTTCTAAAAGATAGTTTAATGCTTGGAGAATTTCACAATAGGAAAGTAAAATGTCGAGTTTTAAAATGTCTCTCCCGAGCATTCTAATAGAAATTTTTGAGCCATTTTTAAAATTGAGTTCTGAAATCGATCCTTTCATCTGCTGTCCAAATTTCAGGACCCTAGCACAAACCGTTCAGGAGTTCTAACAGAGAGACACAAACGTACAAACACGTCTCTCTCGAACATTCTAATTGAAATTTTTGATGTCTTTTGTGATGTGTTTTCATGTCGCCATTCTTATTCTCTAAATTTCTGCAAAACATTTTTATTTATAATGATAAGAATCAAACAAATTGCAATAAATGTGTTCTAAAAGTAAGTTAAATTCTTTTTAATTTAAATGAGTATAGGGTCCCGCGACTCCACCAGGTGGCGATCGCGGTTTTAGGTCTATCGACTATGGTTAAGGTGGTATTTTAATATGTTGCCCTCTGTCAAGAGCTTTGGCGTCATAACTATGTCGATACACTAAGCTTTGCTGATACTATTTCTATCATTGAATAACATAATTTATTTTCGTTGCATGAACTGCTAAAACGTAAAATTGCGTTTGTAATCACGCCTTGAAATGATTTCACCAACAATCTAAGCTGAATTTTCGATCCGTCTCTCCGTAAATTATGACAAAGATAATAAACTACCGTCAAACGGGCGACAATTCGAATGCGTTATCACCGCCAGCCATTAAAGGCGTCAAGGTAATTTGAGTTATTAATAATTCGGTGTATTGTTTTCAAATGAGCAAGATCTTAACTTTTCGGGAACATGCAAAAGAATTACCCCATCCCTTTTTGCAACGCATTTTCACCGGTTCAACACTCTGATTAGAATGAGTAGAAAGGGTTGAAGGCCAGTCAAGTTCCCTGAATGAAGCACTTCGCAATAGAAAAACTTTTCGAACGATGTACTGTCTGGACTCTTAAAACATATAATTTCTAGACACATTTGACAACAGCTTGTAATTGGTGTTTTTTTTCACGTTTTCAAATCCTGCAGAAGCGTGAAAAATTCAGATCCTACAGCAGTTTTGCAAGATCAGTGTTATATTTTAGGGTAATTTTCATAAGGAATGCATAAATTTTCTTGAAAATTCACTATTTAGCGATGGTATTGTTGTTAGTACAAGCACGGTTGAGATTGCTATTATAAATCTTTTTATAAGTTCATCGCCACTGCATTCTTTTGCTTCGAACTTAATACGGAATAAATAAATTTTTTCATTACATTTATTCAGAGAAAGTACGTTTTTGCGTCTGATTTAGTAACTTAGAATATTACCTGCAGTAACTAATCATCACATTTAAGATTACCCTTGGAGCATTGATTGCGTCTTTAGAACGTGATGATCCGATCATTAAATAAAAGGTTATTTTGATATCCCGTTTCTTATATCTCGCATTTCCCATGCTTGTACACCAATATTTTTCGATAGTTTTGGTGTGATAAACCAATAGTTCCTAGAAGAGAGAAGGCCTCAGCACGGGTTATCATAAACAAGAAATTTGATCCTTTAGTAGTCTAAACGAAATGAAATCTTTCGTATTTTCCCTCACAGCTAAGTATCCTAAATGTTGTGACATCTTTCTTTCTTTCTTTCCTCCACTGTGCAGTTACGTCGAACTACTAAATTGATCCGCGGTGATGAAGCCTTCTCTCTTCTAGGTGTTGGATAAACTGGATCTGTTTATCGCTTAATAAAGCAAAAGTTTATAGTTCTAATCAATAGAATTTTTTTTAAACGATCGATTCACATAATGCATTATCATGGATGGTAACTTCTCTGCTTTTTGAAAAAGAATTTTCAAACTGGAAGAGAATGAAGCGCTGAATTCCTCCGAATTTTGGTTAATTCTGAAAATATTATATAAAACTCCAAAACTGATCGACTACTTAGATAACTGAACTCATCTATTGAACTATTACTTATCTATCACGGGTGAAAGGCATGCTAGAATAAAAATTAAGAATAAAATAACTGTGCTGTCATTTTTTATGTTTTTGTTTTAAAAAAAGAAGGAAAAAAAGCAGCTTGTCAAGCAGCTGTAGTGAAATAAAAATGCATCAATTGTTAAGGCTTAGTATTATTATGTCAATAAACAGATTCACTGCCCACTGGTTTGCTAGCTTTAAAATCTTCCAATTGTAATTAATATTATAATTTTGATAAGGAACTGATCTATATTCGAACTTTTCCTCTCGTTAAGTATTAATATTATAATGAGCAAACAAATGATCTACAGTCTACAAATAACTTTGAGCTCTTGCGGTTTCAATAAAGGATTAATATTATAATGTCCACAAGCAAATGATCTCCAGTCAACAAATAGCCTTGAGCTCCTCCGGTTGCAAAGGACTGATATTATAATGTGTTGTTATTACTTATCCCCCTTGGTTTAAAAAACTTAAACCAAGTCCAGGAAACGATGTCGCACAATTAAATCAAAAGCTACATCCCCCTCATCCAACAACTGCCCTACTGATGCACCAATACAATCTAAGATATAAGAGGGAGAAGCGATGGCAGAACAGCGGCAAACAGCATAAGTCTATCTCGTTTTCCTTAAAAATTACACTCTTAATGTCTTTTATAATCCTAAGTCAAGACAGAGTGGTCTGCGCTAGTCTTGGGCAGGAGCACTGTAATGACAGTCCAGAGGACTCAGTGGCATACCAGACATGTTCGGGTGGGGTCCTCAAGTGGTGTTTATATTAGTTAAAAACAGTTAGTGAACCTCAGAACTTCAGAGGAAAAGGCAGCGGGGAGTTCGCTACTCTCCCCAGCATTCAGGTCAGCAACTTCGCTTGCGTAAACCCCGACATGCAAGGGAATGCCCTGTAAACATGCAGTACCACCTAGGGTCATAGAAGCCAATTTTAGAATGATATCCTGCCCCAATTTATTCAAGATATTAGGCCAATTCCTCAAGTACTGCATGGAGCTTTTGCTATCGGTCAGAATCCAAACATCATTCTCTTCCAGCTTCCAATACAAAGAGTAATTTAGTGTCACTCTAATAGCAACAAACTCAGAGCAGAAAACTGAACTGTGATCAGATTTTTTAAAACAATACCTACACAAGTCAAAATTCTTGATGATCCCATCAAAGCATTTTGATGGTTTATGTTGGTTTCAGTGCGATTGCTGATTATCCAACATCATTTGATAGTCACCATCATCTAACATTTTCCATTGCGCATTCATGGTTTTTGATATGTGTCTACAAATTTCCATCATTCCATGTTGGAAAATGCTAGTTTAGAGTCTGATAGATCAACAATCCATGATGGTTACAACTATACATTTCCATGATGTTTTAATCAGAATTATGGTTAGTTCTGCAGGAATACACCATCGCAACATTTGTTTTCTTAAGTTGGTCCATCAAAAATCAGTCCGAATTGCTACATTGGAGGTGATGGTGGTTCATGATCGTTCCAACATTTGATTTCTAAGGAACTATGATGGAAATTTCTGATGGTTCAGCATGAACAAATCGTCAAAACAAGTTGCTATTCTTATGTTGGACCATCACAAGTCAGTCCGAATTCCTACATCGGGGTGATGGTAACTTATGTTGGTTACCATCAAAAATATAATGGATTATGATGGAATTATTGATGAATACCATCAATATTATGTTAGTCCATCAATGAAAAACCATCAAAAATTTGACTTGGTTATGTTTTCCTGTACTAGTTTTCATAAGAATACCACTGCCTGCTCTTCCCGAGTCTATTATAATGTTCATAAGCAAATGATCTACAGTCAACGGATAATTTCGAACTGTTCCTGATAGGAAAGATCTGAGAACGAATTAGTTCTTGAAGAATATTAACGTAACCGTTATCATTAACTGGAGACGAGGGAAAGAATGAGATCTAGTTAGTAGTTAAGTAACTTTCCTATCCCATTTTTTATTTACTCGATATAGGTAAATATCCGGTGGTTAGATATTTTTACCCGAAATTCATATTTTTTGAGTGAAGAGTCTAAACTGCAATAAAAAATAGGAGTTCTTAACAACTTGAAGTTCTCCCCAGAGGGGGTAGGGGTGAGGCTTGGAGCTGTTTAATAGGTTTCTTTTTTACTTATATTAAAAATCAACCACTTTCTTATTTATTCTTTCGATCTTTTTCGAGAAACCGGCAAAAATCTGTCATTTTAATTGAGAATTTCGTTGTGGTGAATCAGAATTCGAAATTAGAAATTGTGATTCCTAATTTGGATTTTGAATTTCCACAACCCCCACAGAGTGAGGTTGATGTCAATGATTGAATATTTTGAAAATATTAGCCCTTAAAGTTTGGCCCATTTCTATTTCTAAAGCTATTTTACCGTTTTCAGACACTCTTATAACACTAGCATTGTTTCAATGCCCTTGGGACAAATAAAATAATAGATAAACATGTTTTCAGCAATTTTGGATGCCCCCTCTAATCTTGTCTGCAAATATAAGCAAATCACTAAACCCTTCCATGCTTAAAGAAAGTCGCAATACCCCTTACTTTTTGTTTTAATTAACTTTTACAATTTAATGATGAGTTGTAAGCAAACTGTAGCACCAATTGAAATTTCGACCAATTTCTGACTGACTACAATGCTGAAATTTCAACTGGAGCTTATTTTATTTGATGCCATAACGAGTTATAATTTAAATAACGAGTTATAATTAAATAAATAATCCCAAGAAGCTGAAGCTGTATGATATTACCTGATTGAAAACTTCACTCCCTTCAAAAACATGTTAATAGGAGAAAAAAAAACAGTCAACATGTTTCAAGCGCATTAATAATAGGCTCCCTGTTTCTGTTTAAAGTAGTTTGTGCTGTCAGCTATATTTTATTTTAAAAAGTCACGTGATTAGTCAGTGTTTATTTTATTTTTATGTAGTTCAGTTCGCTTTAAAATGTTGTACAAAAAGGTAGTGTGTTTGTCGTGTTAGTATTTTGTGTTCATCATTAAAATATGTTGTTCGTAATTGTTTTGGGTCGTTAATATCAATTATTATCCTCTCCCAATTATAATTATTTCGATACGTCCATTAATATACGCTCATTTCGAGTTATATTTGTTTCCTAAATAGTGTAAGCAAAATTTAGCACCAATCGAGGTACAATGAATAGTGTTAGCAAACTGTAGCACCAATCGAAATTTCGACCTCTTTCTGACTGGTTACAGTGCAGTACTCAAATTTCAACTGCAGCTTATTTTGCTTGATGCCAGTATGAGTTATATTTGTTTCCTAAATAGTGTAAGTAAACTGTAGCACACCAATCGAAAATTTTGACCACTTTCGCTACAGTGCTCAAAATTCAACGAGAGCTTATTTTGCTTGATGCTAATACGAGTTACAATTTCCTGAATAATCAAGATTTAGCACCAATTGATATTTCGACCATTTTTCGAATGCTCAAAATTCAACTGGAGCTTATTTCGTTCGATGCCAACCTCAAAAGTAGACGGAAAAAAAGGTCCCGGAAAAAAAGGTACGGAAAAAAAGGTCCCGGTAAAAAAGGTCCCTGGAAAAAAAGGTACGGAAAAAAGGGTCCCTGGAAAAAAAGGTCCCGGTAAAAAAGGTACCTCCATAGGGAAAATCTGTAGGGATATTTCCCCTCTCGCTTTCAGGGCAACATGAATGCTTCTCGCTGTTTCAATGAATATTCTTTTTATCTGTAATAATTCAGATTAGATCATTGAGGTAAGGAGAAGGGTAAGGGGGGGGGACTTATAGGCTGATTGTATTACGCTTTTTTTTAAAATTTTATTTCATTTACTAGGAGGCTTTGCCCCCTGCTCGCTGCCGCTTACCAACCCCCGGAACTGCTTTTTCACAGTTCATTTCGGATTGCTTCGCAATCCAATGCTCGCTTTGCTCGCTCATTGGATACGTTCTTAACGTCTAGTTTTTGTATACTTTTTTGAATACTGAAGTTCCGAAAACTTTTCACTGTAGAAAATTCTAAACCTGTACATTTCAATATTAATTTGAAATTGCAAACAGTTCACATATTTTTCTTAATCACACTATTCTAAATTTCAGTTCTTGAGAGAAGTAACTGTTGTAAGTTTTGTTTTAAAGTCTTTCCCACCAGAGGGCTAAAGCCATGTGTTGTAAAACAATATGAAATAGTAGTCTGCCACTGAACTCCGGATGTAAAGCATCGGCTTTGATGAAGATAATTTTGTATTTTTAATTCTCTGAAGGGCGCCACCTTAATAATATGGAGTTTGAAAAATAAATGTATAGATTTTTGATTGTTGATGATGCCCATCATTTTGTGTTTTCATCAGTGTTCAGAAGCAGAACAACTATAAGTTTTTTTATTTTATCACAAAAAAATAAAATGTATAAAAAACAAAGAAAATGAGTATAGTCATAGAAAAAGTTAAAATTATAATATAGTATTTGTCAGTTAAAATGAAACTTTTTGTTTAAGTCATTGCTAACAATTCAAATTTCTACGAGGCAATTCTAAAGTATAAATTAAGGTAGTATTGTTAAGTTGAAACACAATATTTTTAGTTTTGATGTCAACAATACAATTCAATTTTTCACAAAAACGATTGTTTCCATTGTTAAATTCAATGTCAACAATTAAAATTTTTCTGAGGCAACTCTTAACCTCTAAATATTATTTTTTTAATGTACACATTTCTAAATGTCAGTATTCAACCACAAAACAACTTAAAATCCTCAAATTTAGCATGAAGTTGTAAAATGTAATGAAAGAGGGTCATAGTAATAATGAAAGTAGAAGTAAAGTTAGTACTGTAAAATTAAAACAATGTTTTTAATCAATGAGCCAAGTTCTTCAAGAAGCAGTTGTAGAAGTAGGATGTTTATTTAAAACTTTTTATAGAATTTCTTTAAGAACACAATTGTTAATTTGGGCATTTGGCGATACAACACTTTTAGAATTGAATGATTTGTTACGTCAAGCGCTCAGGTATTATAATTTTGATCTAGTTGCGCTTCTATGTCATTTTGATTTATGTTGCTAAGTTAACTTTCAAAAAATTCTATGGCTGGCAACAGCATTTTTATTTTTTAATTTGTTTATTTTTATTTCTTTTAGAATTCGTTATTTTTTTAGCGAAATGTTTTTTAACCTAACAGAATTCTTTGCCGACTGTTTTCTCTATGAATGAAGAAAATAAAGTAAATATTTAACTCTTGTGAAAAGAATCCTATTTAGTTGTACAAAGTACTTCACCCAAAATTTGAGAGCCACGTAAGAGAATTATATATATTAGATCAGAAACACATCATTAAAAGGCAGAATGCTTTGGTGTTTTCAAAACAAAGCAAACGTTGCCACCGGCAAAAAAGAAATACAGCCAAAATTTGGGAGCCACGTAAGAGAATTATATATAATAGATTTATTCTTCTTTGATTTTTTTTTAAAGCGGGAAGATAATATTTAAATTTTTCAATGATGTTTTACTTTTTTTTTTGTTAATTTTTTTAAGTGAAAAATGTGTTATTTTCTATCTTAAATTATATTTTGTGAAGAAGTTGCCAATGTGAGGCTTAACGTAGCCAATCGGGGAAGTTGGGAGAATTTATGTGTTGAATGTTTATTCGTGATTGGAGGTGAAAGTATTGGTCCTTTTTAATTAGTTAAAAACGCGCGACACGAAAAAAAAAAAAAAACATGCACGGAACAGCAAAATGCGCTTCAATCTAATCTTCTCATTTCAAATATTTTCCCCCACAGAATTTTCCCTACACAGGTACCTTTTTTACCGGGACCTTTTTTTGCGGGGACCTTTTTTTCCGTACCTTTTTTTCCGGGATCTTTTTTTCCAGGTACCTTTTTTTCCGGTACCTTTTTTTCCTAGAACCATATCAAATATTATTGTTTCCTGAATAGTGTAAGCAAAATTTATTGCGAATTGAAATTTCGCCAAAATGGATTACTTCCCACCAAAAAAAAAAAAAAAAAAAAACAGAAAAGAACGAAAAAATTTATAAGTAAATAAATTTTTAAAATCAACTTTTTTCAAGTAGACGAAAAAAAAAAGAAAATAATATTGTTTTCGTAAATTGAGCGCAAATCGAAATCTCGATTGCTTTCCGACGTAAAGAAACGAACAGATACAAAATAGAAAAGAAAAAAAAATTTAAAAGTAAAAAAAAAAAAAAAAAAAATCGTAACTAATTTTTACTAGTAGACTTAAGGAGAAAAGAATTTTGCTTTTGAAAGAAAACAAGAAACGTAGAGTGCATTACTTCTTAATTAACTTTCAACAATAACAAAAAAATTTCCACGTTTTTCAAAAGTCATGCAATTATTTTCACATTCATTTCCTACTTCAAAAACGATTTTTTTTAAAAAAAACATTTATTTTATTTATATTTCCTGTACAGCTTTAAATTTCTCTCGTTCACTCCTATAAGGTAAATTGAATGTTTTTTTTTTTCTATATGAATTCGTCTCTATATCCCTCAATTAAAAACAAATCTAAATGTAGTGTTTGCTATTAGATATTTGCATCATGTATAATTCCAATAATTATTCGAGAAAAACTGCAGCACCGCCAATGTTTGCATAAAAATGGAAAAAGCGTTCGACATCACGCCCTTCAAAATTCCATTCTCTGCTCTCATGAGAAAAATATTCAATTTTTTTTTGTTTAGATTGAAATAAAGACAGCGTTTTTGGCGGGTTATAGTGTCACGACCCCAGTTGCGCGCCAAACAACAAAGGAAATATATTCCAAGAAGAAAAAACACACTGTGGCGAGCTAGAAGGGGGGGGGACTAAAATTCAAGGTTACTGGCTGGTAGCAACGGTCCGTAGGTCCGGGTATTCGCCGCGGCGTGGGATCCTTTGACTTGTTCTTCGAAATCGAACATTCTCCCTGTCAGATTTCCGACCCCCCGTTTTACTACGTACTACACTTTGCCCAGACTATTGACCCGCGCGACGACGAGACATTTTGGCGGGAAAAAATGCGCGGGTTTCTGATGAGGGTTGCTATTGGAATGTTTTATAAATCTCATTTGGCATTGAATCGTTTTTCAACAATTTTTACAACTTTTATTGTGCCAAGTCATTTATGAGCAGTTTGTTCTTGATAAATGTATTTTTCTCTTCTTGTTTGTTGTTTTTTCTTAAGGCATTATTCACTACTTTTTTCCGTCATTTTTTTTTCCTTTTTTGGTAATCAATTTTGAATGATAATTATTCTTTTAAAAGCATTTTGCCAATGAATTAAATTTTTCTAAATAAATTACTGTGCATTTTCATTAAATCTTATTATTTTAATTGTACTACACTGATAACTTTATTGGAGTTTTTCAGATAACATAATTTGCTTTCAGTTTACAGGACTTCTTTCGAAAATCAAAAAACATTTGATTAACATGTTCTTGATAATTAATAATTTTTTTTCTTATAATTTAATTTCCTTATTTACTTTTGTAAGGTATTTATTTATATTTTATTTTGTTCATAAATTGCATATTTGTTTAAATTACTGTTTTAGTTTTTGTTTATTAAGGTTATATACAAGTTGCAATTTATAATTTTGAATTAAAAAAAATAATATAAAACAGTTTTTGAAATTTTATGGAAGATTATTTTTTGATGGTTTTAAAAAAAAAAATCAATTTTAAGGTTATTAGAATTCTAGCTCTGTTAATCCGCGTATAAATACTATGGATAATTTTGTATATTTCTTGATCAAGAAGTAATTTTTTTTTGTCACTGTCTTTAAATAATCCAATTCTAAACATTTTATATTATTTTTCTCAATTTCTTGTTCTTGGCGAAGTTGTTTTTTTTATGGCTGTTATCCGGAAATACTGTACAGCTGGAAATCTGCCTTATAGATTAGAATTAGTAAAACTAATTATTTTTATTAATTTTATTCGAAACCATTAACTTGTTTGTGAAAAATCAAAAAATTTGATCAAAAATAATTCTAACATTTCCTTTCGTCACCCCTCAGCCGGATGAATTAGTTTGTGATAATGAGTATCATGCACATATCAGTATTGAAAAACTGAAGAAAAAAAAAAGACTTGAAAACCTTTCTAAAGGAAGTAAAATAAAAAGTCAAGGTTGCTTAAAAAAAAGAAGAAAAAAAAACTCTTGTACTAAATCTGAGATTTTGAAAATTCTATAAACAAATATTCGGTAAAAAAATGATTAAAAGCAGGACAGTTAAACAGGTCGAAATTTAAAACAAAGCAATAAAAAATTTCAGTGATAAAGTGCGTAAGAATAAATTACTTTAAAAAAAATCTGATTTTGGATGAAAAAAAAAAAGATTTTTTAGAGTGAATGAAACACTTTTATTGTTGCAAACTCAAAGTAATAGTGTCAATGCTCAGAATATAAGTTTGTCAGTGAGGCACAAGACAAGATTTTTCGCTCATAAGATTTGCAAATTTGTTAGTTAAAATGTTTTTTTTTTATACATGAAAATAAGTTCTTGCACTTTCTCCAAAACTCGTTAAAAAAAAACCACCAAAGTGAAGATATTGCAGATATGGCTAATAACAAATGCTAGGTTAAAAAAAAAAGGGTTAAAACAGGACAGTTAAACTTGCTCAAGTTTGAAACAAAGCAATAAAAAATGTCAGTGATAAATTCCGTAAGAACAGCGCCATTCATGTAAATTATTTTAAAAAGAATTCTGATTCGGATGAAGAAAAAAAAATTTTGATATAAAAATAAAAATTATGATACAACTTTGCAAACTCTTATGAGGGAAAAAATTTTTCGCTCATAAGAATTTGCAAAGTTGTTAATTGAAATGTTCGTTTTTCATACACACGAAAAAAGAAAGCTTACACTTTCTCTAAAACTCATTTTTTTTTTTAAAAAAAAGGGGGCGGGCGGGAATTACACCATAAATGGAGACATTGCAGATATAGCTAATAACAAATGCTAGGTAAAAAAAAGATGGTTAAAACAGGATAATTAAACAGGCCAAATTTTGAAACAAAGCGATAAAAAATATCAGCGATAAATTGTGTAACAATAGCACCATTCACGTAAATTACTTTTAAAAAAATTCTGATTTTAAATGAAAAAAAAAAAGATTTCTTAGTGAGTGAATGAAACACTTTCATTGTTGCAAGCTTTAAGTAACAATGTCAATGGTCAGGATATAAGATGGTCAGTGAGACACACAACAAGTTTTTTCGCTCATAAGAATTTGCTAAGTTGTTGATTAAAATTTTCTTTTTATTTATACACACTATATAATCCTACAAATCTATTTTTCTTTCCTTTCACCAAAACTGCGCATGCGTAGCATCTGATGGCGGGAGAAAATGCTGGCGGCAAAAATCGAAACACATGCCACGAGGCTAACTACCTGCCATTAATTTGGATAAAAAAAAAAAGCCATATTAACAAAAAAGAATAACCCCTCACTCTTCCTTTATTTCTTGCTATACCGAGGTGGCCTTGTTGTGGGGCAATGCCGTTTTGCCTTGTTCTTTTTTTCTATTTGGCGGGTTTACTCGATTTGGCATTATCATCTCCCGCCGTCACGCCTGGTGTGTTTTCTAAAGATGCCGCCCGATTTTGCTAAGTGGGGGATTAATATAATATCCGTCTGAGATGTGACTATCTGATACATTTGACAGAGTTTAAATTTCAGATTTTTCTTTCCTTTACAAAAGGTCATTAAATTTTAGTTCATTTATTCGTGGGCCGAAAGTAAAGTCTATCCGGTATAGCTTTTTTTTAAAAAAAAAAAAAAAAAAAAAAAGAAATTCCATGGTCTTCACGTCTGAAGTTCGCTTGTACTATTAACATTACGCTTGTCTTTAACAAATTCATGATTTGTCTATTTTTTTCCCTCACATTATTTTACAGTTATTATAATTTAGCATATTATAGCAAATTATATTAGCATATTCATAGCAAATTATGTTTCACAAATTTTCAAATTATCTCAAAATGCAAACAATTATGGCAGTCAAGTAATTCTGCCATAATTTGTTAGCATGTCTATGTTTAAAAAAAACAAAAAAAAATTTTTCTTCAGCTTTTGGAATTTCCTATTTTATTTTAGGTTTATTTTTTTAAATATTTTTTTTAAATTTAAGTCATGGTGGCCCAGGGGATAGAGCAGTCGTCTCACATTGTGATGACTCCGGTTAAAATTCCGACAATGGCTGGTCGATCCGAATTCCGCACCCAGCTCACACCGACCACAGTGTGCCGACGTATAATATCCTGAATGGTAGACGGATCATTGGCTGGAATCCACTAGCCGTCAGGCTAACCGTGGGAGGTTTTCCTCTCCATCAAACGCAGTTGCGTGTTAGTTTCCTCAAAAAGTCCTCCACCAAGGCAAATTTCTCCCAATACTTGATCCATGCATTTCCTTGTCTTCTGGATTGGGTTCGAAATTACAAGGTTATGGAAGTGATAGTAATAACCCCAAAAACGATGTTTCAGCTTCACAACGTTCGCGCAAAAAATTTCTCAACAAATCACAACACCTCTTTGGGGTACAATAAGGTTAAGGTTATTGCCGTAAAGCAAACGCTTTGCAAAATCTTTCAATTTTCGTACTTAAAGTTGTTTACATGTGGATTTAAACGGACAAATATTTCTACAGGTTATTAAGGTGTTTATTTTATTTTATAACCGTCGCTGATCCGCAAACCCAATTTTTTGGGTTTACGACTAACGTTCAACTCCGTAGCCTTGCTATTTTGAACCAATCCAGAAGACAAAGAACTCCGGGATCAGCACCCCGAGAGGTATGATTTGTTACGGGAACATGGTGGACTTTGAGACTCGACCGATTTAACGAGCATCAGTCACTATTAACTACACGGGAAGTCTTCGGCTGGCGGGGATCGAACCCACGACCTCATGGACATGGACCAACCAGGCTATCCCGGCCATCATTATTAAGGTTGTAGCAATTATGCATCGTTTTATGGTTCCTAATTTTATTTGAAGTTGAAGAATTTTTGTTTGTTATCCCTCAATTCTAGCCCCTTCTACCTTCTTGTATCGATACAATTACATCAATTAACAAAAGGGCCGTTCATAAATGATGTCCCGCTTTTTTTAAATGTTTTTGACCCATCTCCCCTCTCCACGTTGTACACTTCACCAAACCCCTATCCCCCTAGTCAATGTCACGATATATTATAAAAGCATATGATGACAGAAACAAAAGACATATTTCAAATTTTATTTTTAGGCTTTAACTAAGTTTTTTAATGACATCTGTAAGCATAACAATAATAATCATTAAATGTGTACTTCGATGAAAAAATGTTTAACAGTATACAAAATGTTTAATTTATTGATTTTAAGTATTTTTATTTTAACCAAAATGCGAGTTGTCACTTTTCTTGTGACACCCCAGCACCTTTCCTCCTGTTTTTCATCCTCCCCCCAAGCGTAACCTGATATCATTTATGAACGTTCCTAAAATATAATTCTTTTTTCTTTCATTTTTATTCTTACAATTTGGCACAGACAAGAATGGTGTTTCGGGTGGGGTAACCACCCTTCTCTGATGAAGGAACAAAATTATATTTTTCCAACGGATTTTGTTAATTTTTTTTAATGAAATTGTGTTATTATTTTTCAAAAAAGGTTTTAATCCCCCCCCTACGAGCAGACCCGCATCTTCGACGGGAAGACAAAGAGATCTCTGCTAGTTTTATAAGCTGTCACTTTTTCTCATATATTCTAAAATTAAAATATATAAACATTAAATAATAGACCATGTGTGGCGCAGTTAAGGGGTACAAAAAAAGAACTAAGATCAGGGAAGAAAAGTAATCGTATTAAAATAATTATTAGATATTAATTTTGTTCCAATTCAGAATATTTGTTCTAAGACATAATTTGTTACGTATAGAAGCGCAGCTCATAGTATATACCAGAACGAACCAACCATTAATAATAAAATGATTATTATAAAAATGATAAAATGGTATAAATTTTATTCTTTTGATGTAATGTCAAAAATTAGACGACAAGTATAACAAATAGGATGCTAAGAAACGAATACTGGGACTATAATTACTAAGAAACGAATATTCATAGAAACCGAAACTTTCATCAGAGTCAGAAATATCTTAATCTTTCTGAAAGAATAATACACGTCCTGCCATCTATGGACGAATTCTGAGTATAATTTCAGAAATCGACGAAATATACGATTCTCATGTTTTCTTAAAAATAAACAGCATTCAGCTAATATTCTTAAAAAGTTGAGGAGTTGTATTTTAAAAAAAACAAACAAAATAAGTTTATTTGAATGTAAAATAAACTCTTAATTTTTCAGAATATAAATGGGCAATTTTAATATATTTCTATTGTATTTGTGGAAGTTAAATCGTTATAGCTTAAAATATATGGAAAAGATAAGTGCACACGACCACAAAATAACATAAAAAGTTTGTAATAAAACTAATTTCTAGTGCTACTTAGTTAATAATTCAAAATCTCTAATAACAATTTATATATTATACATTTAATAACCTTTTATTAGAAATTATGTGGTCGTTTATGTATCAAAAACTTAAATGCGTAGCGGGTAAAGGGGTTGCTTATGCAAAAATTATGCTGCTTATTTCTAAAACTGGATCGTAATGTACTCTGTTTTTAGAACTGTATTGCTTTAAATTACTTCCTTGAAATTGTGTTGCGTTAGATTCTATTTCTAAAATTGAGTCGCGATTAATTCCGTATCTAAATGTAAAATTGCGTTGCTTTAGACTCCGTTAATACAATTGGGTCACAATCGACTCTATTTTTAAAATTGGGTAACACTAGACTTCATTTTTAAAATTGTGCTATTGACTGGTCGCCATCGACTTTATTTTTAAAATTGCCCAGCACTAGACTTCGTTTCGCTAGCTACTCCGTTTCTAAAATTGTGTTGCTTTACATTCTAATTTGAGTTACTATAGACGAACTCCGTTTCTAAAATTGTGTTGCTTTAGATTCTAATTTGAGTTACTATAGACAAACTCCGTTTCTAAAATTGTGTTGCTTTAGATTCTAATTTGAGTTACTAGACAAACTCCATTTCTAAAATTGTGTTGCTTTAGATTCTAATTTGAGTTACTATGGGCAAACTCCTTTTCTAAAATCGGGACGCTACGAATTCCGTTTCTAAAACTGTGCAGTTTAAAGCTCCGCTAATACATCGGATTTATAGAATTTAATTAAAAGTTATTTTTAACATAATTAAATTAAATGGCCGTACATTTTTATAGAAGTTTCAATTATTTTTTTTTAAGATAACACCAGGACAAAAAGGCCCCTCGCAACATATTCCGGGGTTGCATTTTTTAGAAATTAAAATTCGGAAGAGGATCTTACAGAGGTGGCGCAATAGAAAGTGACCAAGACACGCAAGGACATCGTTTCAACAGAAAGTCTCTCCTCTGTTGTTACTATGTGTCCGGATTTTGAAAAGAAAGAGAAATTATAATTATGAGGAAAAAAGAGAATTGAGGCTCTAATATGGGAGTGACCTAAGCAATAATAAGAACAGGAGCAGGTGTCGTTAGTCGCGTGGCAGATGTTACATCTTCCGCGCAGAACATCTGCCGAAAAAAGAAACCGAAAGAGAAACAAATCCAGGCTTGAGGTCAGTCGCGTGCCTGACAGCAAGCAAACTCTCCAATGAGGATGGAAAGGGGGTCCCCGGGAGGCCCAACATGCATGGGTCGTGACTACCACCAAAAATAACAATGTTCTTTTTTTTTACCTGGCGCACTTTTACCCTCAATATCGTCTGCTTCCAACTAGATTTAACACCGAGATTTCGAAAGTATAATAAATGTGACCCCGTATGATGATTCATGTATTGATGTTATGTTACCTTAGGTCCCCTTTACCTTCGGATGTATAAAAAATAGTCGGATTGTAAAAAAAGAAAAAGTTTTGATTTTCCAAAAGCAGCATAAAAATTATTTTAATCGAAAAGTACATTAATACTTTAGCAAAATTAAAAATTATTTTAATCTTCTAGTGTTTTCGCAATTTAGCACCATTGAAATTATTTTAATCGGAAACTGCATTAGCATTCTAGCAGCATTAAATTTATTTTAATCTTTAAATGTCTTAGAATTTTATCTCCATTTAAATTATTTTAATCAAAAAGTGCTTGTATCATTAAAATTATTTTAATCTTCTTGTGTCTCAGTATTTTAGCCCCAGTAAAATTATTTTAATCGGAAACTGCATTGGCATTTTAGCAGCATTAAATTTAATTTAATCTTCAAGTGTCTTAGAATTTTATCTCCATTAAAATTATTTTAATCAGAGAGTGTATTAGTATTTTATAGCATCATTAAATGAAAGTATTCGAAAAGCGCATTAATACTTTAGCAACATTCAAATTATTATATTCGAAATGTGCCTTAATATTTTACTTCATTAAAATTATTATTATTAAAAAGTGCATTAGTAATTCAGCAACATTTAATTTATTGTAATTTTAAAAAAAATGCATAAACTCTTTTGTATTATTAAAATTATTCTCTTCGAATGGTGCCTTAGTGTTTTATGCATATGAAAAATATTATAATCTAAAAGTGCATAACTTATTCAGCGACATTAAAATTTAATCACAATTGTTCGGTATTTTAGCAACAATAAAATTATTTTGATCGACAATTGCACATGTATTTTATCTTTCAAGCAGTCGTTCGGAAAATGAAATTTTATTAATTTCACTTGAAAGTTAATTATCATCGTTCAACATGGGGAATAATTAATTTAGCTGTAGGGTAACAAAAGACGAAGTTCAGGACTAGATATAATTTGGTTTAAGTTCATTATTTATTTATTCATTTTAATATTTTAGAAATAAATATGTAGAAGTTATTTATGACATTTAAGTTTATATAGTTTAAAATAATAATAAAATTTAAAATTTCATCTTTATGGAACTGAAAGCGCTTCTTAAAAAGCATTTAGGGAAATGACTTTTGAATGGAGGAATAAAAAGTACGGAGTAATTATTACCGAACGAAGACTTCTAAGTAATTAATATTTTGTCCAGTATTTCAATACGTAACGCTCATTATTACAGTTACAGGATCACCACATAGCATTTTAATGATAATGTTCATGACATAACATTTCAAATACGCGACGCTCTTCATTTAATTAAAGTATCAATGCCTAACATTTTGATGATAATGTTATTGACATAATTTCTATACGTGACGCTTTTCCTTTAGTTAAAGTAGTAAATCACAGCATTTTATTTATAATGTTTATGATATAACAATTTAAATGTATCAGCATAAACTGACAACATTTGCAAGTAAATTACGCGCGAATCAGTTTTTAAAATTTGAAATTAGGCGGAAGTATTTCAATACGTAACGCTCATTCATACAGTTAAGGTATCACTTCATAAAATTTCAATGATAATATTCATGATATAACATGACGCTCTTCATTTCATTAAAGAATCAATGCCTAACATTTTAATGATAATGTTATTGACATAATTTCAATACGTGACGCTTTTCCTTTGGTTGAAATATAGCCGTGCTGAGTCAGGGGATAGTGCGTTCGCCTTCCAATGAGGTGAACCGGGTTCGAATCCCAGGGATGGCTGGTTGATACGAATTCCGCATCTGGCTTGCACCGCCCACAGTGATGATGTAAAATATCCTCGGTGGTAGACGGATCACAACTGGATGTTTTCGGAGTTTTCCTCTCCATGTAGCGCAAATGCGAGTCAGTTGTAAATACGGGTAAAAAGTTCTCCACGAAGACAAATTTCTCCCAATACTTGATATCTTGTCTTCTGGATTGTGTTCAAAATTACAAGGTTACGACGCTGAACACAATAGAAATGTGAACAAGTAATCACAAGTATCATTCTTTTTCAACACAATTTTTTTTAAAGACTCAAATAAAATTTCAATTTTATGTTTGGTAAGCAAGGATCCCTAAATTATAAATTTAAAGTGAAGTTTAAAAATTTATAAAATATTTTTTAAAATAAACACAAATTTGAGCTTAAAAACTACGAATTATGTCACGCTAACAACTCTTCAACGAATTGCAATGCATAAATTTCGAAATAAATTTTTTTCTTGATTAATAACGTGATTACCTGTGTTTTGAATTAAAATCTTAAAAATATTTTTGAAAAAATGAAATAGAACTAATTATACTGTTTAATATCGAATTTTTAAGGAAAGATTCGAAATATTCTTGCTTAAAAGCCTGATAAAAATAACGAATTGAAACTTGGACCATAACTTTTAGTTAAAAACATTGCTAACATTAAACAAAATCTACATTCAAAATTTCAAAGAATTTTATTATAAACTTTTGTACTGTGTGTCAAATTTTTCTCCAAATCAAAGTTATCCAGAAAATGCACTTAAAATGCAAGAAAATTCTGAAAAGTAAACAAATTCTGACAACAACAAAAAATTAATAATCTCGAATTTATTTCTAAAAATGAATTTTACTTGTCATACAATTACAATCGACAAATCGATTCAAAACAAAAATTATTTTAGTTTCGTTTTCGTGAGTTTATTTCCAGTTTTGATTTGTTTTTTTTCTTCTTTTTTCAAGTCAGCATATAAAAGACAAGAGAAACTTCAATTCCAAAAATCGGAAATAAAAATTTTAAAGGACTTTGGAAAGTTAATGAACTAATATGTATAGAAATAATAATAATAATAATAAAAAAAAAAAAATCTGAATTTTCTTCGAAATTACCAATTTTTACCCCGTCGGATACCTTAAAATGTTAAAAGATGGTGCCCAAAGAGCTTTTTAATGACCAAAATCATAAAAATACGAAGGGGAAAAAATCAAAAATTCTAAACATCAGAAATGTCCTCATACTTTTAACACATCATATTTGTATACAGCTCCCTTTTTGGCACGAAAATATACCATTTGTCAATTGGAAACCTAGGGTGAAACTTAGTTTAGAGAATTGATATAAATTCTAAACCAATCATCACGAGCTCTGTGTACTGCTTTTAGTTGACTGATGTCAACTAAAGCCTCACTCAGCTTTTAAGACTGTTAATTATATTTTTGTTAAAGTGAAAAAAATGTCCCCAAAAAAATGTATCGATTTTCAGTTTACCTGTCGGTTTCTAAAAAATTCAACTTTAAGACACTGATAATTGTAAGCTTATCAACGAAAGATAAGGATGAATAGCCATCGTCGAAAATCATCAGCCAGTTTAATTTGATTTATTTTGAGTTATAAAAACTTCAATAACTTGTTCATCGTAGTCGGGAATAGAATATTTCAGATCATCTCATCATTAAGAATTCATCTCACGAAAAAATATGCCGTTCTTTTTTAAACACTCGCGTGCCACAGGTTTTTAATATTCGAGGTCACTGCAAAATTCAGACACGCTTCTCTTCGCACACAATGACCCGCCTTTATTTCTTCGAACAAGTAATTTTTTAGTCATTGGGGGGCCTTGATACGAAGGAACAATAAAAGTTGCATTGAAACCGTTTAAGAAATCGTCTGCGGTAGCAGGTGATGGGTGGTTGCGCGTGCCCCTCTTTAAACCATCTGCCGTACCGTCCTTGATCTTCTGGAGAAAAAAAGTTTTTCTTATTCAATTTTTTTAAAAGAACACCACCTGTCTACATTTCGAACCGCACCGACGCAGGTGCAAATCGAAATCAGAAGCGGACCACCTCTAAACTTGCGCAAAAATTCTTCCATCTCTATTTCCCGCCAATTGTTGTTCGCGGGTTTTTTCCTCCCAGTTTTAAATCGTACCAGCTGGCTGACCGGATCGAAAACCGCCCGTAAATAGATGTTTTGATTAAAAAGAACCAAACAATATTCCTTTTTCAGAGAAAGTAAATAATCTGGTTTAGAATTTTATTTTTAATAGTAACAGAGGTCGTGAAACTGGACGTAGTGCAGGAGGAGGAGGTTGTTTTTGGCCCTTTCTTTCCATTCCACCCCCACGATTTCTGTTCCCTTTTCTCTTTGTAAAAAGTATTTTCACTCAAAAGAAGTAAATGCACATATTTCTGAGAATGGTCCTGAAAAGTTCGTTACCTTCCAAAATATTTTTTATTAAAGCTATCATTATTTTCGTCTGCTTTTTTTTCTCGAATCGTCTGGGTCAAAATTCTCAGAGTAAAGAATTTTAGTTGTTCTAACCTTTGTTACCCAGAATTTATGGGGAGGGATCTTTCATTTTTATACACTAATCACCACGTTCAAATAGTACATATAACATTAAACGAGAGAATGGTAATTGCTTGAAGGTTTCTGGAAAAATTCCAAATAAAAGTCTTGGACTTACAGAAATATGAATATTTTTGAAATTACACATTATTTTACTTAGTTTTACTATTTATTACATAGTTTTAATAATTTGCTGAGTACAAGTTACTTAGTTTTCAACGATTCAGTAACATGGATGAAACATTGTATGTCATGTTAGTGGGTTCCTTGTCTACTCGCTTACCTAGTTTAACCCATTTGAAGTGTAAACGCTTAGCGAACATGAATAATTGTATAATGTTGAACAGCAAGAAAAATTCGATTAAAATACTTTCTTTTTCTTCAGAAATAAAATGATGAATTTTTTCTATGGTTTGATTTAACTTCAGCAAAATTTTCACGTATTTTCATAAATAATACGGAAATGTTTTATTTGTCATGCTTTACACGGCTTTTTTTTTCACCTTTATCATTTAATAAATAGTAGAAAAGATAATTTTTTATTTACATTTATTTATTTTATTCATTCATTCATTTATTTATTTTAATTATTTATGTAATTATGATTATATTTTTTATTTATTAACTTATTTAATTTTTTATATTTTTAGAGATGACGGAATTCAACAAAAATGAGCAATCGATCATTAGAAAAACCTAACAATTATTTTTAATCCGTTTTCATTTATTTATATATTTTTCATTTCCTTCATGGATGAATTTATTAAATGGATTTTTTTTCAATTACGTGACTCAACAATTAGTGAGTGCAAATTTAAACGAAAAACTATAAAATAAAGAATATCTTGATAAAGTTCAAATTATCTAAAATAATTTTTAGCAAATTTGGTTTTAAGAGCCTATTTCCTTACAACCTACTTTTCTTCTCTACAAATAGTGAGAGCGAAAATCTGTCAGACAAAGAATATTTCGATAATGTTCAAATTATCTTAAATAATTTTTAGCAAATTTGGTTTAAAGTGGCCTATTTTTTTCCAACCTATTTTTCTTTTCAACAATTATTGAGTGCAAATTAAAATGAAAAATTATTAAATAAAGATTATTTTGACAAAAATCATATTATCTAAAATATTTTTAAACGAAATTGGTTTTAAGAACCTATTTCTTTCCTACTGAACTTAACTATGAAAGACGTGGAGCCAGAGCTGAAAACTTCTAAGCGTCAAACGGTTTAAACCTTTTAAAAGTTATTATTATTTTCATTGATTGTAGTTATTAGTCTAACATATACAGATTTGTGTTAAAATGAATTTCAGAAAGTATTATAATTGATAATATAGTGTGTACTAAATTTTTAATGCTTTGGTTTTGCTAATGTATCAATTCGCTCTCGTTAATGACTTTGTCAGTGCGCAATGCATATTGTAACTATATTGTTGCTATAATTATAATTTTAAAAATATATAAAATCATTTAATTATTTAAAATTTTTTTTTTTTTTAAATATTGGGAAAAAATTATTTTTCACCTAAAGTTTTTTCTAATTTAAATCTTTATCATAGGTAATATTTATTTTTGACGCATTTTTAGTGCATGTAATTATTTTTTTTATTATGTATTTAAATACAGTATACAAACTTCTTTGACATTAACTTAAATCTTCCCTATAAGAAAATTCGGTCATGTCAACGCATTATTTCCAGATATGATCAATATTTTCGCGGGTTAACATCAGATTTCTGTGAATTTAGATTCATTGCAAGAAATTTCCCAAATTCATTATTTTTTTTTTTTTATATGGCAACACCTTTTTCTACTCATGGTACTCATTTAGTCTAGTTTTACATAATACGATAAACATTAATAATTAAGCCATGGACATCAAGGTAATTTCTTTTATGAATTACACTTTTAAATTTTGTATCAAAATTTATTAAAGTCACCTAGCTTATTGAAACTTGTTCCATGCATTAGCCGAGAATGCAATCCTCTCATTCTAAGGATTGTCTGATTGGAACATTATATATTTCCTCCTTTCCTTAAATGCAAGAGGAGTTTATATTTCATTCATTCCTTGCATGAAGATACTCTTTCAAGCAGAATTACTCTTTCAAGCAGACACAGATAGCAGCACCACAGGGCTATTTATCACCATTCAATTCACTGATGATAAATTTTAATACTATCCATCATGCACGCTAGATGGCACCATTAGATCACCTGAGTAACATTCCCTAGTTGAATAGTATTACTTGATAGAAAAACAATAACAGCTCAAAATCGCCAATTTAATTCAGAAATGTTTCATTTAGACCTTGAACTATACAATAAATCCTGATGATTATTCTATTTCTTTCCTCAGCAGAAGGAAAAGGTAATATGGACTGAGCATGCTTCTTAACCAAGCTCTTCAAATATTTTTTATTTCCATACAGAAGATGGCGCCTTCTATCAATCTCAGAATTAAATATATACTTTATGTAAATCTTCCGATTAAGCTCAAAATTAAAAATACATCCCTTTTTTAAAAATATCATCTTTAATGCTCTGGTTAGGTTTTTTAAAATTGTTATTTCTATGTTCCCTTCATACATTAATTTTTTTAAAGGGACGTTGGCTGAAAAGTAATCGAAATTCGATAGCAAGGAGCTGAATAAATGATATTTTAACTGTGTTGTTGGTTAATTATAATCAAGTATAGTTCAAATTTATAAAAGAAGTAAAAATTAAAATTTGTAGAAATATTTAATTGCATAAAAAGTAATATATACTTTTTTTCAAAATTTATAAATGCTCCTTTTAACTTGCATGTAATTTTCATGTGATAAATTTAATTTCTGCTTAATAATTAATAATGACCAATCTACTAAAAATATTCGTAGTATATTATTTAAAATAATTTTGCTTTTTTTAATATATAATTCTAAAAACTACATCTAGCTACATCTAAGTATCAATAATCCATGAAGATGGAGATATAGTAATAGCCAGCACCATTTCGGGGTTGAAAGCGTATCTTAGTCTGAAATGATAATGACTACATCTAATGATGCTGCCATATAGTGGCAGCCAGCAGTATGGGACATAAAAGTTTCCCGTTTTTCCTACAAATAAATAAAATTTACTTTTTATGTGACCCGCACGTCATTGAAATATTTTTACTTTTCTTTATTAAGAAAAACAGAACAAAATATCAAAAAAATTTATTTATTTTTCTCGAAATTGGAAATAGTAAAATAAATCCTTTTTGATTAAAGAGAAAAGAAGTTATTCTCTGTTAATAAATCTTCAAACCAAAAAATTTAACTACTTTAAAGCCTTGTTGCAACATTAGAAACTATATCTACTATTTATTATATAAATAATTGTAATAAATAAATATTTTTTTAAATAAATAATTTTTTAAATAAGTAATTGATTATTATTAATAATTAAAGTTTCTTCTGACATCGAAATAGGCTATGATATTTTTTAATCTAACCACCTTCAAAATTGATTCTTTTTTTCTTTATTTATCACTTTACATATAAATAAAAGAATATTAGCAGACAGAATTATAATATTATAACAAAGAGGAATGCTGATCGAAATCTTCAATTACAATGAATAAGTATACGAAACTTCCGATTTTATTGCTGGTGCTGCCATCTAGTCATAATTATATATAAAATAAATTCAGAGAAAGTATTGTGTGAAAATTTAGTTCTTAATGCGACTGGCATGTTAAAAAATTTTCCAACTTTTTGTTTTAGAAGTTTCTATGTGTAAGGATAGAAAATAATTTTTAGCTAATTTAAAATTGTACAAATCATTGTGATAACTAAACAGAAGTTACTGTTAAAATGTAAAGAGAGTAACTTACTAATTAGACGTAATAGTTCGTACTAAATTTTTTCCCGAAGTATTATTTGTATAGAGCCAGGAGAAGACTTTATTTTCCTTTTAATAAAATTTTGTTCTTATTTAAAATAATAAAAAAAATCCAAAATATTTTAGAGCTTTACATATTAACTTTATTTCTATGCTACACGAATTAAGGATCTAAAAATAAACATTTATTTCATATAGGTGTGTTTACAAGCAAAACTTATTATGTATCTGTATAACCGTCTTTTCCACCTGAAAAATAAATAAAAAAGTAATTCTCCCGTTCCTCGGATTTATTGAGTCCTTCAAAAGCTAGAAAACGTTACTGGCTTCTATCTCAACACTTTTTAAGATCTTCAGAAAGGTGAACGCAGGAGAATATCTGACTTTCAGTGAAAATATATCTAAATTCTAAAAATTATATCTAAATTCAGCTCAGCTAATCACTTTTTGGAAAAATTCCTTTTTAATGTTTTTCGGGGCTACGATATCTTTTTTTTATGTCGATGATGTTTTCAGGCCTTGAGTCTTATTCTAAGAATAAAGAAACAAAAAGGCAGATCAAAGCAAATTAACTTCTTCGGTGTTGTACAGAAATGAAAAATAAATAAAGTACTATATTACTATTTAGTAGCACTATTTACTAAGTATGCATTAACTGTTATGATTCTTAAAGGAACCCGTTTGTTGCGAGAACTCTGTTGCAACAAACAAATATTGCAATTCCTTCGCACTTTTTGAAAGCGAGTTCAATCGTATATGATTATCTTTTGACGTAGATGAGACACCGGTGTTCTTTTTATATATATTGACAGGGAAAAATTTATTTTGGTATTTTTATATTATAAAAAAAAGTCTAAAAGTTACTAAAAAAAATCTGTTACATTATAGGAATTGTATTTTTATTAAGATATAAGAACGAAAACAAAGTGGTTTGAAAAAAAAAAGTTTTTTATTCATAAACAAAGATTTATTAATAATTGATTTTGTAAGTTAACGAAATTTTGGTGATGGACAACTGTTTATCTTAGGTCAAAATAACTGCAAATAAGTGCTAATTTAAAATATTATGTTACGAATTAATTCATTTCGGCGGAGCCAATCCGTCGCTAATCAAAATATTTTTTGTTAGTTGTTCTCGATACACTCACGTCGGAGGGAGCACCTCTTGAAAGCTCCTGTTATTTTTTATTTCTCATGTTTTATTAATATTTTCGTTTTCAGTCTAATAGTTAATTTTTATTGTTACGTTTTGTTAATAAATATATAAGCACATATTGATTGCTTATTCATTAACCAGGGCATCCAATGGTAGAAATATATTGCGTAATACGCATATCAGAAATTCGAAATAAATTTTCTATCATATTATTCTTTGGAAATGAGCCGTGTTTGAAAGATTTTACCATTATTGCAGAAAAAGAAAATGGTGTTTCATGCTGTATTTTATAACCATAAATTAAAATGCTAAATATAATATTTTTCACTTATTTTAACCTGAAATAATACAATATAATGAAAAAATTATGAAAAATATGTTTAATAAAAATTCTCCGTCAAAGGGTTAACCATGTGACACTCAGTAGTTTTATAATGTTTAAGATCTTCGGATCCTTATTATTATTAATGCATTTAATGAAATTGTTGGTCTAATATCGATAGAATTTCGAATAAGTATTTAATAATATTAAGAGCATATGTTTAAAAACTTTAGAATATAAAGGAGAAAATATTGTAATCTGTATCTGTAATTTAAAGTAACATGTTTTTATAAGTATTATTTTGCGATACATTCCCTCGCAATATAAGAGACTTAATTAACTCATATTTATAATAAGAATTATGTTAAAAGTTAGTTGTGAAATATTCTGTATAGATTTTATACTATTTTTGTATAATAATTTACAACTCAAATAGCATTTTTCTTTTCAGCGTTCTATTTTGACGAGAACAGTTTTTTAGTTTTAAATTAGTAGTTCTTACTTACAAATGAAATACGAAAAACTAGGAAATGAGTTAAAACTGCATATGATCATATTTTATTAAAATTTTGTAAAGATTTAAACTAATTTAAACATATTCACTCTGAAAAATGTGAATAATGAGTATCATACACAAAAGGAGGTGAAATTATTTTTTTAAACTTTTTGAAGCAAAATAACAGCATTTAAAATTATTAAAAAACTAGAGTTAAAAAAATTTTAAACTAAATTCTTTTCTTAATGGACCAACATAACGTTAATTTAATATAAAGTTTTATTTTCTGAATGGAGCAATAGTGTTGACATAAAGTAAAAATTTTATTCTTTAATGCACAAGATATATTAATTTTTCCACAATATTTTCGATTGAACATATTGATCCATTGGTGCAAAAATAAGAATTGTAGATTAGTTTGAAAATATTACATCAGCGTTCCCTTTTAAAGAAAAAAAAGTGTGACCAGTAAAACGTTGACTATTAGTAATTTAATATGTAAATATTTATATCAAATCTTTTATATTAATTTAGGTTTAAGCATGGAAAGAAGAGTGGAAAGTGTTGTGAAGATGAGTTTGAAACGAGAGATTGGGATATTGTGCTGGCCGAACATAAGCATGTGGAATCGGAAACTGAATTAGACAGACAGGTTGAAGCAGACTTTGAGATATCGGTTCCCACCTAGAAATTGGGATATGGTTATTTTGGAGCAAATGTTTTGAGAATATAAGAAATATCAGCAGAAAAAAATCCTGTTTTGATTTTCAATGACATTTTTTTAATGTGAATTTTCGAATTAAATTGAGAAAGGTGTGTCTTCCGCAAGAAGGAACTCGAGCTAAGAGCTCATTCATATATAGTCATATAACTTGCTGTGGCATGCCCTACATTGTCTTGCTAGAGAATTTTGAATTATTGTATTGGGCACCCTATTTCATTTTACAAGTTTTGACTTGTCGAATTTGACAACTTATCCTGTCTTATTAATGTTGTTTCACTGGACTGGATACCTCATCTTGTCTCATGGATATTGACATACTGAATTTGACAACCTAACTTGCCTCTCTAATAATCACTACTCCACTTGACACCTTACCTTGTCTCACGAATATTGACTCAACATTCTTGCATGACTTTTACATTGAGACTTCACTTGATTCCATTAATTTGTGGTCCCGCAGTGAACTGATCGTAAAGTAGAACACCGAAGTGAAGATTCACTGGCGGCTGTCAGTAAGCGGGTAGGAGACCACTTTGATCAGCCTTTTAACGGACCACGGGTCCTCGTTAAACTGCTCTACCCTAAATTCTTCGAATTCGCTCTCAGGTTGTTGGACTACAAAAGCGGAGGAGTTGGATCATTTTTAGGTATGTTTTCCACACAGTCTTCAATAGCCCATTTTGCAGCTCTAGTGTGACGTAAATAAAGTACCTATCTTCCTACCTATCATTATCTTGTGATATATTTATTTTTGTTAGAGAAACTTCGCTGATAAAAATTAGAGATTATTATTATTTTTTTAATAATTTTAGCTATTATTGTGACTTTATAACTAAAGAAAAGTACAAAAATGCTCATATAATATCATACTTTGTTTGGCTAGCGTATATTTTATAATTTTTTTATTTTTCTTTTGATAAAAAAATCAGAGAGAAAGTGCTTGAGAATCTTTGAGAAGTGATTGATTTATTCTTCAGTAAAATTTAGCCTTTAAAATGAGAGTGCAAACTCTGTACCTCGGCAGACTACGCTATCTTTCGCGGTTTCACTGCAACTTTGACTACTTCTTTCCTCTGTGTTGTTATTCTTCATCCATGGCCGCTTGAACGTAGATACGGTTCTAATATAGAATCTTTATTAATCAAGTTATAATATAAGTAGAATTTGTAACAAAGATGACGGAGCAATTAAATTTGAAAGGCACTTTACGTGGCCATAACAATTGGGTCACCCAAATTGCTACTAATCCCAAATTTCCTGATATGATCTTGTCATCATCAAGAGGTATTGTATCAATATGTTTCAAGTTGAAATCCATTTTTATACATTTCTTATCATCTATAATCAAGTCAAATTTTTTAAGTATATGATCGCATGTAATTGCTTTATTTCATTAACTATTTTTCACCGATTCTCGATTATATGTACTTGAGATGTCTGCAGTAAAAAAAGCAAATGATTTACATGTTAGTATTTAAATATAAGTGAAATTTATATTGTATTGCATTCTTAATCTGTTCTCTTCAATTATGAATGTACTTATTAACTTACTAGCTGAGAATCGGGTTGTTATGAAATGAACCACTTCATATAATGATATATACATGTGTTATTTTGATTTCCTTCTCTGCATATATAAGAACTAAGATCATTTTTTATTCATGTTCTGATAAGCTACATGCAAACATAACTTGCGTAAAAACCAGGCCATGTGTTGCTTAATGATAAACATGAGAAAATTATGCAAGTGGGTCAACGTGTAATATTTCATACTGCTTTGAAAAAGTATGGAAGAGATATTAGTCTTGAAAATGAAGATATTTTCCTGTGTATAAGTATATTCAATAAAACAATTATTTACTTCCTGTTAAAATGTTTACAATGTCAGTATAAACACATATGTAAAATTTGAACACACTTTTTAAAACACTAATAATAATTTTCAAACATTAGTAATGAATAGTGTATAGTGTTTTTTAAAAAGTGCGTATTATTGATTTTCATATTTTTTTTAAAAGCTCTTACTGGTACTTTTTTATGGGGTTTTTATTATTAAAAAGTGCTTAATTTTTTTTCTTAAAAAATGAGATTTTTTTCTATACTGTGTCGATTTTTGACACGTATTGTGCAAAAACCGACTTTTCACATTGTTCTCAGGGGTCTGTCTAGCTTTTTCTGAGAGGTACCTATTTTGTGAAAATTTAGACATAATTGGTGAAAATGAAAAATTATATTAAAAAATCAACAAGAAAATATGGATATATCGTTTCTTACAGGATAAAAAAATTTAATTTTAAGAAAAAGTATTTTGCGAAACTACCGTTTTTCCTAAAGTTGAATTTGTGAAGGTACCCTTAAACGGTAGTAAATTTGGCCTGGACAGACCCCTGGTTCTATTCAACGTTATTCACTACTCATTCAACCTCAATCAATTTCAGCGTACCGTTCACCCATAGCTAATAAAACGCCAATCATTTTGCAAGTTTGATGAAATACTCGCGAGTCCGCAGGTGTGTCTACTGAGCTGGGTTTGGCAAGATTCTAGCACCCTCATGTGCAACTCTGCTGTATTCAAGATATTCTCAATTTCAGACTTCATTTTCCACCTTTTGAAATTGATTATGGTGGCTAATATAATCCAGAAAAGAGTTATTTGTCAGAAACTAGTTATTTTATCATGATCATGTATAGTCTGTGAAATTTCATTGCAATTTGTATATAGTACTTAAAAATATTTTTTGTTATTGTGGGTTGAAGGATTTGGTTAGGTACCCTATAATAGAATCATCATCAGGATTTTTTTGAGCAAGCCTGGCACAAATTCTCATCCACTATTGCTCGTGGAAGTTGCCAAGTCTTGGCGATTATTATGCCGCAGATCATATGTGGAAATCTCTCCGGTAAAATTTCTAAATTAATAGACGGGAGAATCTTTTAGTTTCTGAAACGATCTAACTGGTATTTGAGAAGGGATGACACTCACGGAGAGCGAAAGCGTGACTTAACTTCGTATATTTGTATGCATAATATTTTAAGTCTGTGTTTATAAGCTAAAAATATTTTTTTCATTCAATGTTTGGATTATCACGCATGCTGATATCTCCTAATTCCAAGAAAATTGTCTAATCTAATTATTGACCTAATAAATATATTTTATCTTAAAATTCTTATTTATATTCTGATAAGCATTTATTTTCAGATAAGACTCTTATTATGTGGAAGCTGACCAGAGATGACAATTATGGTATTCCCCAAAAACGATTGAGAGGTCACGGACATTTCGTCACTGATGTTGTTATGTCATCTGATGGACAATATGCCTTGTCTTGTTCATGGGATAAGACTCTAAGACTGTGGGATTTGACTTAGTATGTGTGAAATTTTCCTTTTAATATTATATGTTGATATTTCTTGCTTATAATTTTTGTTCTTGTATATAATAATCAGTTTTTTTTTTCTGGTTTAAACAGATTTACTAATTTATTTAAATCTAAGGGATAAATAATACTTTTGCATAGTTAGTTGCTAACTCTATCGGATTTTCCAGTAGACTACTGGATTTTGCCAGTTTCTCCTGATCTACTGGTTTAATTAAAATTCTCCTGGTCTTTGTACATTTTAGAAAATTCCCCAAAATTGAGTTTCCTAAAAAATTCCTTATTAAAATGGATTTTTTTTACAATTATTGCTTTCTTGCTTGATTATTTAAATAAGTATTACTTATACATAATGAAGTGAACCTCATTTATAGAAATCAGTAAAACTTTTTTGTTCCAAAATGTTCAATTTATATTTATTCAAAACTTTCTTCTTAAATTAATTTAAGAAAACTTATAAATATCTTTGAAGAATTAAATGTCTATTAAAATTCAAAATTATGAATAAGCATAATACATAACCAGGGATCTGTCCTGGTCAAATTTACTACTGTTAAGCGGTACCTTCACAAATTCAACTTTAGGAAAAACAGTAGTTTCACAAAATACTTTTCCTTAAAAATTTATTCAGGGTGCGTAGCGTTTGTAAAAAGTACTTAAAGGTGCTTTTTTGGGGATTTCGTTTTTAAAAGCTTTTAAAGGTGCTTTTTTCAGCAGGCGTTTTTAAAAAGTGCTTTTTTCACGAATAATTTTTTTACCCTTCAGTGATATCTGATGGATTCCATGCATTTCACAAGAAATGGGGTGTTTGCTACGTAATCATTCACGCGAACTTCATGTCGTACCCACATTATGACTTGCGCATGCGCGCACACTCGAAACCGAAATCCGAGTGCTCCAATTCGGATAGAAAATATCAGATCCTTATGAAATGTTTTTCTTTTTAATTTATTTTAATTTTATTCTTGTTTATTTTATTTTACTTCTAACATTTTTTTGACGTAGGGGGTAAGGGTACTTTTGTTCTGAGTTCAGAGTCAAGTTGAATTCACTCGGTGATGTGGGAAAGTATTGATTGTTACGATTTATGTCTGTTTCTTTTTGGGTTTTTTTTTAACGTTAAAACTGTTTATAAAAAGATTTTATTTTTCAATAATATCATTGATTAAATATGAATTTTTTGAGTGCTTGAAAATTTTTGTAAAGTGCTTGAAAAGTTTTTAAAAAGTGCTTATTTTTGCTTCAAAGATTTGGCTACGCACCCTGTTTATTTTATCAGAAGTTTTGATTTTGCTCCTTATAAATCTGGTTTGAAGGTAAACTAGCATTAAATAAGATACTGATATCCAATTTGCATGTCAATTTTAATGTAGGTGTGCATTACCTACGAGGTAGTATGCTATTTTTGCATGTGTGCAATATTTACTCTGTATAAAAAAAATAAATATGACTTGCATACAGAAATTTATTTTATTAGTTTTCTCAACTGGTAAAATTAAAAAATTTTTTTTCAGGGAAGGGTATATTTTTTGAATGATTTTGAAATTCTTTAAATACCTTTTTTTAAAAATTTATTTTTATGTGTTCATTTTCTCTGAATTTTCAGTTTAAATTGTAGAAAAATTGTTAATCTTCATATTTAGTTTTTTTTTTAAAAACATTTATGCACAGAGGTTGTCTTTTTAGCATGCCTTTATTTTTTTTATAAATTACAAATTGTTATTTCGATAATGATTATGAAAAATTACTTTTTGAATCATATAAATAAAATAGCATAAGAGGGCAATTTAAAAAAGTGTTGAGGATCAAATTCATTAGTATATAATATTAGACGTTTTGATTAATTTTCTTTGTTGAGTGAGTGCACTTTCAAAACTCTCTCTAAGTGGCCCATTTCTATTAGGAGGAACCCTGTTATTTTTTATTCCTAGGGTCTTCCTTTAATACTATTTTGTATAGAAAGAAGATAAATGATGAAACTATTTATTTTTCATTTGTGGTTTCCGCCTGAAGATACCTAATGATATTAGAAGTTGTACTTGTCATTTAAAATGTTTATTTAAATTTTCTTTCCATTTGAAAGAATTGAAATGATGACATAAATAATCTTTCATTTGCGGTTTCCATATAACGGTATTAACCTAATGATAGCTAAATGCGATCATCGGATTTGTACAAATGTTTTTGGTTTTTTTATACTTTTTTTATTTAAAACTGTTTTGTATGAAAGATAAATGATGATACTATTAATTTATCATTTGCGGTTTCCACCTGAAGGATATACCTAATGATAGCTAAATGATGTCTGATATTACAGTTTGTTCTTGTCACTTTAATTGTTTATTTAAGTTTTGTTTCATATGAAAGAATTGAAATGATGACATAAATAATTTTTCATTTGCGGTTTCCACCTGAAGGAATTAACCTTATGATAGCTAAATGATGTCTGATCATTGAATTTGTACAAATGATTTTGACTTCATATTTTCTGTATGAAATATAAGTGATGACACTATTAATTTTTCATTTGCGGTTTCCACCTGAAGAATATATCTAATGATAGCTAAATGATGTCTGATATTAGAAGTTACTTGTCACTTACATTGTTTAAAGTTTGTTTCATTCGAAAAAATTGAAATGATGATATAACTAATTTTTCATTTGCGGTTTCCACCTGAACAAATCAACGTAATGATAGTTAAATGATGTCTGATCATCGGATTTTTTAATGAGTTTAATTTTTCATATTCATTTAAAACTTCTGTTAGAAAGATAAATGATAGTATTAATTTTTCATTTGCGGTTTCCACCTGAAGGAATTAACCTAATGATAGTTAAATGATGTCTGATCATCAGATTTGTACATGTAATTTTGACTTATTTCTGTATGCACCATAAATGGTGACACTATTAATTTTTCATATTTATTTTCATTTAAAACTTCTGTTTAAAAGATAAATGATACTATTAATTTTTCATTTGTGGTTTCCACCTGAAGGATATACCTAATGATAGCTAAATGATGTCTGATATTACAATTTGTACTTCTCACTTAAATTGTTTATTTAAATTTTGTTCCATATGAAAGAATTGAAATGATATAACTAATTTTTCATTTGCGGTTTCCACCTGAAGGAATTAACCTAATGATAGTTAAATGATGTCTGATCATCAGATTTGTACATATGATTTTGACTTATTTCTGTATGCACAATAAATGGTGACACTATTAATTTTTCATATTTATTTTCATTTAAAACTTCTGTTTAAAAGATAAATGATGATACTATTAATTTTTCATTTGCGGTTTCCACCTGAAGGATATACCTAATGATAGCTAAATGATGTCTGATATTACAATTTGTACTTCTCACTTAAATTGTTTATTTAAATTTTGTTCCATATGAAAGAATTGAAATGATGATATAACTAATTTTTCATTTGCGGTTTCCACCTGAAGGAATTAACCTAATGATAGTTAAATGATGTCTGATCATCAGATTTGTACATATGATTTTGACTTATTTCTGTATGCACAATAAATGGTGACACTATTAATTTTTCATATTTATTTTCATTTAAAACTTCTGTTTAAAAGATAAATGATGATACTATTAATTTTTCATTTGCGGTTTCCACCTGAAGGATATACCTAATGATAGCTAAATGATGTCTGATATTATAATTTGTACTTCTCACTTAAATTTTTTATTCAAATTTTGTTCCATTTGAAAGAATTGAAATGATGATATAACTAATTTTTCATTTGCGGTTTCCACCTGAAGGAATTAACCTAATGATAGTTAAATGATGTCTGATCATCAGATTTGTACATGTGATTTTGACTTATTTCTGTATGCACAATAAATGGTGACACTATTAATTTTTCATATTTATTTTTATTTAAAACTTCTGTTTGAAAGATAAATGATGATACTAATTATTTTTCATTTGCGGTTTCCACCTGAAGGATATACCTAATGATAGCTAAATGATGTCTGATATTACCATTTGTACTTCTCACTTAAATTGTTTATTTAAATTTTGTTCCATATGAAAGAATTGAAATGATGATATAACTAATTTTTCATTTGCGGTTTCCACCTGAAGGAATTAACCTAATGATAGTTAAATGATGTCTGATCATCAGATTTGTACATGTGATTTTGACTTCATAATTTCTGTATGAAAGATAAATGATGACAGTACTAATTTTTCATTTGCGGTTTCCACCTGAAGAATATACGTAATGATAGCTAAATGATGTCTGATATTACAAGTTGTACATGTCACTTAAATTTTTTAAATTTTGTTCCATTTGAATGAATTGAAATGATATAACTATTTTTCATTTGGGGTTTCCACCTGAAGGATAAACAAAATGATGTTGGATCGTCAGATTTTTCAAATGATTTTGACCTTTCATGTAATTGTATTAATTTAAAACTGTTCTGTAAGAAAGATAAATGATGATACTACTAATTTTTCATTTGCGGTTTCCACCTGAAGAATAAACCTAAGGATAGCTAAATGATGTCTGATACTACAAGTTGCGTTTGTCACTTAAATTATTGTTTATTTAAATTTTGTTTAATTTGACAGGATGAAATGATATTTCAAATTTTTTCATATGCAGTTTCCACATGAAAATATTAACCGAATAATTGCTAAATAATGTCTGATTATAACAGGGTTGCCACTCCACAGGGAGAGAAGGAAAACCTGGAAAATACAGGGAGTTTAAAAATCACGTAAAATAACTGAGAAAATGCAGGGAATTTTGTTTCTTATTTTTGTCTTTTAAAAAATGGTGACCACTCAAAGTGTAATTTAATGGCATATTTAGCCATTCAAATATACTAAACTATTTCATTTTCTATAGCATTATTTGAGTGTGTACATCTGTTTTTCCAGCAATTAAAACTAATAAATATAGTTAGCCCAATATAGCTCACACAAGAGCACAGTAATTGCGTTTCCTCTTAATATATTATGTATAATGTGTACAGAGAAAACACAAGGAATTTGTTTTCTAGATTTGATTGGCAACCCTGTATAAGATTAATATAAACTGTCTGTAAAATCTAAATTTTACCATTACCATGTGATCTAATTTTTTTTGAAAAAAAAAATCTGGAATTGTGTTGCCTGTTTTTTAGGGAATGTTAAAATTTAGAGAAGTATAATTTTATTTCGAAAATCGCTGTTTAATTAGTTTAATTTACTATATGCAAATGACTCTAAAAAAATTAGAGACTTTTGCAAAGTTGAATGCAAAGGATTGTTTACAACATTTTCTTTATTTATATTTAAAAAGATGGCCTAGAATTTGGGTAGTCTGCTGCCATATAATTTGGTTTCACAGACATTTATTTTCTAATTTTTCCTATTCACTTTCTTTTTATGTTTATATGTTATTTGTATGTATTTAGATCTGAATCTATACTATATTGGTGCAAAGTAGATTTTAATTGTCATATTAATTTCTTTTCAATATTAAGCATTTGATGTTTATTAGTGAATTTTTAATGTGACTCTTAAGTAGTATCCAATGATTATGCAGCATGTATTAGCTTTTGAATGAAAATGATATAAATCTTATTTTAAATGAGGATACTGGACTTGTCATTACTTGTTTTAACAGATTCATTAAAGTGTACTTATTTTTGTTAATATAAGTTTTTTATGTCTTATTAATTTTCTTTTCAAACAATGCAATTAAGTTAATAATTTTTTAAAATTTTGATGTAATTATTTATTGTGTATGACTATGTTGGTTTAACGAACTTTATTGATATCCAATGATTATGTAGCATGTATTAGCTTTTGAAGATCAATGATATAATTATTTTTTAAAATGAGGGTATCATTATTTTTTTCTAAAAAAAAAAAAATTTTTGTTCTAACCTTTGTTCTTTTTTCAATGTTGTCTGACTAATATATGAATTTTAATATCTGAATTTTAAATTAAGCTTTGTTTTGAAAATTGCAATGTAGAACATAATTTGTGGATTTTCAAAATAACATTTTATTTTGTTCTCAGTGGATCCTAAGAATGTGTAGTAATTAAGATTTTAGTTTAAGCAAGGAAATGAATTAGAGTTTTTAACGTTGTTAAAAATGTTATGACGTTTATTTAATTCATTAATAATAATTCAGGGTTCCCGCGGCCTTGAAAAAGCCTTGAAAAGTACTTGAATTTCATTTTGATTTTCAAGGGCCCCTAGAAGTACTTGAAAATGATATTAAATCCTTGAAAATTTCGAAATGACCTTGAAAAGTATCGAAAACTCAGGAAAACAGCCCTATTTCCAGTATTTCTATGTTTAACTTTTTGACGCGCGTAAATGTGAGAGAATGACTTCCCCGTCTTTCTGATGATGACACGTACTGTTTGATTTTAGGATTTTATGTACGTTTGGCTGATTTTAGGAATTTTAAATATTGGGAACTGTGCCAGATTCTGACAAAATCTCGATTCTTATTCAGGCGATTTTAATATCAATCATCGATCTTCGTATTAGACTTATTTAAAAATTATGTGTTGCAGGGATGAAAGACTTCCACGAAAAAGCGGAAATCCGCTTTTTCCCCCCAATTTTGAAAATTTCCGACCATGTTCCAAAAACTAAAATTTTTGGGAAGTCCTATTGGAGAAACCCAAGCCGCCCGAACGATAGTCGGATTGCCGCGACTTCTGCTATAGAGTGGAAAGGAGTCTAAGCGTTTCGTTACTAGCGCCGATATTTGATTTTATTGTTTGTTTGTTTGTTTGTTTGGCTGATTTTTGGAATTTTAAATATTAGGTACTGCACCGGAATTTGCTAAAATCGCGATTTTTAATCAAACGATTTTAATATCAATCATCGATTTTTGTATTTAACTGATTTAAAACTTACGTGTTGCAAATTTTTTTACGCGATTTAAAAATCGTACTAGCAATTCCTATTCACTCAATTTCAAAATCCAATATCGCGATTTGTATTTAAGCGTTTTTAAAACCCAATATCGCGATTTGTATTCTCGTGAGTTTAAAATCCAACGTCGCGATTCGTATTCACGCATTTTTAAATCCAACGTCGCGATTCGTTATCACGCAGTTGTAATATCAGATATCGTTTTTCGTATTTGTACGCTATTTAAAAATTACTCACTGCGATTCGTATTCACGTGATCTAAAAATTATGCATCGTGATTCTTATTTACGCGATTTAAAAATTCAATATCGCAATTTGTATTTTCGTGTCTTTAAAATACAACAGCGTGATTCGCAATCACGGGATTTTATAAATCCGAAATCGCGGTTCATATTCACACGATTTTAAAATCCAAAAACGCGATTCATATTCACGCGATTTTAAAATCCAATATGGTGATTCATATTCACGCGATTTTAAAATCCAATATCGCGATTCATATTCACGCGATTTTAAAATCTAATATCGTGATTCATATTCACGCGATTTTAAAATCCAATATCGTGATTCATATTCACGTGATTTTAAAATCCAATATCGCGATTCATATTCACGCGGTTTTAAAATCCAACAGCATGATTCACATTCACGCAATTTTAAAATCCGAAATCGCGATTCATATTCACGCGATTTTAAAATCCAATTTCGTGATTCATATTCACGCGATTTTGAAATCCAAAATCGCGATTCATATTCACGCGATTTTAAAATCCAATATCGTGATTCATATTCACGCGATTTTAAAATCCAATATCGCTATTCATATTCACGCGATTTTAAAATCCAATATCGCTATTCATATTCACCCGATTTTAAAATCTAATATCGTGATTCATATTCACGCGATTTTAAAATCCAATATCGCGATTCATATTCACGCGGTTTTAAAATCCAACAGCATGATTCACATTCACGCAATTTTAAAATCCAACAGCACGATTCATATTCTCGCGATTTTAAAATCCAAAATCGCGATTCATATTCACGCGATTTTAAAATCCAATTTCGTGATTCATATTCACGCGATTTTGAAATCCAAAATCGCGATTCATATTCATGCAATTTTATAATCCAATATCAAGATTCATATTCACACGATTTTAAAACCCAATATCGTGATTCTTGAAAGAAGTAGAAGTAAGCTTTCTCTTGAATTAGTTACTGTAAAGATGTGATCTATTTTTCATTAGTAAGTAATTTAATAGTCGCGCCTTCCTATAATTGCTTAATTTTTTTAAATATATTAGTGTTCAAAATTTTAAAATTATATTTAAGAAAAATTTAAAGTTAACTGTCTAAATGCTTCTGCCACTTTAAATATTGAATAAAAATCTCCCAGCATAGTTAAAAGTTGCTTTTATAAATCTCAGTATCATATAGAGCACTCCCCCCCTCCTCCTAGTGACCTGCGCTGTAAAAGTTCAGCTTTTTTTATTTTTGTCCACTTTAATGCCTAGTGTTGCAATTCGTTTTTGCGTGATTCAAAAATCGTACTCGCAACTCCCATTAAAGCAATTTTAAAATCTAATATCGCGATTTGTACTTAAGCGTTTTTTTAGCGCAATTAGTTTTTCCGCGAGTTTAAAATCCAATGTCGCTATTCGTATTCACGCATTTTGCGATATCAAACATCGATTTTCGTATTTATACTCAATTTGAAAACTACTCATTGCAATTCATATTCACGTGACCATGTCAAGTGCGTATGATCGATGCTATTGAAAAAAAGTTAATTCAAGTATGAGTGGTTAATTAAAAAAGTCAGTGACCAAAATTGTTACTAAGAATCTATCAGAAGGTATTGAGGTGAAAGTTGGCAACTGTTTCAATTTAAAATGGTTGACTGGTAATAAATTTAAAATGATAATCAAGCCGCAACATCCAATAATTGATTAATTTTCTTAAATAGAAGAGTGGTCGAAATTTCAAAATTATATTTAAGAACAATTTAAATTTCACTGTCTAAATGCTTCTGCCACTTTAAATATTAAATAAAAGTCTCCCGTCAGAGTTGTTTTTAAATTTCTTATTGATATCACAGTATTATATAGAACATTCCCCCCTACCCCGTCTTCTGCCCGAATCTTTGCTTATTCAGACTTAGTATACCTAGCTTAAAATAAGCCTTAATGCAAAATTCAAACCTGACGTTTTCATGCATCATGAATTTTATTCTCGACTTGATGCCAATCACCCTTGTTTTTTTGTTTTTATATATATGTACTTAGATCACTTTCCGAAATCTAGAGAGAGCAATGGAAGTCTTATTTTTCAGTACTGCTATTATCGACTAACATTTATCGTCAAAACATTTTAGTTTAGAATGTTAAATTTTAGTCTATCTTTAACTAAAATTTAAGTCCTTGAGAATTTTATAATAAGTCTTAAAAAGTCCTTGAAAAGTACTTGAATTTTATTTTTATAGTAGAGCATGAACCCTGTAATTTTATTCAGTAATTATTCTAAATGAGTAAATGAAGATTATTTCTATAAGTGTTTTTATTTTTATTTAATATTTATTTAAAAGAAAGGATTTTGATACACTTTTTCTAAACTTTTTTTTAATTTAAAAAACTTAGAAACTTCAAAAATTTATATTCTAATATATATTTATTACCAGTAACATATTTATATCATACTAATTTAATAAATCAGATTTTGCTTTTCTGTTAATTTTTTTTAAGAATTCTTATCCTGTAATTTTGTGCAAAATGATGACTTGTTTTGCAATTGTTTGAGTTCATGAATCAGATCTAAAACATTTTCTCGTAAATGTCATAAACAGGGTTGGCAAGATTTTGCCACAGGTGGAAAAAACCATGGTAAATACCGGTAAAAACCGTCCTGGCAAAAACAGGTTTTTGCCAAGCAAATTGGCAAAAAGTGGCAAAAACCTATATTTTCCAAGATGAGAGGACAACAAAAACACATTTTCGATACAAAATTATTCCTAAAATTGAAATATATACTATGAATATTAATAATTACAAAAAAATTAACAAAATTATTATTCCATAATATATCATTTTAGTAGTTTAAAACATTATTGATTGGAAAATTTGTGATTATTCTCTTTTTTCCAGTGAAATGAACTTATTTTAAATTAATATAACTATAATTTAAAGCATAAAATATCTATCAACATGTGTAGTTAATTATTGTACAAATAATAATTTTTTATAATAAATAATATTATTATACAAATAATAATATTTATTTATTTGTAAAAAAACTTTAATTTTAGGATTCTTAAATGAAAAGAGATCAAAAACTTTCAATCTTTTAAAAATTATTACCCTTATATTAATTGTTAATATGTTAAAAATAATTTTTTCATGTAATGTATCAAAATTATTATTCCTTATGATTGATTTAAATTTGTTTCAAGTATTTTGTAATAATATTTAATCAGCAATTTAGATAATTTGGTTTTTGCCGGTTTTTACCAGTTTTTGCCGGTTTTTACCAGGTTTTTGCCACTGTCCTGGCAAAAACCCCTTTTTGCCGGCAAAAACTCCAACCCTGGTCATAAATATTTTATGTCTCTGGTCAATGTTCACAATGCTTGTTTCTTTTTTAACAAGTATATTTAAGCTATTTTAACAAGAGTATATTCAAGCTATTGTATTTTATTTCATAAAAATCTAGCATCCTGGCTGCAGTTACACTATTTGTATACAATTAAACTTTTATAACTCAAAGCAGGAACTGAAATCAAAAATTCATAGTTCCAGAAAATTCCTTTCATTTTTTATTAATTTAAAGAAATTGTTAAAAGTATAAAATACTGTAATTTTGTTAAGCGAAATATCATGTGATATATTTGTAAAATGCAAACCTAAAAAAAGTAAATGCGTTTATTGCTTCTTAAAATAATAATAAAAATAGTAACTTACATTCTATATGTCAGTAAGAAAGTCAACTGCTATCTTGTATCACATTTTTCTGTGAATTTTTTCTTCTCTGAGCAATTCATTATAAATAAATCATCTAAAATATAATTACCAAATATTTGTAACTGCAAATTTTATTTATGTTTACCATTTTTAAACTTAAACCACAATTTTGACTCAACTTTTTCTTGGTGATTTTTGTGTTGGTCAGCGAACATGTACAATAAATTCAGTGTGGCTGGATAATTTTTGAGTTGTTTAAAGTAATTTTTACTTATTGTAATGCAATAATGATTAAAGCATTGTTTGCTGTTAGTCTAAAACTTTTCTAAATTTTTTTTTTCTTTTATGAAACAGTGGTAAGACTACCCGAAGATTTCAAGACCATCAAAAGGATGTATTGAGTGTTGCTTTTTCTGCAGATAACAGACAGATTGTATCTGGCTCTAGAGATAAAACCATCAAATTGTGGAATACCCTGGCTCAGTGCAAGTATACAATTCAGGTTTGTTAAAATTGCATTTTATTATTTGTTTTTGGCAAATGCAGAAAGAATTTTACATTTTATTTTAAGCAACATTTTTCTGTATATTTTACTCAAATCAGTGTACCATAGCTGCTAACTCTACCGGTTTTTCCAATAGACTACTGGATCTTAGCACTTTCTCCTGGTCCACTGGTTTAATTAGTATTTTAAATAAAAAAAATTTCTTTAATGAAGATAGATTTTTAAAAAATCTGCTTTTGAGTATGCTGGGTGATTGTATTCCGGGGCTACCCTGGCATTCCTGTTTTTTCGCATCATTCTCCCAGATCTAAAAGCAGGGCATGCGGTTTTTACCCGAATATTGCAGAGTACCGTGATTTGTATTAACACGTTTTTAAAATCCAATATTGCGACTCGTATTCACGTGTTTGTAATATCAAACATCAATCTTCGCATTTGTACATTATTTAAAAAAGATGCATTGCGACTCGTATTTACACGATCTTATAATTATGCACAGTGATTCGTATTTGCACGATTTAAAAATTCGTGATGGCAATTTGTATTTTCTCTTTTTTAAAATCCTATATCGTGATTCATATTCACGCAATTTTAAAATCCAGTGTTACGATTCTTGTAAGAAGCAAGTTTTTTTCTTGAATTATTTACTCTAAAGGTGTCTGTACTCTGTATTAGTAGGTAATTTAAATATAAGTGTTAGTTCAAAAAGTAAATATTGAACATGAAATTTTAAGAGTTTTTCACTCTGCCTCAAACAACCCAGCAAATAATGAAGTGAGCTGAATTTCAATCAGTTTAAAGCTTTTCTCTTTTTATTATTTTAATTATAATTTTACACAACTTAGTTTTTTAAATTTATGAATTCAAAAATAAATGTAAAATAATCTTTATCCACGTTGATTTAATGTCTATCATAAATAGATAACATGCATGCCGTCAATTTATAGACTAGTGGACTAGTGAAATGCAGTTTTTGGCTGTAAATATATGAAAAAACTAGTGTGTTTAAAATATTTGAAATATTATGCTATAGTTAGCAGTTAGCGTTACTTTTTCCCCTTATAATCCTATATTTTTTTTCTTTGCATGTTGGCTGATTTGAGCATCCTGTTCATACCCCCTGGGAAAAAAAAAAATCAAATGATATTTGTTATTTTTTGTTATGCTCATATACTAAATTTTATTCCTCTCTTTTTAATTATCTTGGTTTGAAATAGTCTAATTGTTTTCGAATTATCTTATAAGGCATTTCGTGTTCATTTCCTCATTTATATTAACTATAATTATTTTTTATAGTAGTAGTAGATTTTGTTTTTATCATTCGTTATGAATTTAAAATGTATAAATACTGTTCGGAAATAGAAATTATAATTTGTAGGAATATTCTTTTCTTTAATTCCTTCTCTGTCAACATTGCACTTCCATGTGCCTTACAGGGATGTGATTCTTCCGCGGATCCGCTGATTTCCGCTTTTTTCTGATTTGTCCATATCTTCCGCTCTTTTTTCATAAATTTCCGCGAGGAAAATTTTTTTATGCAGTAAATGATATTTTGTTGAAAATTTTTTCTTCAGCGGAGCGAAAGTATTGAAGCCCCCAATAAACCTTTCTTCACATGTCAATTTGCTGGCTGGGGTAAAAGTGGTTGACCTTGGTAAAACAATGCCGTCTCCTACTTCACTAGTCTCTTATCTTTTCAGGGATGAAAGACTTTTTAAAATTTCCGACCATGTTCCAAAAACTTTTGGGGAGTCGTACGAACGATATAGTCGTACTTGCGACGAATTCCCCCCCCCCCTCTGCAGTAGCCTCCTGAGAAAATGATCTTCAGACTTCCGCTATAGATTGGAAAAAAGAAAAAAGTCCTTAGCAGTTTCGTTTCGGCTGCTGATATTTGATTTCTTTTGATTGGCTGATTTACAGAATTTTAAATATTAGGAACTGGGCCAGAATCTGCTAAAATTGCGATTCTTATTTAGATGATTTTTATGTAAATCATCGATTTTCGTATTTAACTGATTTAAAAGTTACTTGTTGAGATTCGTTTTTACACGATTAAAAAATCATTACTCGCAATTCCCATTCACGCAATTTAAAAAATCAGTATCGCGATTTGTATATAAGTGTTTTTAAAACCCAATATCGCGATTCATATTTCCGCTAGTTTAAAATCCTATGTCGCAATTCGTATTCATATATATTTTTAAATTTCAATATTGCGATTCGTTACCACGCGGTTGTTATATCAAACATCGATTTTCGTATTTATACGCGGTTTAAACATTACTCGTTGCGATAAGTATTCACGGACTCTAAAAATTATGCATCGTGATTCTTATTTAATTCTTAAAAATTCAATACCGCGATTTGTATTTTCGTGCTTTTAAAATCCAATATCGTGATTCTTATTCACGTGATTTTAAAATTTAATATCGTGATTCTTATTCACGCTATTTTAAAATTGAACATCGCGATTCTTATTCACGCGATTTTAAAATCCAACATCGCGATTCTTATTCAAGCGATTTTAAAATCCAACATCGCGATTCTTATTCACCCTATTTTAAAATCGAACATCGCGATTCTTATTCACCCTATTTTAAAATCGAACATCGCAATTCTTATTCACGCAATCTTAAAATCCAACATCGCGATTTTAAAATCCGATATTGCCTTATTCACGCGATTTTAAAATCCGGCATCGCGATTCTTTTTCACGCGATTTTAAAATCAAGCATCGCGATTCTTATTCACGCGATTTTGAAATCCAACATCGCGATTCTTAATCTAAGGCCTCTAACAATTGTGTGAGAAATAAACTTTCTTGTCCTATCAACACTGATGATCAAAAGTCTGCAAAACGCAGTCTACAGATCAGTCATGTTAATAAAAGACCATCGAAAAAACAAAGAACTGATGAGAAAGTCCATAAAGGTCCTTTGACCATTAAAGAAATGTTTCTTAAAATGGTGTGATACATAAAATCATGCTTATGCATAATTACTCAAAGTTATCTAAATTATTTTAAAAAAATTATTTTAATCAAGATTTTATTTAAGAACATAATTACCATTTATTTATATTTATTTGAATAGATAATAATGTAATCATTATCAGATTGGCTACTGAATTCATATCATTTTTTCTTTTGCACATTTAATGCTACAGTTATAAACTTCCTCTTTTTTGTGTTTTTGTCAATCACATCCCTGGCCTTAGGCATTTTTGTGCCTGTGCGTTGGGTGTCTGTTTTTCCACACTACAGCATGCCAAAATTCTTTTTTTTTTCCAATTCACTCTAGCTTGAATCTCATCCATGGTTGCTACTTTTGACCTCTTCAGGGACCATAAAACTATGTAATTCACAAAAATTCAAAGAACGTGATAGTGAGTAGGATATTTGTTCCTGTTTATAAAACTAGGGGATTTACTTTTTTGTCTTCCAGTCAGTGGGCTGAAAACATTCATCGTACAAGTTCGTTTTGATGCTATGAGGGTATTTTTTTTCTTTTGACAAAATCTTTTAGTATATTTAATTTTTTAAGATCAGTTGCAAAATTTAGTTCGTTTTTTACATCCAACTTCATGGAATTGACCCTGCAAGTTAAGGATAATTTAAAATTAATTTGTATGAGAATTTTTGCAAGTGAGAAATTTTATCCTTTTTTATTTCTTGAGTATAATCTTCAAAATATGCACTACCTATAAAACTTGCCAAAGTCAGAAGTTACTAAAAATTGACTTAAAAAAACTTAATATTTGCCCTGAAAGTTAATAAAAATCAGATAGTGTGATGATATAGTAAATGCTATATATGTATTGTAAATGCATTTCTAGTACATTTTATTGCCTTGTCTTATTTGTGGAGTTTTATTTTTGATTTAAAGTCATGGGAATGAATGAGTTATTTATTTTTGTTTGGTATATCAAATTTGTTTTTTCTTCGATACTGCCAGTAGCTGGGCTGTAATGAAAGCAAATTTATTGAATTATTTAAGCATAATTTTTGAATACTTTCGTCAAGGAAAATAATAAATCCACCATTTTGTGACATACTCTCATGGTTTAAAGCTATGATTTGACAGTATAGTATGCATATCATCTTGCTTTAAAATAGAATTTAATATCTGTAAAACTTCAAATGGATGTGATTTTTCCACTTGGGTAAAAATTTCACCATGAATAAAACCAATGAGTGTGTAATGTTTGGCAACTGTTTGGCGATCGTTCAGGCGCACTTGGCGCATTGTGTCACCCCTTCGGGGGCATGCTAGGAATCGAGGTAGAGGTATGTTTATCTTGGTCGGGAGAGGTTCTCCCTTGGTTGTTAAAGAGCTGGATGCTTGAATATAAAAATAATGACTAGTTTCTTTTAATTTTTAATAAAGTTAAGTTTATTATTATGAAAATCTGGTGTGATTATTTGTATGGAATATAGTCATTACAACACGCTCTCGTTTCGAACACCAGAGATTTGCACCGATAGAAAAGCAATTTCGGAAGTAGAATAAGAAGTTAGTTGGAGAATTCTGATCTGAGAGAAAAATGTTCAAAAACGTACGAAAAGAAGATTTGGTGACAGTTTTGTCAGAGATCGGTGAAGAAGCCAGTTTGGAACTGAAATTAACGGAGCTGAAACATATGTTGCAAAATAGCAAGGAATACTTAGACGATCCGGACTTTGTTAAAGAAATACTAAATACTACAGTAGAAAACAGGAAGCGAGCTGATGAGACAGAAAAAGCGAAATTAGAAGAAGAAAAAATACGATTAGAACGAGAACACGAAATTGAGCTGGCGAAGATCCGAACGACACGAAGTATCGAAAGCAGAAGCCCTACCCCAGACGCTCAACACAGCTGTGGAGAAAGCGAAATTTCCCTGGATAAACTGATAAAAGGAGTAGAAACCTTGACGATTCCAGTACCGAAGAAAGCGGAAGCATGGAATATATTTTTCGACTCCATCGAAAGAGCATTTAAACATAAGAATGTTCCGGACGAATTCAAAGCAGAGATATTGTTGAAATTAATTGGGGATAAGGCTGCCAATGTTCTTGTTTATATCAGGGGAGAAGATTTAAAGGACTATCAAAAAGTAAAAACACTGATTCTGAAGGAATATGAACCGACCCCCCAAACCTGTTTGGAAAATTTCCGAAGAGCAAAACGATATTCAGGAGAGACACACATCCAATCCGCTTCACGAATGACCGCAACATGGGATTATTACTGTAAATTAAGAAATGCAGAAGATATTGATACACTTAAAGAACTAATTATATCCGACAAGATATTCCAAACTTTAGACGGAGAAACAGCGTCCCATATCACAATACGACAAGGAAATACATGGTTGAAGCCTCAGGAATTAGCTAGAGAGTGTGATATTTACTTTTCAGCGCGAAGAAAATCTTTTGATGAATACCGAAGTGAAGGAAAACGCCCGAGATTTGGAGACGCAACATATTCACCCGAAAAGTATGTTCCCCCTCAACTGAGAAAAGAATATCCGAGACAAGAAAACAATTTCGTCAGGCAAAGAGAATGCTACATTTGTGGAAGCTATCGACACATTGCGAGAGACTGTTCCGATAGAAAGAAAAAGACTGAAATGACGGGAAAGCGAAATGAAAGGGATCACACAAAAATTTCAAGAAATTCGAATAAAGTATCAAGCCGAGAAGAAGCGGTGGTAGCGAAAGTAGATTCATCTCATCTACGGAGTGACGTCAGAGAAACCATTATTAAACCCCTGCAGAAAGTTAATATTTTTATCAACTCCGAAGAAATCGAGGCAATCGTCGATTCTGGAACTCAGATTTCAATTCTACATTCGTCATTCATTCCGGATGTAAAGGAGAGAGATGGAGGGAAAATTTTGTTAACTTCTGCATTCGGACAACAGATTGAAGCAAAAGTTTGCCGTACGCCGATTTATTTAAGAAATGATGGAACTAACTTATTTAATTCAGTGGATACCTTTATTGCTGTGACGGATGAATTAAATGTGCCTTGTTTATTAACTCCCGAAATACATGAACTGTTGATCAACCCCCCAGAAAAGAACATGGATTCCGACATCGCAGAAGAAAGGCGTCAGAACGAAGAAGAAAAAATGTTCGCTTTGTTTACTGAAACAGAAAAAGAGAAACAAAATACGACAGAAGAGAGAAATGAAGAGGTGGAGGAGAGGGAGAAGGGCATTGCATCAGTTGCCCCTGGCAACCAGTCAAGCTTTGGGGAGTGGCTAGAGGATAATGCAACAGCCAATCCCATCGAGTCTACTGTATCGACAGCCAAACAGCTGTTCATAGAACAACAAACGTGCCCGACTCTACACGAGGCTTGGAAGTTGTCGAAGGAAAAGAAGGGAAACTATTTTATTATGGACGGACTCTTGCATCATGAAGAAAAATTGTTTGGAGAAAAAATACGCCAATTAGTTCTCCCATTAAGTAGAAGACAGAAGGTACTTGATCTAGCTCACAACTCGGTATTTGGATGCCATATGGGCATGCGGAAGACAAAAGAGAGAATTAGATATTCCTTCTACTGGCCAGGAGTTTCTCAAGATGTGGAGCACTTTTGCAAAACATGCAGCGAATGTCAATTAAGAAGCCCTGAGAAAAGGTCGGATAAAATTCCAATAACTCCAGTAGCAAGACCTGGACTGCCATTCGAAATAGTAAACATCGATATTATTGGGCCCATTGATCCACCCTCTGCCAGGAAACACAAATATATTTTATGTCTTATAGATCAACACTCAAGATGGCCGGAGGCCATTCCTCTGAAAAGCTTAAGTGCAAAAGCTACTTGCACAGCTCTCCTCGAAATATTCATGCGAACAGGAATCCCGCATACTATTGCAAGTGATAATGGTACAAATTTCGTGTCAAGACTGACTAAAGAATTTCAAGAAAGATTGGGTGCCCATCCTAGATTTTCTACCCCTGGATACAGTGCTTCCAATGGACTAGTTGAACGATGGAATAGGAGTTTACAGCAGATGCTACATCATGTGATAAGGAGCGACCCATCTAACTGGGATAAGCATATCCCATTCCTGTTATTTGCTTATCGGGAAATCCCCAACTGCACCACTGGAATATCACCTTTTCAATTAATGTATGGAAGACAGCCAAGAGGACCTTTGGCAGTGCTAAAATCATCATGGTCTGGTGAAATACCCATTCCTCCAAATTTGAGTGAATCAGCTGTCGAATACTTACAACAGTTGAAAATAAGAATGGAGCAAGCTGCAGAACAAGCTGAATTGATCGCAAGTGGAAAACAACAAAAATACACTGAATATTTCAATCGAAGATCCGTGCCAAAAAGTTTCAAGAATGGTGACCTAGTTTATTTACTTATACCGGACTCTAACAACAAGCTTTATGCTAGATGGAATGGTCCTGGAGAAATAGTGAGTCTTATTCCTCCTCACTCGTACAAAGTAAGACTACCAGATGAAAAAATAAAACATGTTCATTCCAACAAAATAAGAAAATTTCAAACTCGTGTCAACGCCGTTGGAGTGATATTCGAAAATGAAGAAGATTTTGGAGAAGTCATAACTCTACCAAGAAAAGATTTATCAACCCCTTTGGAGTATTTAAAAATTGAAGGAAATTTAGATATAGAAAATTTGGATAAAACTCAGAAGAATAGTTTAATGACCCTCATCAACCAGCATCAAGCATTATTTACAGGAAAAGTAAAAATGGCTAAAGTAGAATCCCACAAGATCAGATTAATTCCAAATGTAGAAAGAAAGAAACCACATGTATATAGGATCCCAGAAGCGTTGAAAACAAGAGTTGATGCAGAAATAGAAGATTTGTTAAGTTCAGGACTAATAGAGGAGAGTGAAGCTGAGATAGCTCACCCAGTAGTTTGTGTAAACAAGAAAGATGGAAGCATCAGACTTTGTGTTGATTATAGAGCTCTGAATGCGGTTACCAAAGCAGACGATTTTCCGATGGAAGATGCAGTGGATCTAATGTACAATATAGGAAGAGCCAATGTAATAAGCACGCTTGATCTTCTCAAAGGTTATTACGCCGTTCCTATGGAGGAAGAAAGCAAAGAATTTACATCTTTCAAAACTCACCGTGGGCAGTATCAATTTAAAGTTCTCCCATTTGGATTAAAAAATGCCGCTGCCACTTTTCAGCGAGTTATGAACAAGTCACTAAAAGAGTTCAAAGAATTTTCAAGATCATATATTGACGATATTGCTATTTTCTCAAAAGACTTCGAAACCCATCTTCAAGATTTAGAAAAAGTCTTTACAAAATTAGAATTATTAGGATTTACCATCAACGTGAAGAAATGTTCTTTTGCGAAACCTCAAATAAAATATTTAGGGCACGTGATTGGATCAGGAAAACATCAACCTGACCCGGAGAAAATAATAGCCATTCAAAAATTGGAATCACCAAAGACGAAAACTCATCTGAAAAGCCTTCTAGGACTGACGAATTACTACAGGGAATACATCCCAAACTATGCAGACGTCGCATACCCCCTCACCGAACTCACGAGGAAAAAACAACCGGAGGTGCTTGAATGGAGAGAAACACATGAGTCTGCTTTCCAACGGCTCAAGGAGAAATTGGCGAAAACAACGGAATTGATTACCCCTACCCCCAACGAGCATTTCATCATCCACTCTGATGCTTCACAGGTGGGAGTAGGTGCCTGCTTGTCTCAACGGAAAGGCGACTCAGAAGTACCAGTGTGTTATGCCAGTCAAAAGCTTTCTAAATCTCAACAGAATTGGCCCACCATTGAGCGAGAGGCCTATGGAATAGTATGGGCATTGAAGAAATTCGAGCCTTGGATATTTGGCTCCCCAATCAAAATTGTGACCGACCACAACCCACTGGCATTCATTGTTAAAAATGCTCCCCAATCGTCTAAGCTCCAAAGGTGGGCGCTTGCCCTACAAAAATATAATTTAAGTATCGAGCACTGTCCGGGAAGAAATCTTAAAAACGCAGATGCCCTTTCCAGACTCCCAATCTCAGGTGATTAAAAATAAATAAACTGTCGAGGTCAATGCAGACTTGGTCAGTTAGTGTTAAAAGTTATTTCATGACTCTTATATTATTTTATTAGAGACTCTAAGTGTTTATATGCTTATATTGATATTTACTTGTGGATAAATTTAAAATAACAGATATTTGAGGTAAGTGCTTAATTAATTTGAAAACATATTTTAAAGTAAGATCTTTATAATTCAAAAAAAAAAAAAAAAATGAATGATTTAGTGTTTGAAAAATAGTAAATTTCATTGTTTATTTAAAAATATATTTTTTTTTATTTTGGTTTGTAGCAATAATTGTTTAATTAATAATGTGAGTATTAAATATTATTAGTATTACTGTGTGTCAGTAGGGTATAGTTAAGGTGGATAATTATTCTTGTATTAGATATTATTTTATAACTATTTTTGCTATAAAAAAAAAGGTTATATAGAATTGAATTATTGATACTATCGTTACAGTGTATAATTATACATAGGTACATAATGATAACTGAGTTTATATATGAGTAGTTTGAATATCTCATCTGTATTAGTGTTTAATATTCTTATTATGTTGTCATTGGAAATATTGCATAATCATGTTTATCGTATGTATCAATGTGTATTATTATTTTTTTTTGATCGCAAACAGTTGTTTTTTTTAATTTTCAGATTAACGATTAATTATTGTGTAATATAATCATTATCTTAGGGGGAAAGGTGTAATGTTTGGCAACTGTTTGGCGATCGTTCAGGCGCACTTGGCGCATTGTGTCACCCCTTCGGGGGCATGCTAGGAATCGAGGTAGAGGTATGTTTATCTTGGTCGGGAGAGGTTCTCCCTTGGTTGTTAAAGAGCTGGATGCTTGAATATAAAAATAATGACTAGTTTCTTTTAATTTTTAATAAAGTTAAGTTTATTATTATGAAAATCTGGTGTGATTATTTGTATGGAATATAGTCATTACAGAGTGATTTTCAGCTTTTTTGGCTCTACTATTGAATTTATTTGTAAAAGCATCAACACACTATTATCTACTAAAAAAGAAATAGTTCTGCATTCGATTCTTAGCCATTGTGGATTATGGGAAAATAGAAAAGCAGTAACCTCGCTAAACCGGCATATATCTCTTAGCCCCTACTGATTCTCCTGCTATCCTGAAAAACAAAAAACTGAAAATCAATGAACGACTTTTTACCGAGCAAGCTAGCAATATCTTGGTGCTTCTTGGGAGAACCTCTTTGCATAATGTGTCACTTTCTAGGCTTATCGGGGGGCTTCGTGATAGGCTTGTATTCATGCTTTCTTCCCTGGAGATCTCTTTTTTTGTGTATTTGGCTGCTAGTTATATTTCACGTTATATTATTACGTTTTTAGTTATATTTCACTTTTCTACTACAGAAATTTTTGTCTTTTGTTGTATGTATTGCTGTTTAAATATTTACAGTTTTAACTAAGTTTATCACTTATTATTACAGGAAGATGGACACTCTGACTGGGTATCATGTGTGCGATTTTCACCCAACAACAACAATCCAATTATTGTTTCCTGTGGCTGGGATCGTTATGTTAAAGTGAGCTTCTTAAAAATGCTTCTTTTGTGCCTCAATCATTTCTCATTTAGTATTTCAAATGATTTCGGTTTTAAGTTTTGTTTTTAAATTTGTGACAATTTGTTTTTAAGGTGTGGAATCTGACTAACTGCCGTCTAAAAACAAACCATATTGGCCACCATGGCTACTTGAATACGGTGACTGTATCTCCTGATGGTTCTCTGTGTGCTTCAGGTGGAAAGGTAATTTTTATCTTAAGATCCAAGTCAATTGTATGTTATTGTAAAAACTGTATTATATGCAGGGTTGGGTTTTTGACGTCAAAAAGTGGTTTTTGACATGACAAGGGTATAATACTGGTTTAAACCGTCAAAAACCCGTCAAAAATGTCAAAAACTGAAATTTGCCAAGAAAATATATAAACTTCAAAACTACCAACAGTTGCCGTGCATTATATTGAAATTTAATTATACTATAGGTAATCAGCAGGTTTTAAAATATTTTTTAATTAAAATTAAGGTAAAATAACAGATTTAAAATCTCAGAAATTTATATTCAGAAATTTATATTTACATGTGCAGAAAAATTTTGCACAAAAATTGTTTAAATATTTATATTTAAAAAAAAATTTTTCTTCTTTTTGATACTTAAGAAAATTAAAAGTTTATTATTATGCATTTTTGACATATAAGGAACATATAACTAATATTTATAAGGAACTTACAAGTTATGTTGTATAAATACAAACTTGATACAAGTGTATAAAAAATTTTTTTTAATGTTATACCGAATATCTTTATTATCCAGTATGTTAACTTGAATTTAAAAGTAGTTATATTTATGAATAATGATAAATATAATTCATATTGTTTATTATATTTATTTATAATTATTACACTTATCATTTTAAAACAATTTTTATCTCTTAATTTTTTTTTCTCCACTTGTATTAAGAATACAAATAATGCATATCTTGAAAGCAAGAAGTAATTATTCAACAGCTGAATATTTAGATAATCAACAAAACTATATCGTATTCAGCAAAATGAAATTCACAAGTATTTGGATAAACTAAATTTTCAGTATAGTAAATGAATAGGCTGAATATACTGTAAATCGACACTAACTACTCTGTGTATTTAACAGAAAGCACTTAAATTTGTATTGTCTTATATTAAAAAGATTATTAAGAAGATTTAAAAGAATATTAAAAAGATTTTTCTTTAAAAGAAGATGTCTAATGTACAAAACTGCTAATGTTTATCTTTAAAAATGTCTAATTTTTAGTATAATCTATACTATACACTAACTTTGGTTATAAATAAATTTCTTAATAATATCACTGCAGATTTTCAATAACACATGAAAATGAATATACATAATATTACAAAAGATGTGAGTTTTCAAAAGTACAAGATTTTGGTTACTATTCAAAATATAAGTGTTTCTTCAAAATTTAAAATTTATTTTTTCTAGAACATATTTAGAAACACTATCCTTTAAAAAAAATATAAGTTTTATATATTAATTAAATTTCACATATGAATATAGGTTTTTGACATTTTCTACATTTTTGACAGTGAGGTTTTTGACGTGACGGTTTAAACCATGGTTTAAACTGTCAAAAAGTGTCACATGTCAAAAACCTGCTAACCCTGATTATATGAGGTGTACTTTATGTTTCATTATGAGAAGAAACAAACATTTAGATTTTATGTTACAAAACTTTAAAATTTGCAAAATATTTAAAAAAATCAATAAAAAGTCTTCACATAGTAACATTAAAATAATAAATTTCCATTTCATTAATGTATGATAATCTTAAGTAATGATCACACCATAATTTTTTGAGTTTATTTAATCTTTAAAGATTTGTTGAAGTTGAGAGTAAAATATAAAAAGTATGAATGTAAAGCAGAAAATTTTTTCTTCTCTAAACTAGGATTTCTACTTAAATATAAATATTGTTGATTATATATTAGTATGATTGTTTTGAGTCTGTTGAAAATTGTTTATTTGATGAAATTTAGTATGATTGAATCTTTGTGCTAAAATACAAACTAAGGTAAACAACGTTAAAGAGCACAAACAGGATATTTGTTTTGTGCTCTTTAACGTTGTTTACCTTAGTTTGTTTTTATGATTGAATCTGATGAAAATTTCATGTGAGTTATGAATTCATTCTTTCTTTTCCTTGGGTTTTGGAGGTTATAGCAAAAAACTTGTGAGTGTAAAAATAAATGACAGCACTTTAGAATAAACTGAAAAAATATTCAGATAATCAAGATTCTACCTATATATATCATAGTTTATTATCACATGGTCTATTATTTACTACAATAAAGTAGTAAATTATAATTGAACTTTACATTTGACATTACTTTCCTAGAGCTGTTGCTCAGTAGACAGATTTCCATTGTATAGAGAAAAAATTTTTTTAGTTAAAATATTTTGGTTAAAGGAAAAATTCTTAGGATGAATGAATAACTTTTTACAATTTATTAATAAAGTTATTACTTAATTTTTAATTTTCTGAAGCATTTGATTAAAAGCAAAACTAAAAAAATTATTTTTCATTTAATACTAGAAGTGCTGTTGGGATAATTTTGATAATGTTTTTGTTATTTCTCATGTTATTTCTAAAGATACCCTTGAGCTTCAAAGCTCATTTTTTTTTTTTTTTTTTTTTTTTTTTTTTTTTTTTTTTTTTAATAATTCTTTCTAAGTATACAGCATTAAAACTTTGTGCATTTATGTTGATGTTCATGTCAGTTTTTGATTTTGCATGGCTGCAAAACTTGAAAATGATCAGTACAGCATATTAAAATACAATACTTTCCGTTAAATTACATGCTACCTAAATTAGATGTTCAAAGTAGCTAACAGGGGTCTGTCTAGGTTTTTCTGAGAGGTACCTATTTTGTGAAAATTTAGATATAATTTGTTAAAAATTATATTTATAAATCAATACAAATATGGTCAAAATATGAATTTATTGTTTATTAAGGGATACAAAAATAAAATTTTAAGAAAAAGTATTTTGTGAAACCACCGTTTTTCCTTAAGTTGAATTTGTGAAACTACCGTTTTTCTAAAGTTTGATTTGTGAAGGTATCGCTAAATGGTAGTAAATTCGGCCTGGACAGACCTCTGACTTAGTTGAGCTCTTATTGAATTACATATTCGTTATTGCATCTGAAAGAAACCTTAAATGATCTGATTTATAAGCACATATTTTGTGATAATCATGTACGAGAAAGAACTGTTAGTGAATAGTTATTTGCCAAAATTCAAATTTATCACATGTTACAATTGTTGCTTAACTTTTTTAATGGTATTTCATATCACATTATGCATATTTTCTTTCTAAGTTCAATTACTCATGTCTTGTTTGAAGTATTATTAGTATATTAATTTATTTTTTATCTGCTCAGGATTGCAAGGCAATGCTTTGGGACTTGAATGAAGGAAAACACTTGTATACATTAGACCACACAGACATTATCAATGCTTTGTGCTTTAGTCCTAACAGATACTGGCTGTGCGTTGCTACTGGTCCAAGCATCAAAATTTGGGTATGTATTTAACTTTTCTTTTGAAAGCTTTTTTTTTTTGTTGCTTCCATGTGAAATTAACAGATCTGTAGTGACTCAGGACATATTTTTATGACTGATGTGCTTGTCGATCGACAGTTTTTTAAATTATGTGATACACCGATTTGCTCACCTATTACTTCACCTATGCACTTCAGTCAATGGCAAAACAGAAACTGCAAAAATTTAATTAGTTACTATTGTTAATAAAATGTTTCTTTTAAATGAGCACTTTGGAAGAAAGCAGCATGTTGAGATATATGGCTTTACTTAAACCATTTCTCAAGACAGTAAACTGAACAATTTATTAAATACTGTTTATATTCCTCACAATTATATCTGTTGAAAATAAGTTCTATTCATCATTAGAATTTTTTTTGCAGATCTGAGAAAGGTATATGACTTTAGTGTCATTTTACCTGGTTAAATTCTGCTAGATTAATGTTAATCTTTTTTTGTGTCATTCTTTCATACATTGAAAGTTTTTTTAAAAGAGGATTTACACATTTTTATTAAAAAACAAAAAAATTAACTGTCTTTAACTTTTCTGTTTGTTAAACTTGATGCAGCTGCTGATAAGCCCACATTCAGGTCATGTGGTACTTTTGTCTTTGGCACAATAATCGCATGGTGGACCTGCTTCAAGTATGATTGTATTGTGGGTGTACCCCGAAATTCCGCGTTTTTGAAAACAGCCCTCTGTTTTTAGAAACTAGGAGCAAGGGCATGTGACTTTTCTCTCAGAATTCTGCTTATCTCAAGACCATTAAATCACCGAAGGCTGCGAATCAAAACAAATCTAAAATTAAAATTTAGAGTTAAGATTTAAGTCATATCTAAAATTTAAATTTCATTATCTAAAATTTAAATTTATTCATTCATTATCTAAATCATTATCTAAATCTATCTATTTCATTATCTAAAATTTAAATTTCACAATCTAAAATTTAAATTTTGAGACCTTCCATAAACCATGTTCACGAGACGTTTCATAAACTTGGCTCTTCCCCTATTTTAATTTTTTTCAGTTTGTCAGATTTTTACCGTTTTTAATATTGTACACTGTACTTAATATTGAAACACCTGTTTTTAATATTGAAACTACACTGTAATCTGCTTTCATCGCTATTTTAATAACTATCAATTTTGGTACCTATCTCATTTAAAAATTGCATATTGCGATTCACATGATTTAGAAATCATGCTTTGTGATTCATATTCGTGTGATTTTAAAATCTAATAGCGCGATTGTTGTACGAACTAAGTTTTTCCTTAAATTAATTATTATAAAATGATGTTCTTTGTTTGTAGGTTATTTTATTATAAGTTTTAACCCAGAAAATTATTAAATATGAATAGTATATAGATTCTTCAGTGGGTCGTAAATGAGTACCAAGCATGCTTGGGAACTAAACACTGGGGGTTCCGCGTTCGGCTGACCACATGACCAGAACTTTTGCTCCTGCACCGCAGAGCCCAAGGTCAAGAAAACTGAGATGGGCACAGTAGGCCTTGCCCTCTATGGGCTGTCGCGCCGCTGAGTTTAGTATATAGATTGATATCTTTTCGAGTTTTTGTACTTTAAATTATCAGGGTTTTTCATTTGTCACAATCACCCGTTATTTTTCCAACAATCTATTCCTACACTCGACTAGCAGGTTTGTAAGCCTTGCAATACACTGATTTGCTTACCTATTCTCACTTAAGTCATGGCGAAGCGAAAGACTTTATTTTATTATAAAATGTATATCTTAGAATATTATAAAATGTTTATTATAAATGAAGACCTCAGAAACTAAAGTGATAATCAACACTTTTTAGAAGTAAACAGTAAGATGTTGAGATTTATGGCTTTCCATAAAGCATTTCTCAAGACAGGAAAGTGAACAATTTATAACATTCCTCGCAATTATATCTGTTGAAAATAAGATCTTTTTCTCATTGGATTTTTTTTTTTTTTTTTTTTTTTTTTTTTTTTTTTTTTTTGCAGATCTGAGAAGGGTTTGTGACTTGTGTGTCATTTTACCTGGTTAAACTCTGCTAGACAAATCTTATTCTTTTCTTGTTATTCTTTCATATATTGAAAGTTTTTATTAAAGAATTAGTACATTTCTATTAAACTGTGCATATTAGTTTTTCTCTGAATATAAGAAATTTTTGTAAATTGTTAGTTATATTTCCATACCACGCAATATATTTTTTATCCCGATAATTATTATCCTGATATATTTCAAACAGTATGCAAAATTCGAATCATGCATTAAGTGTATTGAGTTTTTGGCAGTTATTGTTATTGATTTCTCCATAGTTTTTAAATCAATATTTTTATACGATATTATTCAGGGCTGATTGTGCTCCGGAAAAAATCCGGATTTCCGGATTTTTCGCTAACAGTGATCCGGAAGTTTCCGGAGATCGAATGTCCAGATTATTCAAAAAATCATTGATCACAGAAGTTTCCGGAAATCAAATTTTCGAAAGTGGAACTAAAAAACACAGTTTATTTTATTTGTTTGTAAGGGAGAGCCAGAGAGATACTTTCTAAGCTTATATTCCTGATTAATATTCATTTTTTATCAGTAAGTAGTTGTTATGATCATAAACTCAAGTAAGAAAGACATATTTGTAAATTTTAATTACTTCTTCAGGTCCTTATAGGTATGTGTAAATGGTATAGGGGTGTGTAAAATTTTAAATATATTTTAAGTAAACTAAGAAGTATTGAGAGAAGTAGAAAAACCTTGTTAAAATTTTTTTTCTTCTAATTTTTCAATTAAATTTTTTTTTTTTTTTTTTTTGCAACTCAAAAAATTTCCAGAATTTTGATTTGGGCTCACAATCACCCCTGATTATTTCAGGATAGTTAATTATTTCTTTTACTGTGATAATTATTTACAAAATGTCAAGAAGGTAATAATTTGTTCGTCCAACAAATTACGAGAATGTCACCCGTAATATTAGAATTAAAAATTATTACATGTTCAATTAAAAACGATTATATATTTTTTTTGTAATCACAGCGCCTTTGTTATATTAAATTAGTAACATGTTTGTTATTATTAAAAGTATCTTGTGAAGAAAAATATCTTGTTTTGTCGTAGAAAGACCTAAAAAATTCTGACACAGAATGTATAGATAGGTAGGTATAGACTAGCTTAAAAAAACACTTCAATTGTTAATTTTCAAATAATGACAAAACTTAGTAGATTAAAGAAATCTTCCCCCTTATTTATTTACCTTACTAGATCATTTTGAAAGTTAAAATGATAGACTTTAATTTTTATTTTATAATGCATTTTTACTTAATTTTATTATATCAGGCTGTGTTAAAAGAATCCATATGTATTCCTTCTGTAAGAATAAAAGATAAATAATGAGTGGTTTTATGTTTTCTATATTTTATTAATAGTCCTAATGAAATATAGTTAATAAAATATAGTGAAATATTAGTTTTTTGCTTGTATATATGTAATAACAGGGCTCCAACCCTGTTATTAGTGTTGTATTCAGCTTGAAATAATTGCAGTCATAAGCCATCAGACGTTCTAAACAGGTTTATTAAATGTTGGCTGGTATTGATAACAGTTGACGTCCACTCTCCCTACGAGAGGGGGAGTGGACAAGACTCCGGACAATTCCGGCACAGCTTATTTGGATCACATCATTATGAAAAGGACACGCAAAACTATGCGCTCTTACGTTTTATACCAACATAGATTTGAAGTAAAAAGACACATTCGTACATTCCTTGTAACCTTACGCATTAAGGAAAATCATTTCTGCTTCCTTATATGGTATTGAAAAAGGGAACGATTCTAAAAATAACTCTTCCCTTGAAATATAAATCTATTTATATTTCAATGGTATGTTTTCAGCCTTGAATTCCCAAAATAGAATCTCTCTACGCTTATTCTTTAACAAAGACATTTTATGAAAACGAAAGAGTTTTAATTCTTTTATTAATACAAAAGTATTTACTTCTTGTATTACATCCCCCCCCAAAAAAAATTTTGGTGAGCCAAAAATAAAAAAAATTTAGAATACTTTAACTTTAAAATTTTTAGGTTGGTACGACTGTTCCTTTTTCCCTACTACAAACATTTTTTTCAATTATGTAAAGAAGAAAAAAATTATTTACAATGACAAAAATATTAAAAACATGATTATGCAATTTATCTATTTAGTAACTAAACAGAAAGAAAAATTAAACATTTATAAAACTAACCTACTAAAATTTTCAAAAAAAATTTTCACACAAAAATATACAACATTTTATGGAAACGAACTGGACAACAAGTGTCATTTAATCAGAATTTAAGATTCTGTGTGGTTAAAAATACTTCCTAAGCTTTGATACATGTATTTTTTCAAAATTTTGTTTACTTAAATTTCTTTTCATTTATTTTGTTTACTTAAATTTCTTTTCATTTATTTTGTTTTTGTAATCAGTTTCTTGGTCATTCTTTCTTTTTCCTATTTTTCCTTTTATTTTTTGTTTTTGTTATTGTTACCCTTTACATATTTTTTCGTCGATATTAACCTGATAATGAACGCATCCATTACCTAGATCTATCTTCGAATCATTTGAACTTTTTGGACATTCTTGATTCTTTTTTCTTTTTTTTTTGACGTTCTAAACAGGTTTATTAAAGGTAGACTGGTATTGCTCACAGTTGACGTCCACGCTCCCTACGGGAGGGGGAGTGGACAAGACTCCGGACAATTCCGGCACAGCTTATTTGGATCACATCATTATGAAAAGGACACGCAAAACTATGCGCTCTTACGTTTTATACCAACATAGATTTGAAGTAAAAAGACACATTCGTACATTCCTTGTAACCTTACGCATTAAGGAAAATCATTTCTGCTTCCTTATATGGTATTGAAAAAGGGAACGATTCTAAAAATAACTCTTCCCTTGAAATATAAATCTATTTATATTTCAATGGTATGTTTTCAGCCTTGAATTCCCAAAATAGAATCTCTCTACGCTTATTCTTTAACAAAGACATTTTATGAAAACGAAAGAGTTTTAATTCTTTTATTAATACAAAAGTATTTACTTCTTGTATTACATATATATGAATTGGAGTTAAACTTACCATGGAACATTAATCGGCAAACCACGTTTCAGAGAGTGGACATTGCCAAAAAAAGCATGCAGGTTTCGGTGTTATGTTGGAAATCAACTGCATATTGTATTATACTAAGTTTTATCCTCAGGTCATTGTACTATCTATGGTCACAATTGTGCTGCAACTATTCAAATTTGATCTTGTGGGTGTCTATGGTTTATTATTTTTATTTCTAATCATTTTCCATTTCAGGATTTGGAAGGCAAGAACATGGTTGATGAACTACGACCTGAGGTGATAACAAACAATGTTAAGGCTGAGCCTCCACAGTGTATTTCTATGGCCTGGTCAGCTGATGGTCAGACACTGTTTGCTGGCTACACGGACAATTCAATCAGAGTATGGGGCGTCAGTCCAGGAACTCGTTAACAGTGTATCATATAAAATAAATATCTAAAAAAAGTATTGTACACTTGTTTTGCTCATTTTTTTTACATTCACAATTCATATTCATGCAATTTAAATAAATTAAGTACCGCATGATTATTTTTATCAAAATATTAGCATTTTGTGGATAAATGTTTCCTGCCTACTTTTTTCTTGCTTAAATTTCAGGTATTTTTTCTATTCATATCGTTAAAGAAATAAAATAATTTAAGTTGAATGTTTATTAGTTTATCTAGTGACCGATGAAAATGAATTTTTCATTATTGGTGAAGATCTTTAGAGCATTCTGGAAGGGGAGGCATTCCAAGAGGTGGTTGATCATGTTGACACCACCGCAGTCCGGGCGATTTGGGCTTTGTATCAGTTTACACTTCTGTAAGATCGCGACGCAGGGTTCCCACAGGCGACTATTTGCCTGTAAAGGCTAAAAAGCAACTATTTTCAGGAATAGGCGACTATTAAGAGACTTTTTTACTCTTAGCGAAGTTTTTTCGCATAAATGAACTTTACTTTTCAGAACGTTAATAAAAGAAAGCAAACTTTTATACAATTATTTATGTCCAAAAATTTAAATTTCCATTAGATTTTATTAATTCGACTTTTAGTTAGGTACCCATTTTCTAAAATATATACCTTTTTATATTTGTACAAAACTTTTTTGTACAAATATAAAAAGGTATACATTTAGAATTGGAGCATAGATAGGACTGGGCGATAAATCGATATATCGCGAAATATCCATTTAACGCATATATCGGTAGGCCGATGTAGTGACTTTCGTTTTAGGCGGCACATCAGAAATCTGATTTAAACAGCCGGAATAAGGCTAAATCGCGTTTAACTATTTAATATGCAAGGATCCTTGACTTGGCTAGAACTGTTACCGCACTGACGAAGACGATTTTAATTTCGTCTTGCTGCAGAGATGTTGGTAGATAGCGTTTTGCTATAAAGAGATGTTTGTTTCGTGACGCTGAATGACGAAGAGCGAATTGAATCAGAACTCCCAGTTTCGTGCGAGGATCAGCGTTGTTATGTAGCAATGCACAGTTTCTTTATGTCCATTTTTGTTTTTTAGATTTTACGTTTTTTGAAGATTATTTTCAATGGGACTAAAGTCATTTTGCAATTGTTGTGCATTTTATTTTGTCAGAAATAATTGTCAGGTTCTTTGTAAATTATTTTCAGTCTGACATACCATTTTTTTTTTCTGTCTGGGTTTAACGATTCTTGTCAATTATTTTTAGTAGACCTACGGTTACTTTGCAATTGCTGCACAATCGCTGTTATCTTAAATTTTCGTTCTGAACTCAATAGATCAATGAAGCGAAAATATAAAAAAAAGATTTTCATTGATTTTTTTCCATTGCTGTTTTTCATTTTAAGCGATACAATTGAATAGTGGTATTTCTTATTTAACGTTTTTTTTAAATCTATTAAATGTAGGTAAGTATAATAATTTAATTATTATTAAACCAAGAAATGTCCAATCGTTTTTAACTATAGAAAAATTAAAACAAAGCTTACATTTATTTAGTTTGCTTTTATTTTTGAGAAAATTAAAACGAATTTAAAAAATTTGGCTATTAGTTAAAAAAAAGAAAAAACAAAATTTTTTTAAAATTAAATGAAGAGTACAATACTTGTTTGTTTTATAATTTGTTAGAGAGTCAGTATCATTTTTAAACAAATAAATCTTTAGTCGATTTTATTTTCAAAGAAAATTATAATAAGTATTTCTTAAGTACAGAATTTGACTATTAGTTAATATTACCTTTTATTATTTTAAATAAATAAGAAAGGGTCTAATGCTTCAAAAGCATGGTTTTTTTTTCCAGCAAGTAATTAAAAAAAAAATGTTTTTTTCTAAAGTGAACATTTCTCCAATTTTGTTCCAACATTTGTTTTCCAATTTTGTTTTGTTTTTCTTTTAATTGTCATTGCATGTATGTAAAATATTTTGTTGCAGTATTATTTTTAAAACAATAAATCTTAAATTATTTTTAATTCAAGAAAAATGAAATAAAGCTTGGGGTCATAGTAGAATATGTTTAGAATTAATATTTTCTTTCGTAATAGATTTATTCCTTTTTATTTATTTTTGATTGAAAGATTTCCCATAGGTAATTTTTGAACATATGCTAAATCGCGATACATCACTTTAACGCGATGTCTAACTGACGATGTATCACAATTTAAAATTTCTGACATCACCCAGTCCTAATCATAGTATTTTTCAATTAAGCTATAATTTTAGCTATTTGGCTACTATTTTTGATAGATTTTTGTTCCTGTTCAGGCAACTATTTTCATGCTTGAGGTTACTAAAAGCAACTATTTTTGTTCATTTTTTACTGTTTTTTTTTTACATCAAGTTTTCGAGAGCTGATTAGCGGACGGTACGGTTATGAAACGTACCTGTATGAGATGGAACCCAAATAAATGATAGGGATCTCACTGACTTGTAATGGCAATTAGGCGAAGAAGAGAGATTTTCGTGTGCCTTTTGTAAGAGACAGAAGAATCGAACGGCTGTCCTATAGAAAATTTTAATGGTCATTGCTGGTAACGCAACGTTTGAGGGCAAAGAAAATGACCAGTCCTTCGGCGGTAAAGACCGATGCATGCGGAGGAAGTTGACTTGAAATAGTTTAACCTTAGAAGCTTAAGCATTGAATTCCCAAGCCAATTTTGTTGGGATCCATGGACGAAACTCTTTAAACAAGGCTCGAATCTACAGCGGGATTACATTTTTAGTTTGAAAGGGCAAATTATCTAGAAAAATGAAAACATTTGAAGGGATTTGAGGTGAAGTGGGGTATTTAATAATATCTTGAGAAGTGTTCTTGCTTGTCATCCATTTATGCATGAATGGTATAAGCGGAGTCATTGTGGAAAACGGGATGTAGGGAGATGGGGTCTCTATCTTTTAAGGAATTGGTAACTAATTTTAAACCATAGTTTCTACTACAGAATGGCAACAAGGAAATGATAACGTCGGATCAATGGGCTTTTCGCATTGTGATTGGCTGTTGACTATCACTCATGGTTGCAAGAATTTGGGAAGTTATCGCGTTTATTGTGAATTAAAATAAAAATTTCAATAATTTTGTGCACGCCTGTCTGTGTTCTCGCGTAATCTCGTATTTGGTGTGATGAAACAATTGGTTCATTGATGGATTGTGTTTACATTTATTTCGTAAACAGACACTGGAAAAGAGGAGATTTGTGTTTAAAAAAGATATTAGGCGAAAATGTTTTCGAATTTTTAGATATTTATAAATGTAACAATAAAAATGAATGTTTTCTTTGCTATGTTTATTATTTGTTTTTAAATAAAAGTATGTCATTTTGATATTAAGAGTATGTTCTTAATACTTGCTCTTAATACTTTTAAATTAAGTATTCTCTTATAAAAGCTTAGCTGCAATATTTATATAATTTTCTTACATTCTGTTGTAAGGAAAGGAAAATTCGGATCTAAATTAAAAGAATAATTATGCCATGTAATGTCTAATCATCCTATGCATATTTCCTAACATTTGTACTTAATTATTAAGCATTATAATTGTAACATAAAAAATAATTCTGGAGTAAAGTTCAAATTGATGTTTAAGTGTTTATATATTATGTTTATTCGACATTAAAAGTGTTTCTACTTCTAACATTTTATAAATGAATTTGTAACCCGCAGTTTTAATAAAATAAAATTATCGCTAGTTAATAAAACTATGGCAAGAGAAAAATTATCGGTAAAATTTTTATGTGGTTATCAATTATTATATATTTATTTGGAAGTAATGAAAAGTAATAATATATTTGTGAATCTAAGCACATCATGATAAGCAATAATATTGAAATGATAAAAATTCTGTGGAAATAACAATAATATTGGAAATGAAAAAAATTCATGTTACATGAAATATATTTTCGAATAGTTGACTACTTACTTTCATGATGATAGATTAGATTTTTGATTACATATTATTTACTGCTGTGTATTAAGAGTTAGGTCAAATGTGCATCAAGTGGCAGTATAAAAATGTTGCTTTTTTTAAACTTACCACTGCTTTATTAGAAAAACAATTTTGTAACAATCAAATAATAAATATATAAAAATCTATATTTGAAGCATATAAGAGTAAAATTTTTTATTTTTTGATTTAGAAACTATCAATCAAAAAGATCCTTTAAAATTTGAATTATATTTATATAATAAGTAGAAAGAAATATTAGCAAAGGAAAAATTTCATAATGAGTCATTGAACAATATATCAATCACTTTTGAACTGACCCCCCTACTATTTTAATGAAATTTGGTGGAACATGCACACATGATAAAGTAAACAATTCGAACAGTTTTTAATTTGAAATTTGTCCAAGTTATAAACACTTGAAAAAATACCATTTTCACTGAAAAAACCACTAACTTGCATACATATAAATACACTCAAACCCCGCTATAGTGAACACGGTTTATAGTGAACTCCCGGATATAGTGAACGAAATGTTCGGTCCCATGCCTTGCTATACACTGATAATGTTATTTTTTGTGGATATAGTGAACCAAAAAGGTGAGGAAGTTGGATATAATGAACTTTTTTCTGACTTCAACTGATTTTTTAAAAAAAAAATTTTTAATAATTTTGAAAAATCTACGCGTTCCTTCACAAAGAAAGATAGTTGATTTTATACATAGAACACTTTCGCCTGCTAAACTATCGTGAAAATATTGTAAAAGGAGTTTAAAAAATAATATAATATAAATAAACAAATTTTACGGGATTTTTCCAGTTTTTAGGCATTATTTGAAATTTCCGGATTAAAAAAAAGTTATTTTTTTATATAGGATCCTTTAATATATCGAAAATAACATTAAATAAATAATATAATGTAAAATAAACAAAAGAAAATTTTTTAAGAATTGACCACAGCCGGGGTTCGAACCCGCGCCTCCTCACTCCAGGCATAAGTCAGTTGCACATGGTCTTAACCGTTGAACCACGCTTATACGGGGATAGTGCTACTACATAGCTTCAAGTACCCTCTCCCGGTTAGCTAGACAAAAGACTTAAGGGGCCATTGGGGGCCCCCTAATTGATACAATTGATGACAAAATAAATACATGTACCGATTTTCAAAACCATCTATAGAGGGGAATGTAACGATAAACATTTTTTCTTGCTTGCTTGTTTTATCTCACTTTCCCATCCCTAAACAAACCAAGCAGATGTTTCCAACCTAGGCAAACGATGCACCTGTAAGGTGTAAGTGGGATCAATATACATTTTCTGTCAGAGGGAATGAGTAATTATTCATTAATGGTCAAAGGGTTGAACACTAATATGTGTTGATAAGGTCCTCATTTCAACTCCTTTTTGCTCTCAGTTCAGTTAAAAAAATCCTACAAACAAGTGTCTCAAATTTTACTATGGCGAGCAGTGAACGTAAAACGTTCTCCATTGATGATAAAATGGGATAAATCAGAAAAATTGAAAATGGATGCAATCAAGCAGATATTTGCAGGGAATATAAACTATCCAAATCAGCAGTTTGTAACGTATGGAAAAATAGGCAATTAATAATCTCTGCTCATGAAAAAAATTTAGATGGCAGAAAAAAGTTGAGAAACGCAGATCACAAGGATGTTGAAGAATCATTACGGAAGTGGTTTATCAATAGAAGAAGCCGCAATCTTCCAGTTTCTGGACAAATGTCGATGAATTTGGTAAGCAATTTTATAAGACTACTTTCATGTGCTCGAATGGCAGGTTAGACAATTTCAAAAAGCGGAATAACAGAAATTCAGGAAAAATTATCTGAGAGTCGGATTTCCATATCTGATGTTGAGGATTGCTCATCCTCTAAAAATTACAAATTTTTTTTTTTTTTTGTACACAAGACAAAGAGTAATGAAAAAAAAAAACACATTTTTTGCTACTACATAATATTTTTCAGTCATTTATTTGAATGATGTGTAATAAAAGGGAGGAGTTTGGGAACCATTAGTTAAATTACTTGCGTAACGGATATAGTGAACTCCTGGTTATAGTGAACCAAAATTTCGGTCCCTTGAAGGTTCACTATAGCGGGGTTTGACTGTAACTGTATTTTTTTTTTTTTACTTAAAAAAAGTTACTTAAAATAAGAACTTTTATTTTATAAGTTACTTTTTTTTTACTTTAGAAGAAAGTAAATGGTGTTTAAAAAAAGATTTGAAACACCATTGCAATAAACCTTTCATTTGATACCTTATATGACTTTCTGAGGCTAGGTCAACTTTCAAAGCAACCTGATTTGACCTGTGATATGTGGTCTCAAAGAATTATGAAAGAAATATTTTTTTTTAACTACAACATTCTTCTACACCTTTCAAATTTGTAGCATAGAAATTTAAAAAAAAAAAAAAAAAACATTAATTATTGCAAACCAAAATTTTTATTAATTGAAAGTGGTATGCTGTACAACTTTTTTCCCCTTTAAGACATTTCATACAATATACATGGAAAACTGAGAAAAAAGCCTAAAATTCTTAAACCAATATATAAATCAATGATCATTCATACCAAAAGTAGTATTTATCCCATACTTTTGTCTCCTAAAATGTATCGAAAATAACATTTTTATTTTTAGCAAGTGTATTATATTTTTCTTATTAAAAAATGGTTTACCTTTTGATATGCAAAAAATATGTGAAATAGTTACAAGATATGAATAACATTTATTTCATAGAAAATATTTTTTTAAATTATGATTATTAACTCTGTTACAATATGTTATGAACAGAATTAGTAATTTTTTAAACATATAAGCATTATAAAATTTTATGAAATAGTTAGGAATGATGTAGTGCTATTTTTTTGTTAATTATTTTTATCTCATTAGACGGTATGAAAAAATCTTAACCTGTTGTTGTTAGTACTTCAACCTTCTAAATGATCTGTGATTTATTTACTTTCAATATCAAAGGCTTCTGTGGGTACGAGTATGACAGTGAGGGTCCATGAGGCTGTAGAAAACGTATCTTAACTTCTTCGTAGTTTATATTTACATCTAAAATACATCGTATCCACCATTGGCTGTACTGCAAAATTACAACATACCCTCTAATATCTTCTAAGAGCAGTTCTAAAGGATGTAACACCACTGACTGGATCTTACTTTCAGATGAATTTTAATACATTTTCGTTTTAATTGATGTGTGGCTTTCGTGTCTGTTTTCATATATTTTTTTGTGTACCGGAGATTGTGTGGCTTTTCAAAAAAGTGTCTCTATTTCTCACAATCATAATATGATTTTATAATACACAAAATTTGTTTATTGAACACAATATTAAAAAGTGTAAATAATTTACTCTAATTTTTATTTCATCAAAGTTTTTTTTAAAATTTTTTATAGGATTGTTTTGTGTTGAATGAATATCTAATTTAAATTGGTCTAAATGTTGCTAGCATATATATATATATATATATATATATATATATATATATATATATATATATATATAGATTTTTTTTTTCTGAAAAAGTTATGTATGAATGCTGAAACATGAAGGAAGAAATTTTTTTTACAGTACAACTATCGTTTTATGTTAAAAGGGCATTTATTTTTTATGCTTTGTTTAGAAACATAAGGAGACCAAAGAACATCTTAAGGGATTGTGGATCTCATTTCAAATCAGCTTAAGTAAATAGAATTAAATTGTTTTTTATTATTTGAATTAACAGTATTTGTTTATGCTTACATGGTTACTGCTACTTTATAGCCTAAAATAATAATTTCTTGTTTTGTAATCAAATGGAGAAGTGTATTATTTCTTCTTAGTCTAAATCAACTACAGTTTAAATGGTCATAAAAAGTATATTTAATTCTTAATTTATTTACCATTTGTATCAATGTTAATGTACTCAAAGTTTGGTATGAAATAAAACCTAATATAAAAAAGAAGCTGCTTTTGTACATAGTCTTAAAAAAAGCTACAAGTAAAGTAAAGTTTCATTTTTTCATAACATGTTACACATATATAATTTTTTTTTTTTCATTTTTTTATCATGACTAAAATAAATTTTCATAAATTTAATACAGAAAATGAGATTTGTTAAATATTTAGTTAATTTTTTACTCATGAAAAAAAATATATATATAATTTTTATTTTATTTGCATGTATAGAATTGGCCTTTTATGTATAATCTGCACTAAGGCTCTTTCTCATACTGTTTAGCAGTTTTGGAATTTTGACATTTTTTTCAAAAAAATTATTGAATATAGCTTTTTTTATTTTATTTATTTTTGTCATTTCTTAGATGACCCTTTGACTATCCTTGGGCTGCAACCCGCAAACAGTAAGCCTATACTTATCCCCATGATTCATGCATAGAATAAAAAGGCATACCCCATTAATTTAACAGTACTTTTTATTATTTATTTTTAATTGTTTATTTGTAAAATCGCTGTTTGAACTCTAATGCACCATTGAAAAAGATTTTCCTTAGAGCATGAGTGGTGAGTTTTCATTGCTTATTACTAAGGAAAATAGTGAGGTTAACTGGTAATCAATAAATAATGTTTCAATTTTGATTTGCTACGTTTTATATATGGATTAATTGTATTTGAAGAGAAGTGTGCTTAGGATAAAGCTCAAACTGGACTGACTCTTTCTAGATGAAATTTCAGTTATAGTTTAATGACAGCATTACCAGAATCGACTACACTGTTCCAAACATCAATGATATTAAAGAAAGCTCATCAATATTTGCAACATGCCTGATAAACCTAGTATGAAACACAAGGATAAAAGCAGCAGAATTTTATTATTTTTTTTTTTTCCAGAGTGCCTTCGACATTCTAAATGCTCCTCAATATCGTTTGAACACTAAGTTGTTCTTTTTTTCGTAAAATCTATGCAACTTTTTACAATAGCTCATTCTAAAGAGCGGTCGAAAATATGAGCACAAATGCTATGGCAATTCGCATTTCCGTCGTATCTATGAAGTTAAATTCAAGAATTTAAAAATATTTTCACATTACAGTAAAATTTATTTGTCCAAAACTAATGTTGAAGTTCCTTTAAGAATTAAAGATTATTTGTATTTTATTCATTAATGATTATAAAAAGAAGTGTATTTTAAAAGGTATGAAACATTTTATATCATTCTTAACATCATAATTTTTCAACATAATTTTGAAGAGACGTAGTAATTACAAGAAGTTAAAAAATGATATTTTTAAATTTTAGGTATTAGAAAAGCTATTTATCTTATTAAAATTTAAATTTGATTGTGAAAATTACCTAATTAATAATCACGTAAAATACTGTATATCATACAGGGTGTTCTGTAATTACATCTAACACGTTGTGAAAGCTGCAAATTGATATTTCATAGAGGAGAAAAAATGACAACTTCATCGTATCAGTTAAATTAATTGGTAAATAGGCGGTATGAAAAATAGAAAACCAGTTTGAATGGCCGATGACACACGAACGTGTTAAGTTTTAATCGCCTTCTAAGTTTTGTTTTCTCTAGTAATCACAAGTTTTTAGTCAATCCCACCTTCATCAGTCGTGATTCATTAAATTTTGATTTTTTTTTCCTTACCTAAATATTAATTTATGACCCTTAATGTGTGTACTCGTTTTTTTACTTAAATTTCATCAAGGATTTTAAAAATATACATTAAGGTTGAACTTTATGAAATGCCCTGTTTAAGTTGAAACCTTTTATTGTTTTTAAATGAAATTATTACGACAACCAGTTTCGACAACAATGATTGTAATAGGATGATTTGAATGCAGTCATCCAACTCCATCCAAACTCAAATATGTTATGCAGTTTAAGTAATGATATTTAAGAGCTTTAAATCTGACTCTCAAAAAAAAAAAAAAAAAATCGGGATATTACTGAAAAATATTGTGATTGGAGCGCGTGGTTTTTATTTTATTTCATAATCGTTGTTCAACAGCCGACCCAATTTTGGGTTTACTGTTACCAATGTTCAACAACGTCGCCTTGTAATTTTGTACCCAATCCAGAAGACAAGGGAACTCTTGGATCAAGTGTTGGGAAATTTTTTTATTGAAACTAACCCGCGTTTGCGTTACACGAAGAAAAAAACCACGAAATCCTATAATCCGTCTACCGTGGAGGATATTTTGCATCAGCACTGTAGTAGGTGCAAGCCGGGTGCGGAATTCGTATCGACCAGCCATTATTGGGATTCGAATCTGGTTCACCTCATTCGGAGGCGAATACTCTTTCCCTTGGTTCCATCTTCACTGAGTATTAACTCTACAGGATGTTCCAATTTTATTGATTGGTACCAATTTTATTGTTTTGTCTAAATTTAGTCATCTTCAAAATGTAAATAGCAATTCGATCGTAATTTAAGGAAATAAACGGTTTTTTTCTCTTAATCCGCAATGATTAATGAGAAGCAACCATGAGGGTTGATCAGCAACGTAAACAAGGGGCGGAACTTTCCAGTTTTTAATTATAAAATTACAAAACTACGGAGTTGAACATTACTGGTCGTAAACCCAAAAATTGGATCAGCTGTTCTACGACGGATATAAAATAAAATAAAATCTATCTATTATAGGCCTGGATAGTAGGGCACTGAACCCATGCCCAAGAGTTCGTGGGTTCATCCACAGCCGGCCGAAGACTGCCCGTGTAGTAAATGGTGACTGATGCAAGTTAAATCTATCGAGTTGCAAAGTCGTCCATGTTCCTATAACAAATCAATACCTCTGAGGGTACTGAAACAAAAATTTCCTTGTCTTCTGAATTTGTTCAAAATTACAAGGTTACAGAGTTGAACATTAGGAGTCGTAAACCTAAAATTGGGTCGGCTGTTCAACGATGGTTATAAAACAAAATCTATATTTTAAATAAGGCGAGTTAAAAAGTCTTTCTCACAGTTCAAATAAGGGGAAAAATCAAAACTGTTACTCGAGTAACCAAAAGTAGATTACAAGACAGGATGTGAATATTAAAGTGCAAGAGCGTTTAGTTTAGAATAGTAAATTAAGAAAAAGACTTCGACAAAGGAATAACATAAAAAGATTAGTTGAAGCGCTTTATGTTACACACACACATATATATATAGGGAGGGGGGAGGGACTCCCCCCACTCTATAGGTACTGCCGCTGTCATAATTTTACTTCTTATAATCTTAGCTTAACTAAATTACGCCGAAGGAAAAAAATGTAGCTTTAACTTAAACTAAACTCAGTGGCGCGACAGCCCCTAGGGGGCCAAGGCCTACTGGGCCCATCTCAGTTTTCTTGACATTGGGCTCTGGGGTACAGGAGCAGATGTTCCAGTTAGGTGGTCAGCCGAACGCGGAACCCCAAGTGTTTAGTTCCCAAGCATGCTTGGTACTCATTTGTCTCCCCACTTAAGCGATGAAAGGCTGAGTCAACCTTGCCCGGCCTGAGGATCGAACCCAGGACCGGTGGCACGGGAGCGCAAAGCACTACCACTCAGCCACCGGGCGTCTAGCTTTAACTTAAGATAATTTAAAATCTGTTCTCCTATTTATATCCAATTATGTTAGAGGCTATGTGTCCTTTTCGCTCGCACTCACTTGTTTTTTCCTATATTTTAAAAACATGAATGTAATTATAAATGGATGCAGAATTTAACAGAGTATTTATAGTTTGTCTAAGCTAAGAACTCCCCCCGCCACATGGTCTGAGGCCGTCTGCTGCTATGGATACAAGAATAGCGTATTCCAGGGAAGGTAGCTAGCCGACCGGCCTGTGGAGGGGTTAGGGAACTGCCTTTGCACCAGAAAGGTTCTGGGATCGAATCCCGGGCAAGGCATGGATGTTCTTTTCTTCTCTGTACTATCTGTCCTTACTGTGGGAGCAACGTTGGCCCACCTAATATGGTGCCCTTGTAAGAGAGGCCAACAAATCTGCCCTGTTAATGTCCGAATTGACGAACAATGTTAACACAGGAGGGCATTGGGGGGGAGGGAAGGTAGCTTCTCTTCACTCTAGGGCTAACACAATAGACTGGAAAAAAAGTCCTCTTACTCTCGCTGAATCTTAGCCAAAATCTGTCCTAAGCAATGACACCACATCCCTTGAAATAGTTAGACCTCGTTACCATAGTCACCGCCAAGGGTCTTGACAAATGGCTAGGCGAGTTTTTACTTTAGACAAACTATACATTAATTAGTTCATTAAACATTTTTTTAGAAAAAATTGCACGTTGAGACATAAAGGTTTGCCACCCCTGGACTAAACCATCCGACAGAGAGCAATGAAATTTGGCATACTAATAGTTCGTCGCACGAAGGTTACTGTTCACATTAAAACATTATATTACAAACCGTTCGAGCGAAAAACGGATTGGAACTTTCTTGCGTCATGTCCACTTAATTACATGTCGGATAATCGAATAACAAGCTTACACGAATGGAACCAAATCATTTTGTATGCAACTAATGTTAAACTTCCCCGTTTAAACTGACATTCTTTGTTTTTTGTCCCCGCCTAATTGCATGAAGAAGAGGTACTGAATTGAAAAAAATTTTTTTATTTTGGAGAAATGCTTCACTAACTAAAATGAAATTTTCGTTTTTCAGTTAAGATAAGGATACAATAGGTGGTCACTTCAAAAGGGTCCTGTTCATTAGTTGGTCTAAACAGGTGTTAGGGGTAAAATTGAAAAAAAAAAATCTAATCTTGCTGCTAGTTATACATTGAAGTGAGCGACGAGTGTTTTACCCCTCTTTGAATTATAGTTTGTTTACGGTAAGAACTCCCCCCGCCACTAAATCTGAGGCCGTCTGCTGCTAAGGAAACAAGAATAGCGAATTTCAGGGAGGGTAGCTTCTCTTTACTTTAGGGGAGTTTTTCCCAAACTTATGACTTTTGTGTACCCTTTCTAAATTTTTCGTAATGCTGTGTACCACTAATAAAAAAATGAGTGTATTTTTTACTATAAAAAAAATTGCACAAAAGTTAAAAATCACAACTGGCTGTTGACACCACTAATTATTAACTGCAAACTCCGCAAAAAATAGCAAATAGAAAAATACGTAATCTTAAATTTTCATGGCTAGCTTTGTTTTTAAATAAGTTTGTTTGAAATTTTCGTTTATTGCAAGATATTTCGCATAAGGACGCGTACCCTCGCTAAACTGTTCCCGTACCCCTGGGGGTACGCGTACCACACTTTGGGAAACACTGCTTTAGGGCAATATGAAGAAAAATGATTCCCTTTCTCTCCCCCACCCGAGACAAAATATATCCTAAATAGTGACCCACACCCCTATTTGAAATAGTTATACCTTGTTACCATAGTCACCCCCACAGGTCCAGACGAATAGGGGAGTTCTTACTTTAGACAAATTGTACTTACTTACACATCATTTAGAATTTTAAAAAGGTACAGAGTGATTTGTTTTGTAGTCAAGATTTGTGGTCCCCTCCTGGTGCGCTATTAGCTTTCATAAGAAAAAATTTCAAAAACGTAACAAATCAGTATACAGTGTGTCTTTCTCTTAAGTAAGAATAATTATTGCTTAATCCAGAGAATAACTCTGAGAATGATTGCAAGTTCATCAAGAAAAGGATGGATTTGAATTAATAGAGGAGGGGGGGGGGCAATGAATCTGGGAAACGATATATTAAAAAAAATTCCAAACTAAAACAGCTCATTAATTTGGAAATTCTCAAGACGAGGTTAGAAAAAAAAATTTAAAATAAATAATCTGACTATACGTTTGAGAGGAATACGCAATTATTCATGAAAGTCTTAATAGAAACTGAAAGGGAAAATCTAATTTTGATAAATTGACGAATTAAACGGGTATAAAAATAGTCTTCAATTATAGATTTTTTCGGAAGGGATCAAATAATATTTTAGTACCTAACCTATATATTATACTATTCACTAATATTGATTTATTTTTATATAACTTTAAATGACATTTATATTTTATGATACTAACACAGATACTATTAATCAAAATTGTTTATTGATCATAAAACTAAGTTTATTTAATCAAAACACTATAATTTGCATTAAATACCATTAAAAATAAAATTTCGCAGAAATTTAGGATAGAATATTGCACTATCCTTTTAATCGAATAACCCGCTCAATTGCATAGATTTGGCTGGAACTGATGATATTCCTTTAAGCGGGGTTGACTGGTTAAGCCTTAGCCGTTGTTTCCTCAAAAATCCTAAAGATAACATCATTGATACTTTATAGCTCTATTTAATAACAATAAAAAAGAGTTATTGCTTGTACTTTATTTAGTTTTTTTTTCTCGCTACGTCATAATTTCAATCAACAACAGTTCCGCAATTGACTGATTGTTGACACGTTCTCAGCAGATCACCGAAGTCGAGCATAACTGGCTGCTGTCAGCGTGCGGGTGAAAAACTACTTGGATCAATCTGTGAAGGGACCGAGGGTGTGAGGTATTGTTTCTCGTTAAAATGTTATACGTAAGTACTTGACTTCACGCGCATGTCGTCGGTCTATCGAAGCGAAGGGAGCCTCACCTCGGCAGAGTTCAAAATTGTGATGGCATGTCTTCAGATGATTGTCAGGAATGTTTACCAAACCGTTACCAATAGCCCATTGAGCAGCTTTAGTGCGACGTAAACAACAACAATGAAAAAAAAATTTACGTGGTAGCACTATGTCACCAAATTATCTCTGAAGTTATCTGAAATCACGTATTTAATTTGTCACGTCTGTCAAAATGTGTTTCGGTATAAGTAAATAATTTAAAAACAGCGGTAATTAAAATTAAAAAAAAATTCTTTTGCAATGAAAGGCAAAATTAATGGGAAAGTGGTACTAATTTGCTTAGGAAAAACGTAGAAAATTACTTCAGTTTTATTAACAGCTGTCCCTCTTTTCTTTTTCTCTGGCCTTTTAATTCCTAGTAAGAATATATATATTTTTTTGGTATTCTCTCTTTAAAAATAAAAAGTCAAACAGCTGATAAAAAATATTTGTTAGATTACGGAATTATATATTTTACTGAAATATAAAATTCAAAATAATTAGTTTGGAAAAATCTTTTTTTGATTCATATTCAAAAATGTATTAATGATTTTGTAAATTAAAGAAGTTTCAATTATAAATAACTGTTTCGCTAAGATTTAAATAACTGCATATTAGTTAAATTGTTTGGAAGTGAACCGCGTTTGAAATATTTGACTTTTTATGCAGGAAAAGACATGGTGTTTCACGTTATATTTCATCTCACCAAATATTATTAAACTTCTAAATTTATTTCTCACCTATCCTGACATGAATAAATACAAAGAAATAATGAAAAAAAATATATTTAATGAAAATTCTGAGTCAAAGTGTTAATGCTGACGCTCAGTTCATTTAAGTAATGTAATAGATGCATATTGAAATACTAAAAAGTAAGCCATTATGTTACAAAAAGCAACATTTATGGAGTTCAGGTACTTATTCGTATAGATTAATCGTAAACAAGCGCCATACTATTATTGTCGCCAATGATGCTTAATTAATATGGGTAATTCCTATTATATAAATTAAAAAAATTACTTATTTACAAAAATTCCAAGTTAATGGTTAATTTCGATATTATGCCTAGTAATGTTGAATACAGTTAATCTCAATTTTAATGGGCTGAACAACAAAAAACAGTTTTTGTTATGTTTTTGCTTATTAATTTTGTCAGTATATACCGTTCAGTTTTGTCCACGATTTCATTGGGTTGTTCAGTACCGAGTTATTGTCTTTTTGATTTTATTAATCCTGTTCGAAGAGTGGATATTTAGCTAGTTGAAAATAAAAAAAAGTTGAATTACAGTTCGTTAAAAATAAGTTAACTAACGCTTTTCGTTTCCCGAAACTCTTGTTTTTTTCTCAGGTCAAGAGCTAGCCCTTGTACAATACTTATCAATATTTTAGTCAAATAACTTCTAAACGTACTATTGGACGTATTTTCAAAATTTTAATTAAATATAGTAGCATTAAATTCTAACTTGAGATTCATTTAAACTGAAATAGTTGCAGTGTTATAGTAGTAGCACCTTGGATACATATGTACTATAAAATAGTATCTTTCTCTTGATATACATCTTCAAGAAAGAATAAATAAATGAGATAAATTTTCTTTTGAATATATTTATTTTTAGTGGTAAGAGTACAGCATATGTAAAAAGTATAAAAAAGGAAGAAAAAAAAATTATTCAAGTTGGATCTGAGAATTTGAAGCACGTATATTTGTTTTTGTTCTTACACAATAGACAGAGTATGGTAGCTAGCTTGACTCTATGAAGGTGCTTGCAGATGCAATCATATAAGGTCTATGACCACTATCAGTGGCATCATCCTGAGAAAAAGAGCAGCTAAGTCTTTCTTTATAACTATTGCATAGCTGCCAACCTTATGAATCAAAAATGAGGAACACTATATGCGACAAAATTATACGCACTAATTACGAGAGTAAGATAAAAATTTAATTATTAAATCATAACATTAATAGACATACATTTAAATATGTAAATTAGTAAAACAAAACTATAAACACTATCTTTTGTGGGAAACTTATAATATTAATGTTTTATAATTAGGAATACCGGTATAATATATTAAAAACAAACATTACCTATTAATATATAATTATTTATCTCCAAATTATAAAACACTGGTAAATAATAATCTACATCATAAACAAATATTTCTGATGCAAGTGTTTAAATACTACAAAAAAAAAATTTCCAAAAATAATAATTTAGTGAAATAATCAGCAACAGACAGCTATTGGAATAATATTTTCCAATAAAAAGCTACTAAAAATTACTTTAGCACAATAATCACAGGATGCATGCTTGTGGCGATCAGAAAAAAGGATTGGTTTAAAATCAAAAATTTTATGAAAATTCAGAAAATATCAGATTGGATTTAAAAATTAGGAACAAATCCGAAAAATTCTGAACAGTTGGCAGCTATGCTATTGTCTGCTTAGTCAGCTGTAAAATAAAAGCATTTTTCTAGATAAAAAAATAGAAATCATGTTACTTTAAAATTCTACAGTGGATCAGAATCCAATCAAAGACTTCAGTTATATTAATAACTGACAACCGTGCCCGAAAATAAAGAGCTTAATTATTTTTATGAATTTAAAAAATATACAATTATATTTAATACATATAGCAAAATCAATGACTGAAATGTTATCTTGTTACGGTACAGAGATATTCTTCAAACTAAATGAGACTCTGCATAAACCATTGTAGAAAATCAAGTCCTGGTAAATATATCTCACAGAAAAGCTTTAAGCAGACAATGCTGTGAGACCATTCCCCGGGACAAACATGAATCATCAGCAGAATACAGGCAAAAGCTAGAAGAGAACAAGTTGCTTCAAATTAATATTGTAATCAAGATACCTTGTTAAGATTTCAACCAATGGTTAAGTATATAGATAAAAGCACAACTCTTCAAATTGTGAATCTAATAAAGGATTGCATTAGTTTGAATCAATTTGAATTACAGAGTGAAAGAACTTTTAGCACAGAAGTATAAGTTTTAAGTTATAAGCACAGAAATTTTTTTTTTATTATTAAATCTGGCATATCCATCTTTTCCCACGCATATGGCATACTTGCGACACTTTCAGAGTGGTCTCACAACTCTTTTGGGAGGAAGCATCACTCAAACTCATACTCGGGGATTTGACACATCTGTCACTTTAAAATCAAGACATAAAAAAGGAGTGTAAATTATTGCAACATTAGCTTTGTTGCTCGATTTTTTCTTTTTGCAGATCCCCAATTTAGTCAGGTTACTTACATCTGAAAGAGAGGGAAAGTGTCTGATTAATATTATTTAATATTTCTATTGCAGCATCAATCAGGGTTTACATATAAAGACTAATGGCTTTAAGAACAAGACAATCACAGGACATTACATCACAGCATTTAATAGTTAGTCACAGCACAGATTTTATTATATTTTCTTTACACAACATAAATGACCCCACAGCCAATTGTTCAGTTGGTGTGTGCACTGTTGAGTCACCGTTTACCCTAGAGACAGCCACGTAGGCTTCTTAAAGGCACGAGTCCATGATGGATCATGGAATGTGCATGTTGTGTTATCCCTACGCTGACTTTTAATGATGAGCCAGTACATGTTGATGTGTTTGTCCATTGTTCAGGTTTGATTGCACTGTTCCCAGTTTTATAGTATCTAATCATCTAAATTCTGTCGACATCACCAGTTCCTTAATGAATATTATTTTCTAAACCTTTTACAAGAATAAAAAATAAAATCATAAATTAATTTTCTAAACTTATTAGTATCTAGATCAAACATTAAATTAGTTTTTATTTAGAATGCAATAAATGCCACTGATAAAAACAAAAGTAATAAATATTTTTGAAATAATCAAAGTAAAAGAATATATATTATTAATAAAAGAGGAATATACTAACTGGTAGGGCACTGTCTTTTCCTTAACCACGGTGTGATTAAAGACAAATACTGATAAACATTAAAAGATCATTTAATTCATTCTGACTTTAATTATTTTATTAATACTGTAATAATTTATAAACAGTGCTGTACTAACAGTAAACAATCCATACTATAACAATACAGTTGGGGAAAAAAAACTCACAACGATTAAGGTATAATGCCACTGTTAAAAATATACAATTCTCCGAATAATCAAAACATTATAGTAATAAAAGAGAAAGATACTAACTGAGACACTCATATTAGCTTCTGTTAAGTCTAGATCTCATTTAAGCTAACAAAGAATAGAATTAGATCAATCTCCGTGCAATCTAAAATTTTTTATAATCTCTTTTAGTGTTGAACATATACCCATTGCTATTTAGAAATAGCAATTGGCATTATTCATTAGCGTTATTAGCATTATTCATTTAGTATATTTTACCAAAGGCATTTAAAGTGGAAGAGTATTTATAATTCAGGTACAATGCTCTAAACAATCTTCCCTCTGTCCTTTAAGGGTAGAACCAGAATCATTGAGAGAGAACTAGTCATAAAATATTCTATTGCATCTAAAAAAATTTCTGTATTGTGTAAAGTAGCACAGATAAGAATATTAGAAAAAAACACTCTCTACTGAATATTTTTCTTTACAGCATCATAGTACTAAATCTGTTCAAGTACTGTCAGGGATCTGTCCAGACATTCTGTAAAAGGTCCGTATTTGTAAAATTGGAAAAAAATTACTTGTAATTTGTGAATATAAAATAAACGTTAAGTCACATTCTTTCAACCAGGGTCCTGCTTTTGTGAATTTGTGCAAATAGGGTCTGTTATTGCAAAAAAAAAAAAAAAAAAAAACTTTTTCAAGGAGTTTTTAAATTGTAAAGACTTACAAGATTAGGTCCAACACTGTAAAATTATAATTAAAAAAATTAAAATTTAAAAAATAAACAGCAATTGCTGCTACTAAATTAGAGATGCAACATACAAATATTTGGTATTTTGCCTATACTGCTGAACGCAGAATATTCATTTCGGACGAATAAAGGAAGAAGTGTCTGCCGAAGACAAAATTTATTTAGATTACATCTGTCGTTCTCTCCCCCGGGAAGGGCTTATTCGATTAACAAAACAATAATGAAGATAAATGAATTTGTGAAGGGTCTGAGTAAAGGATAAATTATTTTGTGAAATGTCCGTTTTTATGAAAAGATATTTTGTGAATAGTTCGTTAACGGACCCAAATATCTTCTAAACAGATATCTGACTGTGACTACTCTTTCTTATTTGTATGGGATGAGTTCTGGTTATCTGGCTAAATGTCAAGACAAGATTACAATATTTTTATATTATTAGTATATAAAGTTGTGTATAAATACACTTCTTTTTTTAGCAACTTTGCTATGCATTCTTCAAAGATGTTTGCCAGTTGAATATGGCCCTGGCAGTTTAAATGCATGTGATCTTAACCAATACATTCATCCACAGATAAAGCTGATTCACAGAACATTAACCCAAGTAAAATTCACAAAGTGTTAATTACTTCATTGAATCGCTTTATAGTGACGTTTTCAAGATTAACAAAATGTTGATGCATACGCTGATCTTTCAGCAAGAGAAATTTCTAAACTCTTCGTTCGAGAAAAACAACTCAGAAATATTTCTGTATTGTGATCTGCCGTGCCAACTACAATCGCCAAGGTGCTAAACAGATTTTAAACTTGCAAATTTAATAACAAAAAAAAAAAAAAACACATGTAGATAGTTGTCCGGGGGTGGTTACGAGTTATACCTTCTGAGTTCCCTTCTCTTTTTATTAGTTCCTGGCGGCTGGCTACCCAGAATTATTCTTCCACAGATAACCAAACAAAATCTCCCCAATAACCCCACAAATTTTATTAACCACACAAGCCAGTTTTTTAAAGTTGGGCATTGTACCCAATTGCACATCATTAGTTCCTTTATTTTTAAGAAAAGCAAAATAAATTATTATTTTATAGCACAACCATAAGTAATATTAATAAAAAAATAAATAAGTATCTGAATCAGAATAGTTACACAAGATACTAACAATGCCAACAAATGGTTTAGATACATAATCATTAAATATGTAAATAAATTACATTTCAACTTACCAACATGAATTAAGACAAAAACACAATCGTCCCTTCACAACTGCACACTTAATTTGTCCACACCGATTCCAGGGTGTGCAAACATCGATATCCCATTTTCATTCAGCATTTAAGTAATTAGCCAAATACTTCTCCAAGGAATCACCTAGTAAAAAAGTATTTTATGAAGAGAAAGAAGAAATATGAAAAGTTTGCTTTACATTGTCCACGCAAACTGTCAAAAATCTTAGGGTAATGAAAAAAATACAATTATAGATATAGTTTGAGAAGTTAAATAATTGAAAAAATTCAATTTCATATTAATATCCGATAAAGATAACTTAAATTTAAGATAACTTGCTAATCTGAATTATCTTCTAATTTATTATAGTATTTGTATTATGTATTTTAAATAAAACAAATTATTGAGTACAAATTGTTTTGCACATAATTGTGATACACCTATAGAATAAAAATTTTTTTTTGAAAGTATGCATGCTGATAATTTATTTAATAGTTAAGACAACCTAAAAGAATAATAATGAATGCAGTAACTGTGAATGAAAATGATAAATATTATCTAAATTTGTTCCATTTCTCTCAGAATTTTTTTTTAGATTAGTTTACAATAAAATTGAAACAAATTATTTTAGACATGATCAAAACCCTCTTCACTATTTTTAAGAAAATTCAATATTAATCTTTCTATATATAATAAATTTTAATTAGCAATATATTTCATAGAAAAAAAAAAGATACCTCTATATTATGTCACTAAAATAAACATAAATCAAGTAATTCAACTAAATGAAATTTCATTACTAAACTGCTTCACACAATTTCGGCAGATCAAACAAAGGATTTCTAAGGAAGCAGAGAAAAACTTTGATAAATGAATTTTTATAACGATTTTCTTAAAATACATACATTTTACAAACTATTTACTTTAAAATCTAACGCGTGGTATTCACAGATATTTAATAAAATTCATTAATCTTTTTAAAAATTTCATGTAATTTTTTTATATACTGCTATGAAACGTACACTAATATTATAAATCTTTAATTAATAAGAATTACCTGTAATTAAAACTTTCATGATGATAAAATATGAAATCCCGCGCAGCCAAATACAGAAAATGGCTTCCTCTAACAATAGCTTTTGTTTAAACAACGCCAATTGCTTTGGCGAAAAAGTTTGGTCACACAATCAATATAGGGTTATAAGAAGATTGATGGATAAAAGCTAGCGTCAAGCTCACTCCGCCCAGTTACCAATTCCTAAATTGACCAAATATCAGGGAGATGTGGCAAAAATAGAATTTTGTTGAAAGCCATTTATGTCGTGAAGCTAATGTACTCACTCCCGCTTCTTTGAGAAGGAGTGGAATGGGTGTCCATTGAGGCAAGCCTGTTGCTACACGTAGTGCAGCATTATATTATTATACGCCGAGGGTTCGTACGTTTGAGAAAGAAAAGTTGTGGCTACCAACTCGAGGACACTTCGGATGCATGAGTTTACAATTCAGAGTAGGTGATCTGGTTGAGCACCTTTGCGTGTGGTAGCGATGCAGTTTAGTATTTTCAGTTTTTAATATTCTGAAATGATGGTGGAAGGTTATGTTGCTAGAGAAAGGTAGACCGAGAATCCGAAGGTTTTGAACTCAGGGGATTGGTTTGTTAAAAACAATGAGACTGAAATTTTCAGCAATCCGTCTTCTAGAAAAATTAATGGCAGCACTTTTTCTGGGACAATTTCAAGGTCTCAATCCTTACACCATTTATGAATTTGGTGGGGGAAAAATTGCATCTTATGTTTCACTTCGTAAATAGCTTCACTTCCTGCAATAAGGTAGGTATCGACCCCAAATATAAGACATAATATGTCACCAGGGCGAATAAGATGGAGGTCAGATACGTAAATCATGAAGTGGAAAGAACTGACCTTTGCGGAACGCCTCTGTTCATGGACAATTAGCTGATAGCGTATTCCACCACCGCACAGCTATCTTTCTGTGTTTGACAAAATTGTGGACGAAAAGGGCAGCTCTGTCAGTAATACCGGATTTTAAGAGTTTGAGAATTAAGGCTTTCTGGTTGATATTTTCGTATGCTATGCTGCGTGAATGTCAAGTGAGTAGCAAATCCCAAATTTCTTTTTGTATCGAGCCCGAAGGACTTCGTGATGAAGGATGGCGAGTACTGGATTTACCCTTTTAGACAAGAGGGATCTGCAGTGACAGGGGTGGAAGACTCTAGTCCTTTGTGAAAAATCAGTGAGCCGTTTTAGAAGCATACGTTCGAGAGTTTTACTTAAGTTGATCTTAGCTATATAGGTCTATAAGATGATACAAGATCCGTAGATTTATCTTTTTCTGGACAGGGATGACGTGCGCTAGTTTTCAGGACTCTGGGATTTGTCCAGAAACCCAGATAGAGTTAAACTAATCCAGTAGTTTCTGTAGGGCTGCTTCGCAGAGAGAGTGCAGCACCTTTAAAGGAATTTTATCCTGTCCTGGTGATTTACGATTGAAGGATGAGAGCACACAGCGAAGTTTTTGTAAAGTGAAGAGTTGATTGAATTCCTGGGCTGCTCAACTGAAGTCCAGGGGAAGACGGTTTTTGGTAGGTGTTTTAGAGTAGAAGACTGCAAATGCATTTGCTTGTGCCAAGGCACAATGACGTTCTATGTTGTTCACTGTGATTATTTTTTGAAGTGGAGGGTGCATGAAGGAACTCAGAACGATTTAATATTAAAAGAAGTATTTTGTCACGATTAATATTGAACGAAGGATTTAGATTGCCAAGCGTTAATGCAGATTTAATTCCAGTATTGCCTATGGGCTGCGTGGATTGCCTTCCGCAACTCAGCTGCAGTTTTTTTAAATATGTTTTCCACAATTCTAGATTTTAGAGTTGGGCGTGCAATTCTTAAATATTTGCGTTTTTTACCGAATAAAAAGGAGCATTGACTATTCCAGGAGGGCGGAAAACGTGGGTTGTAAGTTGGTCTATATGAGCTATATTTCTTTAGTTTTTGCTGGTATATATTAATTCAAGACTTTACGTGGAGAAGTTATTTTCCGCAAGGATAGACTCATCGAAGTCGGGAATTAGGTGGTTCCAATGAACTTGAGTTTGTTTACTTGAGGAAGGGTTACTATTGAAGATTGCAAGAGAAATACTCGCAGGCGGGTGATCGCTTTTAAATCTGTCAGAGGCGTTTTTGAAAAAAGGTCAGTTGATGAAATTATAAGATCTAAAAGCGAGGATTGGCGCCCTGGCTTGAAGCATGTTGGGATCTTTGTATTTAGCAGCAGGCAATATTGTCCCCTCTGCAGAGGATCAAAATTGTGATGGCATGTCTTCGGATCATCCTCAGGGATGTTTCCCAGACCGTCGCCAATAGCCCATTGTGCAGCTCTAGGGCGACGTAAATTAGCAACAACAGCAGGCAATATTGTGCCTTATAAGCCACTCGAGAAACTTTTCTTCATTTCATGATGTTGAAAAGGCTACTGAAGCAGCGTGGTGTAGATTAAAGTCTCCTACTAAGAAGAATGGGTTAGTTAGCGATCGTCTAAGAGATTGCGACCAGTCTGCAGAATATTGGCCCTTAGAAGCAGAAAGGTTCACAAGTGAGAAGGGGTAGTCAGGCGTAGCAATCTGAACCGCGAACATTTACTTGTCTGCTGGTGGTAGATTTGGTAGATAGGTACTTTATTTACGTTGCACTAGAGATGCACAATGGGCTATTGGCGACTGTCTTGGAAGCACCCCTGAGGATGATCCGGACATGCCATCGCAATTTTGATCCTCTGCAAGGGAACAGCTCCCCCACTTTAGTAGTTCGATGACCTGCGTGCGAAATCTAGAACTTGCGGTAGAACAATTTTACGGGGACCGATACCGTGCACCCTCGGTCTCAACTCTGTCTGATCAAAGCGGTCACCCACCCACTTACTGACCGCAGCCAGTGATGCTTGACTTCGGTGTTCTACTGGGAACCGTGTTTTTACGACCAGTTCACTGAGGGGCATAGATTTGGTAAGGGTACGACTTTCGATGAACATCACGGTTAACTGCAATAACTTACTCGCCCCCCACGGCCACTAGTTCGATCCTAGCGGAATATTATTTTAGTGGAAACTTGGAAAGTGTCTGATGGAGTTAAAAATGTCTCTTGAAGAGCTATTATTTGAGATTGGGAGAAATAATTTAATTTCAACCATTGGAGTTTTTTTCTTATACTGCAGCAGTTCCAAGAAGTAATATTTATTGACATGCTGAAAATTGTGAGTTGGATGGCTAACTTTTTATAATGCTTCTACAATGCCAAGATATTATTTGTACGATTTGAATTAAAGCAGAGTGTAGATATTAGTGAAGTTATAAGCTTTTAGAATTCTTAACGTGATGTTTGTTCAACTTCATGATGTCACTGATCAAAACGTTTGAACGAGATTGTAGGTTTTTATTGGTGGTTAATTGTAGCAGTATGTCCAGGAGCACTATGTGTTTGTGGTGAGACGATGAAATAACATTTTGTGGGTGTTTCGATGTGTAGGTGGATGAAGATATGTTATTCTAAGGTATTGGTTCAGTGACAGAATTAGCTGGAAGAGAAGGAACAGGTTTGGGAAAAGTTAGAATAGGTAGATGATTGTTTTGATCGCTCAAGGGACGGAATTTTTTTCCTTGAAAAGTATGGCTCGGATGACGAAGTGTCTAGACGGGAGATTAGGTTGTCAATGACTGTAAATAACTTTTAAAAAGGGATATTCTGGCGTTGAGCGAGAACTTATAATTTAGCGTCAAAGAATGTGACTACCTCAGATAAGACGCTCTTGACGATAGACTTAATGTCTTCGACTTCAGTGACGTGGTCAGATTTAGATATGGTCGCATAAGTGGAGGGGGAATTCGTTGACTTAAACTATCATCAGGCTTCTGTGAATAATAGATGGTACTTGTTTTTTAATTCTAAGAAACTCTTCTTCCGTCCGAGATGGGCATGTCAAAGTATTGACTGGATGACAATTAGAACAATGTGGGAGTTAATTATCACATTCCGAGTCGGTGTGTTGATCACCACAGTATGAGCTGTGTTGGTATTTAGATAGAAATTTTTTTAGTGAGTGGCTAAATTCGAAGCCTTTAGAACACTGACGCGGACGATCACAAAAAAAGGGAAGTACGCTCGAGGTTATACCAGAATTTGAGTTTAGTTGGAGCTGATGTGCCCTAAATTGTAATTAGGTAGATCTTAGACAAGGCTGATGATTCCTTATTTGTAAATCTGTAAATGCTGTGGACTAATAAGTTGTTGTACGAGAGTTCAGATGCAAAGTGATCAATCGGTATTTCCTGAGACAAAAATCTGGAGGTGATATATTTGGGAAGAACATAAGAATGAGTGGGATTTCCCATAATGTTGGTTATTTTACAGATTTCGAGAGCAGTCCCATAGTTGACCGTTTAGATTAAGAGTTTACCTTGGCGGGTGTGCACACATGAAATAATATTTCCAGGTGAACTACTACTTCATTTGGATTGTCTTTTAGGAAGATAGGCTTCTGAGGAAAAGAGTTTTATCCAGTAGGAGCAAAAGAAATCGCATATGTAAACGAACCACCAGCTGTCGCATATTCCAATTGTTCAGAAACAGTATCCTCAAATTCGAGTTGTGTAGAAGTTGACACTCTAGTAGTTCGTGATGAACAGAAATTAGAATTAAAATCCATTTCATCTTCCCTCATGTTGAGGAAAGATAAAGGATTATATTAAACCAAAAACTATACTTACGTTAAAGTCGTCAACAATAATTCAAACCGCTAAGGTGGGTGCTACCCAAGTTAAAAAGATCAGGTTTTACTGCAACATATACTTGAAAAGCAAAAATAAACCAATAAGTTTAATCCACTAAACCTCAGAGGATGAAAATAAATATACAACAAACTAATTTTCACTATCCTCGCAAAACTCAATTAAACTCAACATGTACTGTAAACCAGTGTTCCCCAACCTTTTTATCACCGCGGACCTGTCAACGTTTGATAATTTTACCACGGTCCACTAAAGGGGGGGGGGGGGCATTGATTGTTTATTTTTTTGATTATTTTGATTTTATAATTTTAATTTAATTGTATTTAAACTTACCTTTAAAATAAAATACAGTTACACCAAAAAATAAAGTGATTTAACATTTTAACTTACTTGAACGTTACATCAATGAGAACCCTGAGTTTGTTTCTTTGCTATAAGACGGGCTCCATCTGGGGGTAATCGGAGACAATGACACCCGAAGTGTGTTGCTTATCTCCAGTTTATTCCGTTGCCTTGTTTTGGTTGCTGTTTCCGCAGAAAATCCCGCTTCACACAGATAGGTTGTCGGAAATGGCAATAGGGATTTAAGTGCTGTGGTGGCAATCTCGGGGTATTCTGCCAAGACTTTAATCCAGAATACCAGCAGATGTTGTTTCGAACGTAGTCTTAAAGCCGCCGTCATTTGCAATCTCCAACAGTTGATCTTCTTGCATTGACAAGCTAGATTCACCCGATTTGTTGGCAAATGGGTCGCGGATCCATTCCTTACCAGTTCGTGGGTCTTTTGTGGTTGGGAAGCAGCGCTCGAACTCTTTTAAAAGCAAAGACAGGTCGTGAACCAACTGGGAGAATGAATCTCCAGGCTCTGTCTCGCCTAAAATACCCGCTAATGTCTGAAACATGTCGAAAATGCCTCTGTTCACGCGTCGTCCCCATAACTCCAGTTTGGCTTTAAAGGCAGCTACTTTGTCAGCCAACTTGAAAACAGTTGTCATTTTCCCCTGAAGGCACAGATTGAGTTCATTCAGCAGATTGAATATGTCACACAGGTAAGCCAGTTTGGTGACCCATACCTGGTCACTGAAATGTGCTGCCAGCGGTGACTTCTTTTCTAAGAGAAATCTTTGCAATGGCCCTCGCAATTCAAATACTCTCAGTAGCGATTTTCCTCTGGATAACCATCTAATTTCTGTGTATAACAGAAGGCATCTGTACTATGCGTCCATCTCCACACAAAGCTGCTCAAACAGGCGCGAGTTAAGGGCGTGTGCTTTGATGTAGTTAATAACTTTAACGACATCAATCAATACGCTGTTAAATTCTGGTGACATTTTTCGGCTTGCTAGCACTTCCCTGTGAATGAGACAATGTGTAGCTTCACTCTCAGGTGCAACTTCCTTAATCCGAGCAGTTAAACCAGATAGACGTCCGGTCATAGCAGCAGCTCCGTCTGTGCATATGCCTAACAAAAGGACCACTTTAGTTGTCTTTAAATATATACCCATCCAGTGACTTGAACAGTTCTGCTCCTGTGGTGTTGGTTGGCAAAGATAGTGCACATAACAAATCCTCATGCACATCTTCCTGATATAGATATCGCACTTAAACAAGTAGTACTGCCTTGCTGTCAATATCTGTAGATTTGTCAACCTGGAGTGCGTACCACGGTGATGCATTAATCCTCTCCAACAATTGCTTTTCAATGTCTTCGGCTATTTCCTCAATGCGCCTAGTCACAATGCTAGCCGACAAAAGCACATGTGCTATCTTTTCCACAGCAGCTTCTCCTAGTATTTCACGGCAAATGTCTTTAGTGGCGGGCAAGATTAATTCTTCACCTATATTGAATGGCGTTTTAGCTTTAGCAATGCGGATTAGCCACCAAATATGATGCTCTTAGTGCACTCTCCTTTATTGATGTGGTGGTTTTTCTGTCCTTCGTGTTCCCGTTTTTTTCTTTCAAAATACTCCAGGGACTTGTCTTTTAATACAGGGTGCTTGGCGTTCAAGTGGCGAAGCAGTTTTGAAGGTTTCATTGCTTCATTAGAGAGTTGATCGCCGCAAACTATTGAGAGCGGTTTTGGTTTGTGTGAATCGCCTGTCCCGACAAAACCATACTTCAAGTAGGACTCATGGTATTGTCTGTTAAAAGTTGCATGTTTCTTTGATGTTGAAGGCTCTTCGGTCTCTTCACTGAGCCTTTTCTTTTTTCCAAGGAAACTTTCTAAGGACGTCTGTTTTGTATTCATGTTTGCTAACTTGTGAGTTAAATTTGTGCAGACACAATACACACGTACACCAAGCACTGTTAAACCTGAGAAAGTACCGGTGAACAGAGAGAGGAGTGATAGACACTTTCGTTTTACAAAAAACAAACAAATCCACATAAAGCACACAAAACAGTAGAGAGGAATCATGGTCACGTGGTCTTTGGGCGACTAAATGGCAGACGAGCCAGCTTCTCTTTTATAGCCTTACTATGCACTCTCGCTGTGTGAGGCGTCAGAATCGAGAGAGAAGACGAAGTTCTTTATTAGTTCCAATGCAAATGTCGCGTCGCGTTTTCTTTTTTTATTTATGATATTTACAGTTACGATGATTGTTTTTTTTTTTATTAAAACTAATTGAATGAGAAAATAGTTGCAGAAGATTTCTTTTTTTTTTCTTTTTTAAAACATTAAAAAAATTATGTTACTACCTTCGGGGGCATATTTTTTTTAAATAAATAAAATTTTAATGGAACACAGATATTTTTAATTTGGGGTATAAACCTAGGAATTTAAATTCAGTTTCAATGAAATGGGCGGACCGGTACCATTTGATCCACGGACCGGTACCGGTCCGCGGACCGGGGGTTGCGGACCACTGCTGTAAACTGTATAAAATAACTGGGCACCTGAGGCCACTTGTTTTCCCATTCATCTTGAGCTTGGTCTGTGTGGTGCTTCGTTGAGGTTGTGGAATGCAAATAAAGTAAAGGAGTATTCATGTGGATCATTGAGGTTGTGACTGTGTAATTACGTGCAGTAGTGTGATAAGACTACATTGTAGAAGTATGAACTTTAGCTAAGCAGATATGATGAAAATGAGGTTATGTATATGCTATTGATGTCGGGAATATGATGCATCACTGCAATAGTTATGCTGCTTCGGTTAAATTTTCTTGTCTTCAGTTAAATTTTCAATTAGAAATATTTAACTGAAATTTTCTATAGAGCAAGAGGTGGCTTTTTCGTGGAATTTGATATTTAATTTAGCTATATGTTTGTCTATTGCATCTATTTTGAGGCCAAGGTGCATTGTTCAACATGCGCTAGTTTTTTTTCATTTTTATTTATATTTTACATTTGTTCAAAGACAGCTATTGAAAATAATGATTGCCTTAATAAACAAGCTTAGAGCTTTAATCGTCAAACTATTTCAACATTTTGAGGCTCAGGGTTATAGGTGCCGTTCTCTCGCTCTTGTAAAAAACTCGCGTATGATTGAAAATATGACTGGTAAATTTTATTCATAAAAAGGCTTAAAAATTAAATAATTCGGTTGGCGAGCTAAAATTCATTTTAATTACCTATTAATTGTGTCAAATAAATGTAAAGACTAATTTTAAATTTTTAATGCAAATACTTATTTACTTTGTTATACTGTCTTCACAGTTCTTCAACAACGCCATTAAACTAATTCATCATTTTTAAAAAAATTATTTTTTGCTTTAAAATCTATTATGTATTACTATTACAAAAGATTAAGGATAATAGTGTATGGAATTATTAATTATCGCAATTATTAATAATCAATGTTTATTATTTACAATAATAGAATTATATAAGGGATGGGAGTGACATTACAAGTTTACCCTGCACTGTTTTTTTTTAAGGTTAAATACCATTGCCTGATATACATTAGTCGGTATACCCTAAATATAACTAACTTTGAAGAATAATTTTAATTTTTCTAAAGCAAAAGTTTATAAAAGTAGATTCCATGGCAAACACGGCAACAGCAGTTTTATCTTTCTTTTATTATTGCAACGTTTTAATTTCACATAAAGTATTGTAAAAAAAAAAAAAAAAAAAAAAAAAAAAAAAAAAAAAAAAACTGAACAGAAATTTAATACAAATAAACCGTCATTTTATCCCCCATAAAATCACGAGATAATAGTGATCAAATAGATTTTATTTTCTGCCAACCAATTTAACACAAAAATTAAAAAATAAATAAATAAATGATTTTATTCAAAAACTCCGACAACTTTTTTATCTCCTGATATAGATAACGCTCTGTAGTTGAGATGATTATAATGAGCCGACAAATTATCTCAGGGAATCACTTTTTTTCATGGTTGTAGTATTTAGCTAACCTGTTTTCTAGTATATTTCAGAGAATGTCGAAGTTATTATTTTAAGAACGTATAATATGCAACATAAAAACGGAACATCTCAATAAATTTAAACTGAAGATCATGAGGGTTAATCACCTACCAAGATGTGATTTTAATAATTAGAGGGATTTGACTTTAAATATGCTAATTAACTTAATCACGTACAAAGATGTGATTATTGTGATTAGAGGGATTGACTTTAAATATGCTAATTAACTTGAGCAGATGATATTTTAAGATATCAAATCTGACCAGGACCAAAACGTTCTTCCTCAGAATAAATATAAATTTTTTTTCTCGACAGATTTGTTTTCTAAATTCTCAAAAGACATAGGCAGAAGGGAGGGAAGTAGCAGGTATCTGGAAATTATGGCCCAATTTAAATAGGAGAGTTGTCGAAATTTGGGTCTCTTTTCTTAATTAGCTAGCATTTTAAATATTCATAAGATACACAGAATGACGATAAGTGCAAGTCAGTTTTCCTTATTAGACGACACTTTAAATATGTATTGGTTGCGCACTTCATCAATCTAAACACATTTTTGGAAAAAAAAAAATTATTTTGTGGTGAAAAAGAAAGTGTGAAGATCATGCAATGATTTTTTATTTTTTTGATTAATGGCGGGCACTTGGATCTATTTCCCATTGGCCTCAGAAATGCCAGAATTGCTACTCTCTTATCGTACCCAGTGAGCACCTATGGCTAAGCCACGGCGGTGGAGCAGCGTCACCCACGTTATACAACCACAAACCCGTTCATAGGGCGGGTTACATTCACACAGAAGAAAGGACATAGAACACAGAGAGAGAGAGAAAGAAACATCCATGCCCTGAGCGGGATTCGAACCCGCAACCATCAGATCATGCAATATTATCATAAAAGAAATTAATGAAAATTTGATTGTCCTTTTTTTTCCTTCTCTTTTTCATTGCCATAAATATATGTAATCTTTATAGTAAAATAATGGTTAACTCTTTCCTAAAAAAAATAATAATAAAAAAAAAATAATTGTGAACGCTTTATTGCAATCACTGGTTACCCATTGGTCTAATGTGTTTTTTTCCCCTCTCTGCGCCAGTCTAACATAAACTCCACATTTTCAGACACTGCATTAATTGATTTTTGACTTGTTATCGAATGGGCTGGATTGGTCATCAATTCCAATTAATATACGTTTCTTAAGACGTCACGACAGTCTTTTCCATCTTTAGTATTCATATTTATATTAAAATCGCCACCTCAGTAATTATGCGGTTGTTGTTCATTTACGTCGCACTAGAGCTGCACAATGGGCTATTGGCGACGGTCTGGGAAACATCCCGGAGGATGATCCGAAGACATGCCATCACAATTTTGATCCTCTGCGGAGGGAATGGCACCCCCGCTTCGGTAGCACGACGACCTGCAAGCGAAGTCGAGCACTTTACGGTAGCACAGTTTAACGAGGACCAATACCGCACACCCTCGGTCCCTACGCAGACTGATCCAAGTGGTCATCTACCCACACACTGACCACAGCCAGTGATGCTTGACTTCGGTGATCTGATGGGAACCGTGTCTTAGCGATCAGTCCACTGCGAGACTCCACAGTAATTATGAATAAGTGAATCTTGAAAAGAACATAGAAAGATTATCAAACAGTAGCGGTCGCCATAGCAACGCATGCAATGACGACGCATGCGCACTGTTTACTATTACTCTTGAACACAATTGAAAAGTGTGATGACGTCCAAATAAGGTGCGCACGCCATCAAACCCAAATACAACACCCATTTTGCAAATGGGTAAAAAAATAAAAATTTAAATGTTTATGCATTTATTTCCACTCATTACTTCTCTTAGTAATGTACTGAATTTATACCAGCGTTTTCCCAAATAACGTTTCTTATATTAGCAAACACGATACCTTACCTAATTTGATTAAAAGTGCTACATCTAATGTCATTCCGTTGCACACGAGAGTGCTTTAGATTGCGTTTATATTATTTGAATAATTAATTCAGACTTTCAATGAAAATATATCAAAGCACCAAATCTAAATACATCTATCTATCTATCAATCTATCTATCTATATATATATGCGGAAAGAAATAAAAAAGGATTTTTAAAAGAAAAACTGTAAAAAAAAGAAAAAGTTATAAAGTAATTAAAATTCTGAAATCTAGTAGTGAAAAGATGTAATTTCGTCATCAGCACACACGATTATATCCGCTATATATTTTATAATGCATTTTTTTTAATATTCCAAAACTAAATAAGAGAAAAAGTCATCTTTTTTGCTAATTTAAAAAATTCTTCTTAATGGTTTGTCTTGACACTTAATTTCAATTGATTTGAAGTATTATTGCTTTGAAGAACAATTGCTTTGAAGTATGATATCATCGCAATAAATTGTAACAATATTTATTTTACTAAACCACAGAGTACATAAGTAATTAATGCTTGATAGTCAAATTCGTGGATATAATTGAAAGACTATTTTTTACAATTCAAAAATCAAATTAATTTTACGAAGCTTTTCGGCTAAGGGAAAAAAAATGTCAAAAAACTTCAGCTATCATTGACGCCAGCGATGCTTAACCATTTTTTTAAATTTTATTTTATAACCGGCATTAAACAGTCGACCCAATACTGAGCTTACGACTATCAATATTCAAATCAGTAGCCTTGTAATTTTGAACCTAATCCTGAAGATAAGTTAACTCCTGGATTAAGCATTGGGATAAACTAGCCAACGTGGAGGACTCGTTAATGGATCTAACCCTTATTTGCGTTACACGAAGAGGAAAACTACGTAAACCTCCGACAGTTAGCCCGACGACGAGGACATTCTAACTCATGGTCCATCTACCACTGAAGATATTTTACGTCAACACTGTAGTCTATGTAAGCCGGGAGCAGAATTTGTATCAACCAGCCGAAGCAGGGATTTGAGCTGGGGTCACCTCATTGGAAGGCGAATGATCTATCTCCTGAGCAACTGTGGCTCATGCTTAACTAATTAACGGAATTCAAGTTATTAGGTATCTATTACCGTTAAGCATTACTGGCGTCACAACTAATAGTTGGACATATTTCTTCACCATCCCTGGTAATGGAATAAAACGCAAAACATATTAAACTATACATTCCACCTTGGCATAAAGAATTTTCTGATCTGTAGAAAGATTAAATTGCTTAATTCTTGAAAATTAATTAAAAGTTTTTTAATAAAACTTCATGTTCGACTAGATTTTCTCATCTCATATAAAATCATTAAAATTAATGATTAATTCTAATTTCGTTACAGTCAAAAACAACTACTACAAAATTCATAACAGTTATAAAAAAATAGTATATCATTCTCAATTTCATGGGACGAAAAAGATTTCGAAATTGTAAAAAAAATGGTACGTATTAGGTAATTTAAAAACAACATAGTGCCGAAAATGAAACAATAAAAATCCTTATTTTGAAATACATTTTCTTCTCGAAAACCACATTACTAGCAGTATTTACGATTGTGTAATTTCTAGAACATAGCTCAGAGTAGCAAACAAATTGAAACAATTGTGATTCAAAAATCTTGAGAGTTTTTGTATGACTTTGGAGGGCTTCAGATAAGATCTTTTTCTTAAGATGTTTGGCTTATCTTTCTAAAAGATGTAACTTATCTTTCAATAAGCACCGGTTATTGTCTTTTGTGCATTAATACCGTCAATTTAGAATTTTTGTTTTGTTTTATTGTCGACATCTTACTGATTGACAAAATACTTCAAGTTTCTATTGGCACTAAAACTTAGCTCCATTAACAGAAGCTGTTGGTGGTGTACTAGTACTTTAGAATTAATTATTGAAATTTATTTTGATCTATTTAGATATACATTTCATTTTATTAAGCTTCTTTAAGTTATTTTAAGACCAACGGAAGCTTTTTCAAGACTTTCATTATCGGTAAATAATTATTTATTTTTCAAAAAAATTATAAATGATTTTTGTTATATCTGTTTTATCATTGTCATTGAAGAAGAGAATATAACGATCATTATTTAATATTTTTATGTATTATTTTGTGGTATAAATTTATAAAAATAATTTTAATAATTTATTTTGAATTATTTTAATATATTGAATGATGGATTTTTTTCAATTTTTATTTTCGTTTTGAATTGTTTTTTGTTAATTTCATTCTGTTTTTATAATTGGTAGCTTTTTCTCGTTATTTGCAATATTAGTTTTAGTATTTTATTTTGAATTATTTTAACAAATTAAATGAACGATCTTTTTCCAATTGTTCAATTATTTATTTATTAATTCAGTGTTTCTGTTTTGGAATTGTTTTTTATTAACTTCATTTTGTTTTTATAACTGGCACTTTTTCTGTTTATAATTGTTATGTGCATTTCTTATGCATCTGTTTATTTTTTACATTAAATTTTGCACAAAAAAATACATTTCAGTTTTAAATAAGATTTAAATATTATATTTCATAAAATTACTTGTCAATTTTAAATAATAATTAAATAATAATAAGTTCTTTAAAGGTCTCATAAGAAATACCTGTTAATTTGAAATTGAATTTACATTAAGAATATGACCGTTTGTTGTTAATGCAATTAACATTTAATGTCTCAACGATGAATATATGCTAATCATAAATGCGATTAAATGCGTCGTATAAAAAAATATTTGCTAATTTTAAATAAAATGTTTGCTAAAGGGATAAATATTTGTTAATTAAGACTTACATTAAATACAAATGAAAAATACCTTATAGTTACAAATACGATTTACATTTAATGTCTTATAAATGTGTTTAAATGTGGTTTGATGGAAACGTCTTAAACACACGTGTTAATTAAAAGAATTATTACATGAAAACTGGTTTTTAATTTCAAATACGATTTACATAAAAAATATAATAGCGGTAAAGTTAAATTCATTTTAAATTTAATATCTAGATAAATTTACGTTTATTTTAAATGTGATTTGCATGAAATATATATCATATAAATATGCCTCTTCAAGCTAAATGTGATTTATATTAAAATGAAGTATGCACGATAGTTTTAAATACAATTAACTTCAAATTTCTGAAATAGTTTTCTAACTCTCGTAGTTGTTGGAAATTGTTTAACTTGAATACAAATAAGTGTAATATTCCCACTAGATTTTAATAAAAGTGCCAATAGAGATATAACGTATTTGTATGCACGTTACCTTTTCAACTTTAATAAAATTTTATAGGTCACAATGCAAATTTAACCTTGAAACGGTGTTTGTAGAATTTAAAATTCATATAAATCTGATTTAGAATAAATATACAATTGTCTCAAAATGAAATTGGCATTTATTAAGCATTTGATAACTCGATATTATATTTCAATGTCACTAATTTTCTGAGCTATCAGCTTATGAAACGTATTATTAATGATGCGCTATTTTGTCAATTGCTGTTGCGATGCTCAAGGCAAAATACAGCTTATATAAGAAATATTTTTGTTAAATTTTATCACGTTTATATTGATTACTCGATTTTTAACTTTTTTATTTGGAAGTAAAAATATTAAGAGTTGTAGTTTAGTGTCGACTCAACGATGAAAAAGGTGAGGAAATGTTTAGAAATAATTTTAATTTTTTTTATATTTAACAACAACCAAAACATAGCTTTTAATCCTAAATATCGTTGCTTTTTATGCTTTAAAAATGTTCTTAATATTATCTGAAACTATTTTTATAATGTAATTAACAAAAGTAGATTATTATCTATTGAAAATACATCTTGGACGTGATAATCCGATTATTATATCGGTTTGGTTTTTATCCAGTTAAAAGATAAACATGATTTTTTTTTAAAAATTTTAATTACTGTTCCGACTGTTCGTTAAAAGAATATTCTTCAGCCTTTTTTAAGCTGTATTTAAGTATTTTTTATTTTAATTTTATAACCGTCGTTGAACAGCCGACCCAGATTTTTGGGTTTACGACTACTAATGTTTAACTCCGTAGCCTTGTAATTTTATTACTCAATCCAGAAGACAAGGGAACTCCTGGATCAAGTGTTGGGAGAAATTTGCCTTCGTGGAGGGCTTGTTTCGATAGAACTAACCCGCATTTGCGTTACACGTAGAGGAAAACTCCAAAACAAAAAACCTTCTACGGCTAGCCTGACGGCAAGGGGACTCTAACTCATGATCGTTTACCACTGAGGAAATTTTACGTCAGCATTGTGGTCGGTGTAAGCCGGATGCGGAATTCGTATCGACCAGCCATTGTTAAGATTCGAAATCGGTTCACCTCATTCGAAGGCGAACGCTCTATCCCCTGAGCCATCACGGTTCTGTATTTAAGTATTTTTATTTTTATATTTTATGACCATCGTTGAACAGTTGACCCAATTTTTGGGTTTTCGATTACGAATATTCAACTACGTAGCCTTGTAATTTTAAACCCAATCCAATAGACAAGGGAACTTCTGGATCAAGTATGGGGAAAAATTTGCCTTCTTGGAGAACATTTTGATGGAACTAACTCGCATTTGCGTTACACGGAGAAAAAGACCACGAAAACCTCCCATGGTGAGCCTGACGGCAAGGAGACTCTAACCCATGATCCATCTACCACTGAGAATATTTCACGTCAGCACTGTGGTTAGTGCAAGCCTGACGCGGAATTCGTATCAACCAACCATCGCTGGAATTCGAATCCGGTTCACCTCATTGGAAAGCGAACGCTCTATCTTACGAGGCATCGCTACTCAGAGATAGCAGTACTGATGTATGGGCAATAGTAGATAGTAGGGGATGGTATTATTGATATTTAAATGCTGATAAAATAAATAATGATACTTTGGTTACAGAATTTTCATATCGCGATATGTTTTCAAGAAAATATTGATATTTTAAGACGCATCGCACGATATAATGTAAGCGTTGGTTAAGCTATAATTGTAATAAAGTTAGTAAGAATGCATTTTATTGTAAAACATAATGAAGAACGAAAATAAGAAATATATATATATAAAGAACACAAACAGATATTGCTGCTTCGATGAGAGCACGAATATATTTATATTGAAGAATACATTAATATTTTTTATTTTTATTTTATTTAAACGACTTAAAACTCCTCATGCACCACAAAGTATAGCATGAGGCTTACAGTTGTAAGTAAAAAACAAAAGGAGAAAAATTTACAAATTTACATTAAAAACAAAATTCCGCAAGGCCGCAAGACTTTCAATACTTTTGACCAGTTCTGATAAGACAGGTGGCCAACAAATTGAAAGACGTCTCAAATCAGTCTTTAAATTCATTCGGGCACTCGCATAGAGACTACAGTGAATGAGAATATGTTCAGCATTTTCATCAGCATCACCGCAAGCACAAATTCCACTGGTCTGCAGATGGAAACGAAATAAATATCTTTTAAAATTTCCATGGTTTGTTAAAATTTGGGTCAATTTAAAATCAGTTGCGAAGAACTTACATTGCAAACGGTGAAAAATGGATGGAAAGAACCTTTTCGTCCAGAGCGACCGAGGCGAAGCAAGAAATTCTGCATTCCAGTCCGCAATGATTTATACATTAATATTGAAGAAAAGAATAATATTGAATGAATACATTAATATTGAAGAATAGGTAAATATTGACTGAATACATTAATATTGAAGAATAGAATAATATTGAATGAATACATTAATATTGAAGAATAGAATAATATTGAAGAATAGAATAATATTGAATGAATACATTAATATTGAAGAATAGAATAATATTGAATGAATACATTAATATTGAAGAATAGAATAATATTGAATGAATACATTAATATTGAAGAATAGAATAATATTGAATGAATACATTAATATTGAAGAATAGAATAATATTGAATGAATACATTAATATTGAAGAATATAATAATATTGAATGAATACATTAATATTGAAGAATAGAATAATATTGAATGAATACATTAATATTGAAGAATAGAATAATATTGAATGAATACATTAATATTGAAGAATAGATTAATATTGAATGAATACATTAATATTGAAGAATGGAATAATATTGAATGAATACATTAATATTGAAGAATAGAATACTACTGAATGAATACATTAATATTGAAGAATAGAATAATATTGAATGAATACATTAATATTTTTAAAAGAGCAGCCAATTTTATTTCGCCAACTGTGCACCTAAAAGAATATTCGTCGGTCTTTTCAATGGTGAAGTTATTTTCTACTTGGGTAATAAGAAAATAAATATTGGTATTTGTGTTGAGTGATGTTAGAATTTTATTATCGCGATATATCGTCAGAAAATATCGTTATTTTATGATATATCATTCGATTTATTGTAATGTGATATAATGGTGAGCAAATTTAGTTTCATAATTCTTAAAATGTGTGGAATTGAATATTTTCTTAATTAGGATGTTACATTCTGAATAAATAAATAAATAAATAAATAAATGAATAAAAAGTTGTGAGGGTTGATGAGCGAAACGAGGAGGGTGCAGGGCACCCTAGTTGTTAAAATACTATTTTGAAAGAACTATGAAACTTATTGAATCATTGATAATTCTTCCAATTGGAATTTCTTAAAAAGTAAAGGTTGGGGATAAATGATTAGATTTAAATTGACTAAGTTTAATGATAATACAGCTCTATTCTCTTTTAGAACCTAATTTAATCTGTGATTATTAGCTGATTTCAACACGTTAACGGTAACATATAGGTCACCTTTTATGGCTGTGGGCTTGAATGGATTAAATCATATCAGGTAATAGAGGGTCTCACTTTGGAACAAGAAATGTTTCATTGCAAAATAAGTCAACTTTATCTCTTATTTTTTCAAACTGACTCTCTCAAGTTACTGTGACATCTAAAAAAATATTTTCCTTTATTTTTACTCCACTCGAAGTTAAATGATACGAGCAAAATCTTCCGTTTCGAATATCATACGTGAATGAACTGCAATGTCACTTTTATTTCTTCGCATGAGTGAGGCGAGTTGAGTTGTGTTACGCATACATTTTTACATATGACGGGAAATCTTGTTTATCTCTTCTCCTTCATTTTTTCTGGGTTACTGTCTTTTCTTTTTTTAAGATTATATATCAACTGGATTAATGTGCTAGGTGTTAAATCTTTTCTTGATACGTTACAGAAAGCGTCCCCATTTAAGGACAGGTATTAGTTTTTCTTCTAAAGGATTGAAATTCAAATTATTTCTAGGCTTTCTAGCGTCCTAAAAAAACTACTGAACTAATGGTTAAGTTTCTAATAGGATACTCGGAAACTCATTGCGTCATCTCTTCAATAATAATATTAATAATAATAATAATTTTACAACTGCCAATTTAATGATAATAATAACTGCCAATAATAATAATAATAATTTTACAACTGCCAATTTAATGATAATAATAACTGCCAATAATAATAATAATGTTCGATAATTACATGCCTAATATTATTCCTTAATGAATTTTTTTCATTGATTTGGATTTCTGGGAGAGTTTCCATTTCATTAAATATCATTGAACAGTTAATGATCTTACTGATATAGGGGACGCAAAGAAAAAAAACCCTTTCTGGATAATTTCCGATCCTAATGATGGGATTTTCACATTGTAGGACTCAATCTTAATGGTTCGAGGAGGTGACCTCAAATATTCTAATTAATTAGTGCAGACGATATTTTAAGTTACGGAATCAGACACGAAAACGTACTTTCTCAAAGAAATCGACTTTTAGCTAAATGACTTTTTTTTAAAAAAAAAAATTTGCTTTCTCTGAAGCTATTCAACCGAATTCGCTCAAATTTTGTATTTTGCCATGTGAAATTACATTCTTTAGAATAATGTCAAAATTATATATCTTACAGTTCAAAATTTTTTCGACTATTATTAAGTAAAATAATTAAAAATAATAAATATTAACTGAAATTTGTTTTTATCATGAAATGATCTTTGGATAAGCGAATTTTATAATAAAGTGCTAAATTTTTTTTAATTCGCTTAAAAAATTCTCGAGATATTGTGAAGTAAGCATAAAGTAAAAGTAACATTAAGGAGTTCGAACTTAAGATCGCACTCCTGACCAAACTATTTGGACTATTGAAACGTATCAAGCTATATTAAAACAGTTTCTTGTTTTATCAAAAATACATTTATTTAAAACCAAAACAAATACAGTAACGACATTAAATTACCCATATCGGGTTAATAATAATCTTTCAATAAAATATAGAAAATCCCGTAACGGGTACGAATATACTTACAAAAAAACATAGAAAGACCCGAAACGGGTTAGTATGAACTTCAAATTCAAAAACCAAAACTACTCTCCAAAATATCAACAACTCTCTGCTGTTCTAATTTTATCGTCTGCTTTTTTTTATTATTTATCTCTTTATGTGTTTATTTTATTTTATTCATGCTTTTGCTACCCCTTTATTTTTTAATATTTTTACTTTTATTCATGCTTTTGCTAGCCAATTATTTTTTTATATTTTTAGACTTTATACTATATTTCCCAAATTGGGTATAATATGAAAAAAACACAACTACTTCGATTTAGTAGGAACAACATATGACGCAATGCTAAACGAATGGAATTTAGTTTTTGTTTATTTAGTTATTGTTATTAGTAGTTGTTGTTATTTGTTTTAGTTCTTGTTGTTTATTTAGTTTCAATAACTTTTCTTTATAATGCAATAAAATCTGGCGAGCAGCTATTTAAACGATCGAACACTTCGTTTGTTTATTTATGGCTTGAAGTTAGGCTCGCAGAAAATGCCGTTCATGGGTTAAATTTAGTAGGAACAACACAACCTGTGACGTAGGCTATATTATACCCAATTGGGTATAATATAAAAAAAACACAACTACTTCCACTTAGTAGGAATAACATTTACCATGACGCAATGCTAAATTCTATGCCACTATCCACATAAATCAATTATTAATCAAAAATCGAATATCAATTACTTTTCTTTATAATGCAATAAAATCTGGCGAGCAGCTATTTAAACGCTCTAACACTTCGTTTGTTTATTTGTGGCTTGAAGTTAGGCTCACAGAAAATGCCGTTCATGGGTTAAATTTAGTAGGAATAACACAACCTGTGACGTAGGCTATAATATACCCAATTGTGGCTACCTCCCATATTTTGGGAAATTCTGTTGCGGCTTTTATTAATTTTATGCTGATAACATTCAATGATATTTTTATATTCTTAGTCTATGTCATGCGATATTTATGCAAAATGAAAACAATTAAGACAATTATCTTTTTAACCCTTTGACGCAGATGGAACACCGGTGTCTCCTATATATTTTTTCTGTTGCTCTAAAACAGTCTAATAGTTAGTAAAAAACTGTTAGATTAACGGATTTATAAAATATAAAATTTTTAAAAAAGCTGGAAAATTATTTTTTCATTCACATTTAAAAATTTATCATTAATTTATAGGTACATTGAGAAATCTAAATAACGACAAATAAGTGCAAATTTGAAAAATTATTGTTAGGAAGTGAACCGTGTTTGGAAGATTTTACCTTTAACGCAGAAAAAATACCGGTACTTCATGCTGTATTTCATAATCATAAATTATTAAAATGTTAAATTATTTATTTCGACCTAAATTAATCCAAAATAAAAAAAATTGTGATTGCTTAATTACGATCACTGGATACCCATTGGTCAAATGCTTTTTTTTTCTGGTTTGACTCCGATAAACGCCACAACATTTCAAATCTTGAATTGCGAAAACTGTCTCAATTGATGTTTGTCGTCGGATTGGTTTTCATATCCTATGTAATTGTTTCAAGACGGCACAAAATACTTTTCCTTCTTCAGTATTCATATTTATGTTAAAATCACCTTCAAGACAGTAATTATAAGCTAATAATAAAAATAATATAAAAATACTTTAAATTATCATTTTGTAAATACATTAAGAATGACTGCAGGTAAAAAGAAAAAGAAAAAAAAAAAAATTCTAAAAAAATTATCTAACAGCAGCGGTCGCCATGGCAACGCATGCGCACTGTTTACTATTACTCTGGAGCATAGTTGAAAAGTGTGATAACGTCCAAATAAAGTGCGCACGCCATAAAACCCAAAACAAAACCCATTTTGCCAATGGGTAATAGCACAAGTATTAAAATATGTTAAATAAAAATTTTGCGTCAAAGGGTTATGATAAACTACCCTACAATAATGGAAAAACACTTTCAGTTTTTGACTTTTATTTAAATTTCTCATGAAATACTTAGAGGATTGTTTTAAAACTTAGAGATGTTTAGTTCATGCGATTTTTCATACTTAGCAATAAGATTTAAAGCTGACAGAGGTTTGGGAGACATGCGATAAATTACGAAAAAAAAAAGTATTTTTGATCATCATATGCCAGAAAATCAAGCAACAAGCTTGTAACTTGTAACGATAACTTTAGTTGCTTATTTAATAACAAATGATAATACCTTAGGGGCCGTTCAAAAAGTACGTACATCCCGAGGGGGAAGGGGATTTGCTATTTTGTATGGTTTTGTACGATGGGGTGGGGGGAAGTATTATACAAAGTACGTACATTATAAGCATACACCAAATTTAAATTAGACTTTTTCCTACACACTCGTTAAATAAATATTTAATTTTATTTAAAACATAATTATTTTAATTTTTATGAAAAAGGGGGATAGACTAATAAAATGTGCGTACTCTAAGGGGAGGGGGGGAGTAAGACCTTATGTACTGTAATGTACGAAAGGGGGGGAGGGGGTTAAAATTTCTCCATTTTTTGTGTACGTACTTTTTGAACGGCCCCTTACAATAATCTTACGGTAACCAAAATGAGATGGTGATTCCTTATGGAAAAAAAAAACATACTTTTATGGGGAATGATCCCCACAATGCCGGTCTCATTTTTAATATAATCTTGTTTAATAGTACAAAGTGAAATTTGTTGATAACCCCTTATCGTTTCAAGCTTTCTTTTAAAAAAAATACAAGAACTACTTTCAAAATTGCTTGAAACTTTTTAAATTTTTAAGACATTCAAATCAAACTTTTTCATTAGTTTTCAAATACAATTCACTACAAAATTATGAATTTTTTTTTTAAAAACATTTTTTTCTGTGCATGGGCAGCATCAAATAACTACTTGAAACACACATATCTTGCGCAGGTTTAAAGGATTTGTTTTAAACCAATAATTTTAAACCAATAATTTTGTAATTAACTTTAAATTGCTCCAAGAATTTTAAATTCATTGAATTTTTTTTAAAGTTATAGCACAAAAACGAAAGATTTTTTTTTTTTTTTTTTTTTTTTTTTTTTTATAAAAACGTCTACATCTCCATAAATATTTGCACTACTTTTAGGAAATTTTATGCATTTATTCAAAATAACAACTTAAATAATCGCTACTAGTTATATGTTCTTTGATTGGATTTCTGGCATAGGGTGTTCAAAAATACTCGTTTTCTTTCGTAATTTTTTTATTGGTCTCCCATACCTCTGAAAGTTTGTTTGTTTTTGCTAAATTGCGAATTCTTATTGCTAAGCTTGAAAAATAGCCTGAACTAAACACCTATAAAGTTACAAAATAATCCTTTAATTATTTCTTGAGAAGTTTAAAAAAATGTCAAAAACTGAAAGTGTCTCTTCCATTATTGTTGGGTAGTGTATACAGAGATATTGTTACATATTGTTATTGTATCGTATTTGTCGTCATAGCCATAGTAAATATATCTGTTGTAAATCAATATTTTATTTCGAAATACCATTGCATTCTGAATTTGAAATAGAATGCTGATCAAGATATATACAAAAAAAAAAAAAAAAAAGAAAAAAAAGAAAGAAATAAAAAAAAGGTTTCACCCCACCGTATTGGTCGTTTGTAAACATAAGACAAGACAAGAAAAAAACCTCACCTTCGTTCATTCGTATTTCGTTACAAATATCAAGGTTGAATTTTAAGACTTAGTGATTCGATGATTAAGTAACTAGTTCTTATGGTTTTTCATTTCTTCCTCATTTGGATTCGTCTTATCTTCTTCTTTCATACATTCAGAGGAAATCACAATGACTTGAGAAACTTATTGAATTCTAACCGGAAAGAATTTATGAGATAAAAATTAAAAGGAGCATTTATTAGAAATTTATTTATTTTTTAGAATAAAATGGAAACTGAATTTCAACCGCTTCTTCAGAGATTCCCTGAGAAACGGAAACATATTTGCCGGCGTATTCCTAAAGAGGTGACTCTTACTTCCACTGTAGTAGGGTAAGTTACTCATTCTTATTAAACGTAATAGTTATAACATTTTTAAGCGTTGTTAACTTCATTTGAAATAGTTCTTGTTAAATGCATAATTATTAATCTTTTAAAGTCATTAGCAGAAAGTAATTTGCTCAATTTGAAATAGCTCCTGTTGAACTTTAGAATTAACTTTTTTAAAATCGTTTTCTGAAATTAATTTCCTCAATTTGAAATAGCTCCTGTTGAACTTTTGAATTAACTTTTTAAAAATCGTTTTCTGAAATTAATTTCCTCAATTTGAAATAGCTCTTGTTGAACGTTATAATTACAAACTTTTTTAAAATCGTTTTCCGAAAGTAATTTCCTTAATTTGAAATAGCTCTTGTTGAACGTTATAATCACAAACTTTTTTTTAAAATCGTTTTATGAAAGTAATTTCCTCAATTTGAAATAGCTCTTGTTGAGCGTTATAATTACAAACTTTTTTAAAATCGTTTTTTGAAAGTAATTTCCTCAATTTGAAATAGCTCTTGTTGAACGTTATAATTACAAACTTTTTTTAAAATCGTTTTCCGAAAGCAATTTCCTTAATTTGAAATAGCTCTTGTTGAACGTAATAATCATAAACTTTTTTTTTAAAATCGTTTTCTGAAATTAATTTCCTCAATTTGAAATAGCTCTTGTTGAGTGTTATAATTTAAAATTTTTTAAGTTTACGAAGAGTAGTAATGTCTTTGATAGTAAGCATTTTTGAAGTACTAAGATACATCTAGGGTTACGATGAGAATCGAACCCTCTACCTTCACGCTATAGAGCTTTAAGCCGAATGGTCATACAGTTCGGTTAAAGGAAATGATTTTTTCTAATTATAACGTCGTAATTTTTATTTAGATAGTGGTAGAAAAAAACTTGCTTTTGGTTTTTTAAAAGTATCTTTGTAACTTAATACTTTGAAAGCAAAATCTTAAAAATTAGAAATATACAAATTTACATTTCATAATTTGATACACATCTCTCTATATTATTTCGTAAGGGACTTCGACATCGCAATTTGTTTTTTGCTATGCAAAAACTATCAGGCTTAGATACATGAAATTACGAAGGTGAGTAAAAAAATGTACAGTAATTACGATGGAATAAAAAAAATAACATTCAATAATTTGTTTGAGAATTATAAATTGCTATTAAGTTTAGCTTGGTATGCTGAAAGGGTCATGTTTCTTTATGAACATAGTTTTTTTTTCATTAATTTTAATTTGTTCAAACATAATTGCAGTTTTAAGTGCTTTCTTTTTGTTGAAAATTTTGAATGTACATTTTATTTTGAAGCGTAAAAACTATAAAACTTAAAAACTTGAAATATATGATGGTATGTGAAAAGATGTACAGAGAATTTGATAAAATAAAAAACTTTCCGATTTGAATATTGGTTAGAGAATTATTAACTGTTGAGCTTGTAGTTAAAAAAAAAAAAAAACCCTGTTGGCCGATCTACTACCCTTTAAAATGTAACTGCAGAATTGAAATTAGAATGCTGATAGGATCATTTTGAAAAATAAGGTAACGGGAGTCATTTTTTATTTTTTGACTATTCAATGTGCTTGAAAGTTATTCCAATTATTAGTGCTTTTTGTATTTTTTATTTTAAATAATAATTATTTATACATTATTGTAGAAAAATTTATTTCTCTCGTGATTTACATTTTATAAACTCGCGCTTGACGTAATGCCAAAAGTAATAAAAAATTATCTAAAATAATATAAAATGAATAGCTAAAAAAATGTGTGTGTGTGTGAGAGAGAGGGAGAGAGAGGGAGAGAGAGAGGGAGAGAGAGAGAGAGAGGGAGAGAGAGAGGGGGGAGAGTTTTGATGTTGCCAGATATAAATCGTAATATTTATATCAAATTTTTTTAAATTTCGCAGACTGAAGCTAAGCAAAACTGTTTCCAATGCGAACTGTTCTTTGTTCTAAGTTTATCGTTACATATTGTTAACAAATAAAATTGCTTCTCACTTATTACTTCTTACAGCAGATAGTCCTAAGTTTATCGTTACATATTGTTAACAAATAAAATTACTTCTCACTTCTTACTTCTTACTGCAGATAGTCCTAAGTTTAATTTTTTTTCTAAGTTTAATGTTTTAAAGTCCACGTATCCTTTCAATGCGTTACCTTATGTACTTAGATAAAATTATAATTATTATATGTTTGAGACGCTTTCTTTTATCGAGTCTCATGCTATTTTAAATTTTTTTTAATTGCGTGTAAAACTTATTTACTGATTATCAATTTAAAAAAAATTTCCATTCGAGTAAGTTACTTTGGATTTGTATAAGTCTATGTGAGAAATCTGAAGATACGCCATTTACTACTAGAAACTATATTTGAGCATGATTTACATAGGGATTTTTAGTCAATTAGGGTAGAATTTCGTCATTGTTTTCTAAACTTTGTTCGTAACTCGGAAAAGAGAAAAACTAGTTGGTTGTAGACCAGTGGTTCCCATTTGGTGTTCCGTGGAACCCTAGAGATCCATGAAACAGTTTAAGAGGTTCCGCGAGTTGTTAGTTTTTATAACCAGTGATGAGTTTTGAAACCTCTGATTTTATTTAGATACAACCTATAATTCATAATTTATTTATTTTTTGGTTGAATTTAGGAAATATTTGGAGTAAAATGTCATTGAAATAGAAATGGAAGTTTTTTTTTTTAAAAAAAGAATGTAATATTTTTAGTAACTGTATATTGAACAAATTATGAAAAGAACAAGCAATAGGTAATACTAAGTCAAATATTGGGTTAGTACTTCCTATTGCGTTTTTGAAATCAAAACTAAATTCTTTGATAAATAAATATGTTTCCTTAATAACCATTTTAACATTTATAGTTATTATTTTAAGTTTTCATTTCGATGAAAGTCATAATTCGGCATATTTTATTTATTTTCACCTTATGCATATATACCAAAAACAAATTTATAGTCCGTCTAGATATAGCACGAGAACTAAAAATTTAATTGTAGCCCTTGGTTTTAAGTTAGGATAGGTTTGATTAAACATTAAACCTGATTTGAGAATACTCATGATTAGAAAAAAAAAGAAAAATCTTCATTCCTCTAATTAAAATTTACTTTAAATATTTTAAAAATAGTCTAACATAGGTTACGACTTTAACAATTACTGTGATAAACTTTGTTTATAAAGTTGGGATTCCGTCAAAAGATTGTTGATTATTTAGGGTTAAATAGCGAAAAAAAAAAATTGGGAACCGCTGCTGCAGACGATTCTGTTCAGAAGAAAAATGACGATGGTTCTTTTCAAACGATTCAGTCAGACGATTCTATTCTTTTTCCTTTCAAATATTTAAAAGATAACATCAGTGAGGTTTTCTAGGTTACAGCTTTATTTAATCATAAACGGAATTTATTCTACGTTTTTTTTAAATAATTAGCTGAGAAGGTAAACTCAAGGATCAACGTGTATGGCATGTAAGCCCCACTTCACCGAATTAGTATTTCTGAAGTAATCTGAAACTACGTGTTTATTTTATTTTTAGTTACGGTTATGTAATGCGTGGCTATAAATAAAAATAATTTCAAATTAAACGGTGACTGAAAAAAAACAACAACCTAAGTCATGAGCAAAAGAACAAAATTAATGGAGAAAAGTGTTTATGAGTATCATCGGTTAACTGCGATTAATAGCATCATTTTCGGTCTACTTGTGATACTAAATTTAGTTAAACTTTATTTTAATGAGTTGAACTTAGAAAAGCATGTTTTGCTTAATTTCATAACATAAAATCCCTAGGAAAGACAACAAATGATAATGAATAAATTAAAATTTAATTAATTACGCTTAATTCACCCAGTATCCGCTGTCTTCCTCTGACGTCATAGCAGCTCAGTTTAGTGTAAATCAATGCATTCGTATCATCCAGAGGAAGTTATAAATGCCTCTTATTGTACTGCCATCTGCCGATAATATAGAGAACCACACTTGGGAATAGAGTGAATTAATCTTGCTTGAATATGCCTTTCAGTTTGGTGCAAGATTTCGTAGGGTTGATTAATAATGATTTCTTGATTATTTGCTTTCTTTTTTAACCCCTTTCGGCAATCAGGGATATCTTACTCCTTTACAAAACCGATAAAAAGCCATAAAATTTGTTTTACTACCAGTTTTTCCTCATTTCTGGGCTACAAACAGCACTAGGATAATTCCCCCCTCCCCATAAAGGTGGTGGGACAAAAATTTAACATTTACAATTCACCCATAAACAAGATATTCGTATCAATCAAAGTTGATAGATAAAATAAATTATTAATATTTGAATCTGAGTTTATTTCATTTCACTTTATCCCAGCGGTAATTAACAGAAGATGATTTTAAGACTATGATTCTAACAGAAGAGGATTCAAGACAATTCCCTTTCCCACTCTGATAAATTTGTATAAATGCAAACACTTTGTAAAAATACTGGCAGCAAATACAATGTGAGGTGTCAGGGCTCCAGGCAAACCATTGCTGCAGCATAAAAACACACTCTGGCCCCACCCCTGACCAGCAAGCATTTGACAGGCAGTCAGTCAACACAAGCTGTTGTCCGTGAGGCTAATAAAATTTTAAAAAAAAAAAAAAGAAGAAAAAAACTCAAGCTCGATCCACACAAACAAGAGATGGCTTAACTGTCTATAAACGCACACACAATAAAAAACAGTAATCTATATCATGATCCGCCAAAACACTGCCTCAACTACTACTCATAAGAAAAATAGGTAAAACACGCAACACAACATAAACAAAACATACATACCACACAAGCCTCACCACTGACCTTGCTCCCAGTCCCTGGGGACAGACAGTGAGTCCGGAGCTTTTCAGCTACCCGTGATGGCCATTTATGTTAAATGTTAAAAAAAAGAAAAGAAAAAAGAAAAGAAAAAATTATAATAATCAATAAAAAAAAAGAAAAAAAAATAAAAAAAAAAAAAGAAAAAAAAATACTTGTGACGTGGCTAGCTATTTTATATTGTATTGTTATTGTCGATGTCCATTCTTTGTGGCTGTAATGTAACGCTGCTAGTTAATCTATGTAAAATTAAATTGTCGCTACTAGGCCGGGATAGCCTGGTCAGTGGGGTGCCGGGCCCATGTCCAAGAGTTCGGGGGTTCGGTCCCTGCTGGTCGAAGACTCCCCGTGTAGTAAATGGTGACTGATGCACGTTAAATCTGTCGAGTCTCAAAGTCCTCCATGTTCCCATAACAAATCAATACCTCTGGCGGTACCGATCCAGGAGTTTCCTTGTCTTCTGGATTGGTTCAAAATTACGAGGCTACGGCGTTGAACATTTGTAGTCGTAAACCCAAAAATTGGGTCGACTGTTCAACGGCGGTCATAAAATAAAATAAAATATAAATGCAAACACGGAATCCTTTTAAAGTGGTAGGGACATGACAGTTACGATTTGCTAAATATGTTAACTTTTTTCCATTTATTTTTAAAATTTAACTGCACGTTTAGCAGGTCTTACATGTTTGTTTAAATTATTTATTTATATAGGTTGTCAAAATTTATGGTAATTCAAATTCATGGAATCAAATGTAAAATAAAATTAACAGGATGTAAATAATCAGGGTAAAGAGAAAAGTGTTAGCTAAATTATCTAATTATCAATTTATTTCTGTGAGGGTTAATGAGTCTTGGATCTATTTAAGTCACCACTTCTTATTTCAAAACAAAAATTTTACAAGCATCTGAGAACTAAGGCTTGGATCCATTTTATTTCCCACTTCTCATTTCAAAACAAAAATTTTATAAGCATCTTAGAACTAAGGCTTGGATCCATTTTATTTCCCACTTCCTATTTCAAAACAAAAATTTTACAAGCATCTGAGAACTAAGGCTTGGATCCATTTTATTTCCCACTTCTTATTTCAAAACAAAAATTTTACAAGCATCTTAGAACTAAGGCTTGGATCCATCTTATTTCCCACTTCTTATTTCAAAACAAAAATTTTACAAGCATCTGAGAACTGAGGCTTGGATCCATTTTATTTCCCACTTCTTATTTCAAAACAAAAATTTTATAAGCATCTTAGAACTAAGGCTTGGATCCATTTTATTTCCCACTTCCTATTTCAAAACAAAAATTTTACAAGCATCTGAGAACTAAGGCTTGGATCCATTTTATTTCCCACTTCTTATTTCAAAACAAAAATTTTATAAGCATCTTAGAACTAAGGCTTGGATCCATTTTATTTCCCACTTCTTATTTCAAAACAAAAATTTTATAAGCATCTTAGAACTAAGGCTTGGATCCATTTTATTTCCCACTTCTTATTTCAAAACAAAAATTTTAAAAGCATCTTAGAACTAAAATAGATTAAGTACACTAGAACTAAATTAAAGTGAAAACAGAACCATGTCGGTTACAGGGTTGCCTCATACTGGCAAATTTTAAAGAGTGGAGTGACTGAGAAAGATTGAAAAAGGGAATTGTTTTTACTAACATTGACCAAAGTAATTTTGCAAATTGAAGGAACGTTTAAAATAAATGTAAAATTTCAGCCTGTTTGCATTGTGTTAAGAGACAATTAAATTGGATTTTGAATTGAGCCTATATACATTTTCTAGCTACTTTTTTTTCTACATGTGTTCAAAAAAGAAATTTATTGTAAATGTTAATATTTTTCCAGATTATTCCTTTTCGTAGTCACGATATTATTAGTGAAGGAGAACGTCATTTCGCCATCTGATGAGCAATTTTCATTGGCTGAAGATTTGAAAGGTAATATTTTAATCATGCTTCTTTTGCTTCATTGCATGAAAATCAAATATTATAACTGAAATTTTTTAAGGCAGGGTTTCTTAACTTTTACCCTCGCAGCGCCACCCTTACATGGAGAAATAAGTACTGATAAAATTACCGTAGTGTACGGTAAGGACAATTCTGGTAAAAAAAAATAAATCCTAATTCTGGTTTGTAAAGCCAAAATGCACTTCATTTAGCTAGCAATGTTGCAACAGTTATTTAGTAAAATATATTTATTTATTTAAAATATTTACAATTAGAATTATTGATATATATATATATATATATATATATATATATATATATATATATATATACATTATACAATATATATAAGGAAGCGAATTAGTGTATTAATTAGTTAATCAGATTTTAAACTGTTCCAATTAGTTTGGAATTGGTGTTTGAATTATTCGAACTATTATCCGGAAACGAATTAATATTCACAAATTCCGACAGGTATATTTTTTTCTGAACCTGTGGATAATTCACAAAACATAAAAATTATGCTAATCACAGACTTTAATGCGATGCACAGGCTTTTGCGGAATTCCAGCTTTTAGTGTATAAACTTATTTATATAAAACATTTTCGAGAAACTTATCTTAGGCAATTTTCATACCCTCATCAAAAAAATGCTTGATGAGAATTAATTTCTAGATTCATATTAATTAAACATTTAGAAGAGGAACCTAACTTATGTAAGGTATAAATTTGCATAATTTGCTTATCGCTAATTCTTTTGTGCATTACTAGCATGATTCCTTATATATTTATTTTTGACATGATATATATATATTTATTTTTGACATGGCAATGTCGCAGTAGTGTTAGATAAGTATAAATATGGGTTATTTTATAATTTACATTCATACCGATAAGACAGGAACTAAAAGGAAGTTATTTTTTTTCAAAAAAATAAGTTATCGTCCCATCACTTGTACCGATAACTCATAGACAGTCTTGATTTGATAGTAAGGTGTGTTTATGAACCATGTTTTAACAAGGTGCAAATCAAATACTTTATTATGATTTTCATATTAGTTGATATTAAGCATGTATCTAAAAATTGTTTTATCTAGAGAACGACATGATGTCATGCTTATCATTACAAATATTTCTAAAGAAAAAGTAATTATTTACTTAAGTTTTTTATTATTTTTCTACCCGATTAATTAGAAAGAGGTAAGCAAGTGTTTCTGTATAATAATTGCTGTGCATTCAAATACCAGTCAATTGTTGAACTGGGAACTTAGCCTAATATTTTTCACGGTTATTTAAATTAGTAGCAAAATTTATGCTCATAAGTTGGCAGCTTTCCATTTTGCCTTAATAGTTGACCCCGAAAGATTTGTCGTTTCCCATGTTTGAATCCAAATTAGCAAAAAAAGTAGTATTTTTAAATTTTAAGTAGGCTGCGCTTTTTTCCTCTTTCAAAAACGTGCTTATTGAAACTTTTTCGCCAAAGAAAATAAAATAGCTACAACTTAAATACCTTGCACTTGGGAAAAAGCCATAATTTTAGACAATATAAACTATGTCACTATAAATCTGGGCTTTAGAACAGAAAATTTACATATTTTTAAAGGCATTTTTTTAAAAAAAAATCGCCAATTTGGCGAGATTTTCACCCATAGATGAAAGTGATAAAAATCAGCGAATAATTCTCAATTTTCGCAAAACTTCTATGAGCCCAGATAATATAGCATTGTAGATACTTTTTGAACATTTAAAAATTATATCTCAAGCACTTTCCATCTCAAAAAAATTATAGCTTTTTTTTATATTGAGGGTTGCTTCATTTTCTGCATAAGCATATAGCGCGCTGACTAATCTTAACCTATCGGGCATGAATAACTGTTGCCAAGTCTCAGTAGTTAATGAAAATAGCATATAATTCTCAAAAAATCGTTATTTCATGCGAACACAGAGTCTTCGAAAAACAGCCTTAAGTTAGATACATTGATATTCATGTGATGAAAAAATAAAAACTGTTAAGAGTTTTGGCAACAATGTAGATTTTTGCTTTATTGATACTTGGCTCTTTACTGGCGTGTTAAAAAACTTAAAAGGCAATAAATGAGACAATGAAAAAATGAAAAAAATTGGATAAATATGACAACCAAAGCTGACGTCTTAAGGGGGTACCAGCTCCGGAAGTCATAAAAGCAAAACCTTTTCTATCGAGAGAGTAAGACAAAAGTCCAAAATTGCCCTCTCTGTCTCCCAAAGATTTTGCCAAAGTCCAGGAAAAGAATAGAATACATAATATACAATATAAAATACAGAAGAATACAATATAAAATACAGAAGAATACAATATAAAATACAGAAGAATACAATATTAAATACAGAAGCAAATACAGAATAATAAAAACAAGACAAATACATAAGAATGGTACGAACGAAAACTTACTTGAAATAAAAATCCAGTAACTAGATAACACAACTGATTGCGTGACACAACTATAATAAAATAAACATAAAAACAACTCTCCCTAATAAAAATTACTCTCTCGATAGAAAAGGTTTTGCTTTTATGACTTCCGGAGCTGGTACCCCCTGAAGACGTCAGCTTCGGTTGTCATATTTATCCAATTTTTTTCATTTTTTCATTGTCTCGTTTGTTTCAATTCCTTTTGGGTTCACTGCTGCTAAGCGCGTTTTTCCATTGGAAGTAATTACTGTTTTTAATTGCTTTAAAATTTTGAATTCCTTACTTAAAAGGCAATAACTTCTTTAACTTTTTTAGTTGTATTTTTCTTTTACATTTATTGTTTATGGATATACTGAAAAAAATACGAATATTTCGCTCAGAGCGAATTGAAATTTTCTATGATGAAATTATTGGGTTGCCACTTATCTCCTTTTGACAAAGCAAGTCACGCTAAAAGAACGTTAAGGTTAAAATAAATTGTACAAATGCAATGAAAGTGGAAAAAAAAAGCAAAAATATACATTTTCCGGATTCTAAACTTTCATGGAATGGAAATTTCAGCTATTAATATTAACATCCAAAAGATATAACTTTATATTAACGTCTATTATACAATAGAGAAAACGCATAGATTTCTTCATTGTAAATTGTTAATGCAAACCACGATTTTACTGTACACCTTTACTCTTCCCAGAAATTGATCAATATTAGGGTAATTTGTGTCATTTTGCAAAAATGTTAAATTTGTGACAATTATATAATATGGTCATCACTAATATTCTTGCAATTGCTGCGTTTGCAATGATCATTGTGGCATATTCGTCTTAGTTTGATTAACTTTTAACATTGACAATCTGTATCGATTAAAAATTGATTTATATTTAATTATTATTTTATTTTTATTTGTTGATTAACAGGAGAATAAGAAATAACTTGGACATAACGTTATGCAAATTTAAATATCACAATCAAATTTTTAAATTAGCATGCAAGCATTTCCACCTGTAACATATTTACCAATTTTCAAAAGGCCGAGCAGTAAACGTGTCGCTAAATGTTCTTAAGTAGGTCACATCTGACCTAGTAAGATTTTGTTCCATTTCTTGCAAAAGGATTATTTTAAGGACTTCAAAGTCTTCGCAATTAACATAAAACGTTGTCTTCTAATGGATCTGAAACAAAAATCCATTGGATTCAAGTCTGGTGAATAAGGTGGCCACTGTTGTGCTGTAAGAAAGCCAGGAAAAATTCCAGCAGAAAGCCAGCAGAAATGTTAAGTATCTAAATTCTGTGTAATGGAGCAGAATACTGTTAAAAAAATCTCTTCTATTTTTAAAAAAAAAATTCTTACGACTAAGATAGCATAACATCTTCCAAAATGATTTTGCATTAAAAATAAACCATGTTCGAATTATATCTTGTCACCCCGTAATTTTATTTATTGGTTGAAAACTAATCCGAGAACAAAATATTTATATTCAGGTATTACAAAAAACGCACAGAAGTTGTTAGCTAGTCCATCAAAAGATGTATTTAAAGATAAAAATAAAAATACAAGCAAAGAAATAGACTTTCCTTATGAAGAAGAAGAAAATGGAAAAAAGAATAAGGACAAGAAAAAGAAGAAGAAGAATCCGACGCCAAATTCTGTCTCTGAAGAGTTTGAAGAGATAGCAACGAATCAAACACATTTAAAGAAACAGAGTTACATTGAAAAATTGATTTATATTAAATGGAAAAAAGAATGGCTTCAGAATTTTGTAAAAGGTAAATTGAATTTCCTATTTAAAATTTTACTTATTGTAGGATCAGAATTATTGAATTCTTTTTGTGGAAGATATTTTCAAATGACAAACTAAATAGAAATGTTAAAATGTAATTAGAATTATTATACATTTTGATAGCATTTAAAAACATTAAACTATCGCGAAAACTAAAATTAAGCACGAAAAAACAAACATTGAATTATGTGAATTATGATTTGGTTGCGATGGCTCAATAGTTAATCCTTTGAGGCCGATGAGACACCGGTGTTCCTTTTATAGATTTTTTTGATGTTTTAATTACATGTAAAAATATATTTTGGTATTTTCAAATGATAAAAAATAGTCTAAGAGTTACTAAAAAATGTCTGTTTGATTATCGGAATCATATTTGAACTAAAATGTGAAATCAAAAAGAATGCTGTTTAAAAAAACATTTTTTTAATGTTATTGATTCAAAAACTTATCAATAATTTTATAAAATCAAAGAAATTTTAATGATGATTAACCATTTCCCTTAAATCTAAATAATTCCAAATTTGGAAAATGATTGTTTGGAAGTGAGCAAGGCGAGTTGGGAAGATTTTACGTTTAACGCATAGATATTAGTATTCCATGCTGTATTTCATAGTTATAAATTAATAAAATTTTAATGTATTATAATAATATTTTTCAAATCTTTTGACCGAAATTAATACAAAATAATGAAAAAAGTATGAGAAATATGTTTAATTAAATTTCTGCTTCAAAGAGTTAAGGCACGGAACTACCACTATGAATAACTGATGCTAATGGATCACAATTCAATGAAATATTGATAAGTTTTGGTATTTTTTTAAAATTCACCTAATACTAAATATCATCCATTTTTAATATTAAAGTCTGTATCTCACATAGTACATAAAACTAGTATTTAAGTTTAAAAGCGAAGCTTTTTAATTTGCAAACAGTTTTGCATTTGACTTGTAACTGGATCGATAAACCAATTATAATGAATACAGAAAGATAAATGATTTTAAATTTTCTCCCAGGTAGTTAACAGTGATAACTCACATTTTTATAGTATAGAGATAAACAGATTGATATTTTCAATAAATATATGTTTACTACACTATATAGGCAAAAATAGTCTGGCACAGAGTCGTACAAACTTTTCCGGAAGTATTAATATGATGTTAGTCACCATTTTGCATTGATAACAGCCTGGACACGGCTGTTTTCAATATTTATAATTTCTAAACTATCACATAAATTTTACTATGAATGATACTCGATATTAAATAAAACATATCAAACATTTTTTTCAGTTACAAATATTTGATGTATAACCTTTTTTGCAACACGACAAACATTCAATCTATAACCAAGTTCGTTCTAAACATTTTTATAGTTCCACGCTGCTAATGCTGTACAACAAATGCGTTCTTTCTGTTGGCGTAAGGTTCGGTGATCTTGATGGCCATGTGATTAAGTGTAAATTATTTTTCACTGGTAAGCCCGAGGAACTGATTTTTGAATCACCGATGCCGAAAACATTGCACGAATTGCATTTACCGAAACAACTGATAGTGCAAAAATACAAAATTTGTGAAACGAACTTGATTACAGATTAGATGTTTGCCGTGTTGCAAAAAAGTTTACACATGAATCCTTGAACTGAATACCCAAACAAAACGTGTTCAATATCACATCTTTTCACCATATTTTTTTTACATATTGAAGGACTGTTTAATTTTTCAGATAAGGTATCACCATCCTCTGAAAATCAGGAGGAAGATAATGGTAAGAATTTATAAATTAGAGCTAATTAATTAAAAAATTTTTGAGATTGTTTATATGTTTTGATAAATTATTAGGTCTCTAAGCCCCCTGTTCACTGCAGCTCGTCAACTCCGGTGATTGGATCGCAATAACTGTTGTTTCTAAACATAAAACAGTTTTTTTTTCTACAAAAGTTGAAATTATTCACTTAATATACTATGTTCGATGAAGAATTATGTTTGCTTACGATTTTGCCCCCGTTTTCCAAATCTAACATTCATATCTTTAAATTAAATGTATACTTTGCGCTAAATTTAATTGGTAAATAGTATGAAATATTTCGTAAGATTCTACTTCCCTTATGATTCTATGAAGGACTATTTTATCTTATTTTATAACCGTAATTGAACAGCCGACCAAATGTTTGGGTTTACGATTACTTATGTTCAACTACGTAGCCTTGTAATTTTAAACCCGATCCCGAAGACAAGGGAACTCCTGGATCAAGTATAAGGTGATCCACTTACCACTGAGGTGATCCGCTTACCATGATCCGCTTACCACTGAGGATATTTCACGTCACCACTGTGGTCGGAGCAAGCCGGATGCGGAATTCGTATTACCAGCCATTGTTAAGATTCGAACCCGGTTCACCTCATTGGAAAGAGAACGCTCTATCCCCTGTGCCATCGCGGCGCTATTAAGAACTATTTTATTTTATTTTATAACCGTCGTTGAACAGCCGACCCAATCTTTTGGGTTTACGACCACTAATGTTCAACTCCGTAGCCTTGTAATTTTGAGCCCAATCCAGAAGACCTGGGATCAGCTCCTGGATCGAGTATTGGGAGAAATTTGCCTTCGTTGAGAATTTTTTGATGGAGCTAACCCGCATTTGCGTTACACGGACCACGAGAACCTCACACGGTTAGCCTGACGGCAAGGGGACTCTAACCCATGATCCGTCTACCACTGAGGATATTTCACGTCAGCACTGTTATTAAGAACTATTAGTGAAAATCAATAATTTTGCTTAGTAATCATTTTTTGAATATAACATTTAAAATTAAAGGTATATAAATAGACCACACACAAAGCCATGAATTTAATGCAGCTGTCACGACAAATAGTCACAAACTCGGTGAACTTAATACAGCTCTGACCACAAGAGCTCAAATTCCGGTGAACATACAGTTCTTCCGGTCTTTCGCAAATACGGCAACTAGTGGTTATTCGTTCATCGAATTCTTTCAATGATAAAATTCTGGTGAGGGAGTCCTGTGGCAATCTCTATATCAATCTAAATAGCAATCTAAATATCAATTCTCTAGTATATAAGACATGTTAACTCGATTCGAACTTGAGGTACTTTTTGATACAGGAAGGTTAGCATTGTTGATTTCTACTCTCCCCAAATGATTCTTTTAGTTTTCAATTCTTAATTTAGAAAACAATCAAAATCAAGGGCATAATAATAGAGTAAAAAAGGAAAAATAAATATAACAAGCAAAATAAATACCTTTAAATTTGGGATACAGAAACATCCTGCAGAAAAACTATACTTTTATGACTTTTACTAATTTCATGCTGATGACAACCAAAAAAAAATACGAAAATCGATGTGTGAAAACTGCATACTATCATGTTATTTCAGGAAAACAAAAAAGTACAGACAAAATAAAACTACGACACCTTCATTAGTTTTTAAAAAATCATTAGATTAAAAATTATTATATTTTTCCAATTTGTTCACTTGAAAATTGTGTTTTTACGAATCTTTTCAAACCATTAACTACACCGTGTTTTTTTCAAAAATGAATAAATTAACTCAAATAGAACTTAGTGTATTTGTTTAGCTTAGCTTACGAACATACAACAAATTTTCAAGAAAGATTTATCTATAAGCAAATGAGAGAAAAAATTAAATAGTAGTAGAGCAGCGTGTGTCATGTTAGTAAAAAGGTAATAAATATTCTTCAAACCGAAAAAGAAACAAAGTCTATCAAATATTTGTTTATTTTTGCAGCTCAGGGTGCTTATTAGTTTTGTTTTTTAATAGCAGTTATTGTAAATAATTCTTTTTAATGATTTAACATTTTTTTTTTTTTTTTTTACTTAGTGAACGATAAGTTTGGTGATGACAGTAGTTCAGACGAAAGGAACGAAGATTCGTCGATTAAAATCTTAGGTAAGTATCCGTTTTAATATCTTGCATTTTCTATTGAAAAATTAATAATGAATTACGAAAAATAAGAAAAATGGAAGGATTTAGAGCAAAATAGTGATGCATAGAAAAAGGATGAAAATGATGAAATATGTACTGAAATCAGGGGTCTGTCCAGACATTTTGTGAAAGGTCCGTTTTTCGTGAAATTGTGAAAAATTTACTCACATTCTTTCAACCAGGGTCCGCTTTTATGAATTTGTGCAAATAGGGTCCGTTATTGCAAAAAAAAAAAAATTTTCAAGGAGTTTTGAAATTGTAAAGACAAACAAGAATATGCTCAACACTGTAAAATTATAATTAAAAAAATTTAAATTTTAAAAAATAAACAACAATTGCTGCTTCTAAATTAGAGATGCAACATACAAATATGTGGTATTTAGCATATACTGCTGAACGCAGAATATTAATTTCGGACGAATAATGGAAGAATCGTCTGCCGAAGACAAAACTTAATTCGTATACATTCATCTTTCTTGTTTTCGGCCCTGGAAAGGGTTTATTTGATTAACAAAGTAATAATGAAGGTAAACAAATTTGTGAAGGGTCCGATTAAAAAAAAATCATTTTGTGAAGGGTCCGTTTTTAAGTTAAAATATTTTGTGAAGGGTCCGTTTTTAAGTTAAAATATTTTGTGAAGGGTCCGTTTTTATGAAAAGATATTTTGTGAAGGGTCCGTTAACGGACCCAAATTTCTTTTAAACAGACCCCTGGAAATGTGCAATGGATCAAAAATATAAAATTATACAAAATTGAAATATTTTCAAAAAATGTATTTTACGATGTCAAATCCCCGATATCTTCCCCTGGGGATGGCAATTTCTAAGTCCTTAAATAGGAACACTTATTTTTTTATTATTGATTTAGAATTCCCAAAATAATAATAAAAAAACACTAATACTATTTGACGTACGGAGAATGAAAATCGCGAAAAAATTGTTTAAAATCGAGATATCACGAGAAATGCATGTCAGATTAAAAAGAAAAAAACAGACTTGATTGCCATTTTGAAAGAGTCATTTAATAGCTGCGCATTTAATAGCTAGAGTTGGTCATTTAATAGCTCCACACTATATTCCAACTTCCTGCCCTAAACTAGGAAAAACATTTCCCCCACAAAAAATAATTTAACCCCTTAACTTGTGCGCTCGAGTTAATTCGAGCGCGCTAAACCGTTACCTTCGAGCCGTGACCTTGGCCAAACTGTGCACACTCGATATAATTAGAGCGGCGTTGTATTTTATGCTGCTATAATTTTTCACACTCGAATATAATCGAGAATTGAAAATAACAATGTGAAAGGTAACAAAAAAAATTGTTTTATTGATATTTATCATTTACATAGGATTGTAAGCTATAACACTTATTTATTAGCGTTTTCCTATCGAACAAAAGCGCATATCAAAATTGTCCCCCATACGAAAAGACAATGTTCTAAAGTGTGGTTTTTTACATAAAAAATACACTTTAGAGTATTTTTGGCCGGTTTTTTTTCAAAAAAATCTGTGCGTTAAGAGGTTAATTAAAAAACAAGTTATAGTAAAAGAGTTTTATAAAGTATTGTATGTAAATAAAGAATTCATCCAAATGTCTGATCCAAATGTCCGGCATGATTTATAGAGTTCTATGATTCATTTCATGTTATGTAAGTGACCTTGAAATTATTTAAATGCATTACTTTAGAAATGTAACTTAGCCGAAGGCTCGTTATGTAACACAAAGTAATAAAAAAGTTAAATTTAATGCCTTGGAGGCATAATTGAACGGAAAATTATATAACGAGAAAAAAAAATCAATTTAAAAGCAACTATCAAGCAAGAGTCACGCAAAGCGTTAATATTTTTTTCATTCTCAATCGCGCAATAGGCAAACTACAGGTGAAGAGAATACAAAGCAAACGACCTTCAATCGAATAAGAAAAAGAAGACGGGATGAAAAAGTTCAGGAGAAGTGATGTGAGGATGTGAGGTCGAACTTCAAATCACGTTTCATAATCCTTAAACGGATTAAATAACGCGTTTAAGTGCCATGTGTTATTAATGCGCGTTAATTAGTTTTTAAATAAGTTTATCACGCATAAAGCACTTCATAAAATTTAAAGTGATCTGTTTAAATAAATTAAACTGTTATAATAGAAACATTATTAAGCATATGGCGTTCAATGAGAGTACTGCACACTTTTAGAAATTATCTGCATTAAACTGAATTCAATGATAAATAGTTTATAAGGTTTTTCTTTCTATTTTTGTTTTTTTTTCGTCTTGGGATAAAACAACAAATTTTTTTTCTTCCTCTTTATTATTGCATAATTAGAAAGTATTTAAAATAAAATGGTTCTGGCCAATCATATGCTTAAATCAATCCATAAAAACACCTGAGTATTTCGCATTATATATATCAACCAATATTCTTATATATCAACCGTTACATAATCAGTTGTGGGCCAGAGGGGGTTCATGGAGGTTAAGGCTAAATAATTAGCGTTAGGCAGGTTATGTTTCGATAATTAAGTTAAAAATGCGAAGAAGTCACGAAGAAAGAAAATAGATAAAATTTTTTAGGGAGAAGAAAATAAAATATTAATAATAAAAATATTTAAAAAATATTAAAAAAAATAAAATTAATAAATAAATATTTTAAGAAATAAAATTAATAAATAAATATTTTAAAAAATAAAATTAATAAATAAATATTTAAAAAATATTAAAAATATAAAATTAATAAATAAATATTTAAAAAATTAAAATAAATTTTAAAACAAAAATTTCTGTCATTTTTCAGTTCATAAAATCCCAAAAAAGTAAAGTGAATAAAAAGCTCTGAAACTTTTTATATGAATAGAAATATGTAATGGCATTATAAAGAAAGTATATATCCTATAAATTATACTTAATATTTAAATTAATTAATTTTTTAAATAATTAATTTATAATTAATTAATTTATAACAATTAATAATTAATTAATTAATTTAATAAATAAATTAATTAATTTAATAAATTAATTTATTAATTTTTCAATTTATTTTTCAAATTAATTAATAAGTAAATTAATTATTTTCACTATTTAAAAAGTGAGGGAATGACACTAATAGTGAGGGAATGATATTTTATTTTGATACATGTTTTTATCTAAGTTACATCTACCTAAAGTTTGAAAATGATAACATACTAAGTATATCTAATATTTATTATAATTTAGTCTTATATATTAAATAGTTTTTACAGGTTTGAGAAATAAAATTGGCTGGCACGATTGAACAAAAAAAAATTTAATAATATACTCATCTTGAATCATTCCCTCACTTTATACACTAGTGAGGGAATGACGAATTCAATAAAATTTGAAAATAACAGTTAGGCCTAATTAATTTCTGAAGTCAATCACATACAATTATATTCATACAAGAAGGCAACATATAATTATCCACTTTCTCGATGAAGTTGTATTTTATTTTACTCTAAAAAATGACATGAGGGAATGACAAATGTAAAAAATTTTACCTGGTTTGATTCATTCAAATTTATTCCACAGCAAAGCTTCTTTAAGTGGAAGATGGAAACATACTGCAATTTTGTTCTATGATGCCAGTTGTTAACTTCTGAAGTTTTTATTAAAATATTTTTATTCTAAGAAGATTGCAGGTGATAAGAACATTGTTGTGAGGGAATGACGCGAAACACTGGGGACAAAGTTTAAAATAGTGCTGTGTTAATATTTTTACCAGAAATTAAATTTAAAATTTATTTTCTGAATTCTATATTTCAGTATTCTGAAATAAAAAACACGAATTTGTAAAAAAAAATTTTTTGTTTCAGAAACAATTTTTTTCTTTTTTTAAATCAGCAGTGGGGACAAGTGAGGGAATGACATATTGGTATATTTTAATTACCTAAAATAAATAAAAAATAAAAATTGATAATTTTATTTTTATTCTTTTGTTAGCTTGCATTCTGAAGGACACTTTCCCTGAATTTTTTTTTTCGTAAGCTGTAAAACAAACATAAAATATACTGGGGACATGAAAATGACTGTTTTTGTGAGAATGTTTTATATATATATATATAAATATATATATATATATATATATATATATATATATATATATATATATATATATATATATATATATATATATATATATATATATATATATATATATATATATATATATATATATATATATATATATATATATATATATATATATATATAAAGGATGATTTTCGATATCGAGAGTGAGTCAAGAAAAGAAGAAAGGAATTAATTAAAAGGTTAAACCTGTTGCAGACGAGTAGAGAGTGAAGTCAAAGGTTAATACTTACAATTTATCTATTTGGTAGAACACTCTTTTCTTTCTTTTCTTTTTTTAAAGACAAAATAAATTCGGAAATTAAATGCCTACTTTAATTTGTGACATGTATTGTGCAATTTAGTGCTTTTATTCGATTGAATTTGATACTCTTCCGAAAATATAGCGTTTGGAAAATTTTTTCATGTTGATCTATAACTTGCTTTTTCTTCCAAAAAAAAAAAGAAAAAAGAGAAAAGAAAGGTACATTTGAAGTATATTTTTAGGTTCACCTTTCAAATTCAACAAAAAGGTTCTAGATGATACTTGGCAAGATAAAAAAGAAAAATATGGCGGCAAAAAAGACGATTATAATTGGAACAAGAGTTGGAATGGACTTAAAACAGGTAGTTATATAACGCGCTATTAAAAAATCCATGTTCATATTTTTTTTTCTTTAATACCATCAGAAGTATTTCATATAACCTTGTTTGAGAATTATATTAACGCAATACATGCGCATCCCCATGTTTTGTTAAAAAAAATAAATAAATTAAGCGTCGGGTTTACGTTCGTGAAGGACATAAGATTTATAACTCTATTATATAAGAAAATGCTGTGGAAATTTCTAGTTTAAATAGTTGTAATTGCTTCGTCTGTTTATGTTATTTTCGTCTCACTTGTTATAACGATGACTCTTATTATATAAGTAAAGAGCAAATTTGGGAACAATAATGATAACAACAGCTAGCTTTGAATTCTATTAACATATATGTTACATGCCTTAAATATTCCCTACTTATGCGTAATCTTAAAAGGTAAATTTATCGAAAAACTATCGGCGTTGTATGAAATTTATTTACATGGATTGGAGGATATTGGAATATTAGTCAGATAAATATTTTATAAATTTACTTTATATTTAAAAGGATTCGTAATGGCTTAGGGCAGTGTTCCCCAACCTTTTTATCACCGCGGACCTGTCATCGTTTGATAATTTAACTGCGTCCCGATGGGGGGGGGGACGTTGATTGTTTATATTTTAGATTATTTTGTATTATTAAATCAATTTAATTGTATTTAAACATGCCTTCAAAATAAAATACTGATATACCAAAAAATAAGTATAAAGTGATTTAACATTTTAACTTACTAGAACGTTAAATCAATGTTAACCCTGAGCTCGTTTCTTCGCAATGAGACGGTTCCATCTGGGGGTAATCGGAGACAATGATACATTACAAATATTAAGAAATTTATGTCACTACCTTCGGGGGCCACTTTTTTTAAATTAATAAAATTTTAATGGAACACAGATATTTTTAATTTGGGGTATAAACCCAGGAATTTAAATTCAATTTCAATTATTTGGGCGGCCCGGTACCATTTGATCCACGGACCGGCACCGGGGGTTGGGGAACACTGGTTTAGGGGATAGAGCGTTCGCCTTCCAATGACGTGAACAGGTTCGAATATTAGCGATGGCTGATCGATACGAATTCTGCATCCGGCTTGCACTGACCACCGTGCTAACGTAAAATATCCTCATTAGCAGACAAATAATGAGTCCCCTTGCCGTCAACCAAACAGTAGGAGAGTTTCGTGGTTTTTCTCTCCATGTAACGTAAATGCCGGTTAGTTCCATCAAAAAGGCCTCCACGAAAGAAAATTTCTCCCAATACTTGATCAAGAAGTTCCTTTGTCTTCTGGATTGGGTTCAAAATTACAAGACGGCGGAGTTGAACATTAGTAGTCGTAAACTCAAAAAATTGAGTAGGCTGTTTAACGACGGTTATAAAATAAAATACTTTAAAGAGAGTGCCGTGGTGGCTCAGGGGATAGAGCGCTAGTCTCCTAGCGCTCTATCCCCTGAGCCACCACGCTAGGTAACCCATACCGCTAGGTTCAACCGGGTTCGAATCCCATCAATGTCTGGTCGAGTCGAATTCTGCACCAAGCTCGCACCGACCACAGTGCGGACGTAAAGTATCCTCAGTGGTATGGGTTAGAGTCCTCTTTCAATCAGGCTAACCGTGGGAGGTTTTCTTGGTTTTCCTCTTCATGTAATGCTAATGCGGGTTAGTTCCATCAAAAAGTCCTCAACGAAGGCAAATTTTTCCCAATACCTGATCCAGGAGTTCCCTTGTCTTCTGGATTGGGTTCAAAATTAGAAGGCTATGGTGTTGAACATTAGTAGTCGTAAACCCCAAATTGGGTCCGCTGTTCCAAGACGGTAATAAAATAAAATACGTACACGAATATTTTGAGGGCTTATAAATAAGTTTAAAATTCTTTATTTTATTCTATTTTTTTTATAAAATAATATCTCGTTTACATCTTTGATCATGCAACAAATACCGAATTGGTTTTTCTAAAAATATTTCACTCAGTAAAATATAGCTGCTACAATTTTTTAAGGATAATATCAAGTTACCGTCGTATTTAAGTCTGTTACTTTCTTTAGTAAATACTATTTTAAACAATTTTTTCGCGTTAGATTGGCTCAGTTAACATCATTTAGTTCTAAAATTTTCCTTTTCGGTTTGAAAAAAAAATATTTTTAAGGTATTTATAGAAAAATTTTTCAATAATAAATGGTACTTAAACAGTATTATAAATTTACTCCAAGATTTTTACTGTGAATTTAAATATAAACTTAATTGTTGTCAGAGTTAAGGGTTTATATCTGTATTATACACCCACTATAATGGAATATAATATCCCACTAAAATATATTTGAGTGGGATATATATATCCCACTGAAATATATTTGAGAACTGCCCTAATTTTACTTATAATGAGAGAGTGGAAACCGAGGCAATTTACTCATTTGACTCCAGTCGGTTTTAAATATCGGACATTTAAGTTACAATGAATAAAAATGGGTTAGATAAATGAACTTAAAAAGGGGTAAATTTTTATATTCTATGAAGGAAGGAATGAGTGGGCATTTAAACTTCGTGTCTTAATTCAGAGAGTGAACATTTTATTAAAGCGTCATAAAAAGTTTCATTCTTTAAAAAAATGTCACATTCTTCTTTGACCGAATGAACCATCATTTTCTGTTTACTAGTGTGTGTTCCAAGTGCACACCCCCAAATTGAATTAGGGAGTTTATATAATAGCTATATAAATTAAAGATGAACTCCTCTAATGCTGCGGAAGCGGGCTGTGGTAGCCTGGTTGGTAAGATGTTGGACTCGTGTTCGTGTGAACGGGAGTTTGAATCCCGCTGGCCAAAGATCGAAGTGCATCAAATGGTAACTGGTGCACGTTAAGTCTGTCGGGGTCTCAAAGTCCTCCAAGTTCCCATAACGAATCAATATCTCTGGAGGTACTGAGTCGGAGATTGATCATTCACTGGTTTAGGTCAAAATTACTATTTATGGATGAATGAATGGAGTATGAATGGGTCCGCCCTTTAAAACGAGCTGCGACGTGTGTGTGGCTGAAATCGTTTTCCTGGCTGCAGTTAGCATCCCGCTGAGAAACACTGAGAAACAAAAAACACACGCTCTGCGTTAAATTTGCTTGGTTTCCCAAGCAGGCTTGCCAAGTAGGCAATAGAAACAACAAAATAACACTTTAGCAGAAGCTTATTACAATTACGTGTTCTGAGCTTTTTTTTTGTCAAAAAAAGAGATGGCAGTATAAATTAATGGCCAACTCTCTGAATTTTTACAAACATTTCTTAGAGCGTTTCTTCATTTAATTACCTTTCACTGAAAAAATTTTCGGGATTAAATTACTATATGAAGTAGTAGTATTTTGGGTTAATCTTCCGTAAATGTCCATTTTACGGAAAAAATCCATTTTTACCGTAAAATATTATACTGTAATTTTTTAGGGTAATATTTATTTAATTAGAATTATTCAGCAATTTTACAGCAATTATTACTGTAAAAATTATGGTATATCATATTTTTTGTACCGTAATATGTTTTAGCAAAAACGGATTTTACAGTAATAAGTACCGGTACCCTGAGTACCAGCACTATTAACCGTAATATGATCTGGGATTTTTACAGTGTATGTTGATTAAATGAAGAGTGGATTTGACTCACACTTTAGGAATTTTTCGTAAACTTTTAGAATAGTTCATGAATACATAATGCAATCTCTTCTTTTTTGGACAAAACCCCAGTATCCGTTATTGTAATAAGCTTCCGCAAAGTTAATAAAGTTGATCGTTAATTTATGCGGCTATTATATAGAGCTACGTAATTTGATTTGTGGGTTTTCATGATGGTTACAGCATCAGGTTACAAAGACAAAGGTCATACGTTCGAACCAGGGTGGTACCAAAGAACATTTCTCTTGCAATTCCCATACATGAAATCCAAGTCATCTTCATTATAACAGAGTTCATGCTCGCTTTTTAAAATTAAACCGGTTGCTTATGATAAATTTCCTCTTTAAATCTGGGATCAGATTTGATTAGTCCTCGCAATAACCGAGTTCGAACTGCTTTTCCAATCTAAATAAATACTGTTTAAAATTAGAATGAACTTGTTGAAGAACTTTATTCTCTGTATTACATTTATTTTACAACCGCCGTGGAACAGATAATCCAATATTGAGTTTACGACTACCGATGTTCAGCTCCGTAGCCTCGTGATTTTGAGTCCATTACAGAAGACAAGGAAACTTCTGGATTCGGTATTGGGAGAAATTTGCCTTCATAGAGGCCTTTTTGAGGAAAAAAACTTGCATGTGCGTGACATGGGGAAGAAAACCACGATAATCTCCCACGGTTAGCCTGACGGCAAGAGGACTCAAACCAACACCTCCTAGAAGAAGGAAGGTCTCAGTACGGGTTACCATAAACAAGAAATTTGATCCTTTAGTAGTCCAAACGTAATGACATCTTTCGTATAAACCACTACTGCGCAGTTTATGTTCGTTACGTTGAACTACTAAATTGATCAGCGTTGAGGCCTTCTCTTTTCTAGGAGGTATTGCTCTTACCCATGATCCATTAACCACTCAGGATATTTAATGTCAGCACTGTGGTCAGTGCGAGTCGGGTGCGGAATTCGTATCGACCAGCCAATGGGTTACCTTATTGGGAGTCGAGCACTCTATCACTTGAGCCCCTGTCTAAAAATGCCCAGAATTTATGAGAATATTTTTGCGGAATTCTTCTATTTAAATTCTGTTAGCGTCGAAAGAAAATGAACCACTGATGGTAATAAGAGATCAGTTTATGAGACGAATTTTTAAAAGTGTTCAAATTTTAAATTTCATTCATTGATTTTCATTGAATTTTTTTTAAATGTTTACTTTTTAGGTTCTCCATCTGATGGTGGAACAGAAATCGCAAATAACGGGCCTCTTAAATCGGGATCAAACTTCAAAGAAAACACGAACAATTATAAATATGATAACGTTGATAAAGGTTGGAAAAAAATTGGCCATAGTAGTAAGTATTTTTTTAAAATTGTTTTTATAGCTAAATGTCATATTTCAGAAATTACTTATAGATTAAATTGACACTGCAGTGTAAATAACATGTAAAAAAACTACAAATAACTAATAGAAAAAAATTGGCATATTTAAAAATTTCAAAGTGTTCTTTGGTACTTTTTGGTTAGCCAGGTGCAAGGAAATTACACCATTTCATTTAATTTTTATGGGTTTAAAAATATAAAATTAAAATATAAATGAAGCAAAAAAAAAGTTGGCGTGGGTAGAAATTTTTGGCGACTTTTAGCTTGTTTTTAATCGCCAAAAGCTAAAAGTTGGCGACTTTTAGCTTGTTTTTAATCGCCAAAAGCTAAAAGTTGGCGACTTTTAGCTTGCTAGCTATATATATATATATATATATATATATATATATATATATATATATATATATATATATATATATATATATATATATATCATATCATATCATATCATATATACATATATATATATATATATATATATATATATATATATATATATATATATATATATATATATATATATATATATATATATATATATATATATATATATAATATATATATATATATATATATATAAATATATATATATATATATATATATATATATATATATATATATATATATATATATATATATATATATATATATATATATATATATATATATATATATATATATATATATATAAATATATATATATATAAATATATATATATATAAATATATATATATATATATATATATATATATATATATATATATATATATATATATATATATATATATATATATATATATATATATATATATATATATATATATATATATATATATAAATATATATTTAAAATGGAATTAAAAAATTTTTTTGTTGTAGTTCATTTACGTTGCACTAGAGCTGCATAATGGGCTATTGGCGACGGTCTGGGAAACATCCCTGAGGATGATCCGAAGACACGCCATCACAATTTTGATCCTCTGCAGAGGGGATGGAACCTCCTCTTCGGTAACCCGACGACTTGCACGCGAAGTCGAGCACTTTACGGTGGAACAGTTGAACGAGGACCAATACCGCACACCCTCGGTCCCTGCGCAGACTGATCCAAGTAGGGAAATAAAATAAATAAATAAGTAAAAAAATAAAAATAAAGGCAGTCTTTCGATGACTACGTCGTCATTCGAACTAACTTTCTAATAAATTATTTTATAACTTCTATAAGTTTGAAACTTTTCTTTATGAACGGTTCCATGCTAATAATTAAAATAGCGCAGAATGTCAAAAACACCACAGTTTTCCGAAAATAAAAAGTATTTTTGATTCTGATTGATTTTTGATTTTGATTAAAAGTATTTTGATGTTTGATATTGAGTTCTCAGTTAAATAATTTGCCGCTTAATAAAAGTTGTAGACCTGGTGCTTCGTAATTGCAGCTTCAATAAATATTTTAAAAACCCTTGTTAAAGGATAGTCATATTAGGAATCACAATTGATATTTAAATGAAGGAAAAGTAAAAAGGCTATCGATATGCCACACATCACTACCGAGGAAAGTGGGACAGAGAAGAGAATAATAAAAGAAAAATAATAAAAGAGAAATAATAAAAGAGAAATAATAAAAGAGAAATAATAAATAAAAGAGAATAATAAAATAAAATTCAAGTTTCTCCAGGTAACCAAACCGATTTTCATATGTTTTTTTCATCGCCCTCGTCTCTCTAGAAATTCAGCAGAATTTGATAGCGTTTTTGTTTTCCCTCCCTCAAAAAATAACTTTAGATTCCAAATGAGCATACTTTGATAACTAGTATAAAAATTTACAACAAGGGCGGTCATGACAGCACACCTTGTTTTTCTTATTGACCTCGATAAACAATAGTTAGTTTTTGATAACAATTTTGATACCCTTGCACTTTATTATTACTTTGTGAGGAACGATGTGTAAGCTTTTGTGATTTCTTTTTTAGGAAGTATTCTTAACTAAGAGTTTTTATTTCATATTTTATACCCGCGTCGTTGAACAGCGGACCCAATCTTTTGGTTTAGGACTACTAATCTTTAACTCCGTAGCCTTGTAATTTTAAACCTAATCCAGAAGACAAGGGAACTCCTGGACCAAGCATAGGGAGAAATTTGCTTTCGTGGAAGGCTTTTTGATGGAACTAACCCGCACTTGATTTACATGGAGAGGAAAACCACGAGACCCTCCCACGGTTAGCCTGACGGCAAGGGGACTTTAACCCATGATCCGTCTACCACTGAGGATATTTCCCGCCAGCACTGTGGTCGGTGCAAACCGGATGCGGAATTCGCATCGACCAGCCATCGCTAGAATTCGAACCCGGTCCACCTTATTAGAAGGCGAACGCTTTATCTCCTGAGCCATCGCGGCTCTTAACTAAGAGTTATGATTAAGTTACCTGATTAAAAACATCAAAAATGTACAAATAGGAAATTAGAGTTGACATGTTTCAAGCACTTCAAAAATAGGCCCCTGTTTTCAAGACTTAACAGCCGTGAATGAGAAGATGCGGAAGTGATTTGAAAAAAAAAATAAAAAACTTAAGTTTGCCAACGAAAAATGAAAAAAATGAAGGTGAGAAACAAAACTAACCCAGTAGCCGAGAGAGAAAAAAAAGATGATAACAGAACAAAGAAAAAACCCCAGTGGTCTAGAGGGGCAGGATAAAGTACATAAGTAAAATACATTGTATAGTACCTTTAAAGGTATTTTAATCCACATTCATTTTTTTAGTTCAGGCACCATCCGTTGGCTGTCCATTCAGACCCACGAATCCTAGTGCAGAAGATATAGCCTTACAGCAAGCTTATATGGAGTGTGCATTTCTTGTGGAAGAGATGATGAAAAACTATGGGAAATGGTTAGGTTACTTTTTACTTTTACGTTATATGTACTTTAAGCTTTAGGTTATAGGCATGAGTTTTTTTTTCCTTCTTTCTTTTGTGTTTTAAAAATTTTTTTAAAAATTTTGATGCTTTTAATTATTGCTGTCACATTTTTTTTGTTGAATTTGAGAAAAATGCTTCACTTTAACAAGCAATTAAATTTTTATTAATTTTATTTGAGCTGCATATTTCCCGGCTAGATATACTTAACTTATATTAATATACTTAAGGAAAGGGTAATTAGCATAATTTGTCATGTATATATTTGAGACAGTTATTGTTATAGTAAGAAAAATTGGCACAGTTGGATCTATATGATGGGTAATGTTAAGAGAAAGATAATTTGGATCTGTATGCTAGTTAAGGTTTAAGGAAAGGAAAATTGGTATATTTGAAGCTGTGTATATTTTTAGACAAGTTAATATTTAGATAAAATTTTTTATAATGTTTTATAGAGTTGAAATTACATTTAAATATGAACTTTGATCAATTAACTAAAATAAATTGAATGTTTCTTCTTCTTTTAATCTAACGTTTCGTTTTATATTTTATCTCGAAAAAAATTCCTCGATCATATTTCGTAGTGAAATCTGAAAAAGTATTTTCCTGAAACACTCTTCCATAATAACATTATAGCAATTTTCGTATTTAGTAGTATTTTTATATTTAGTATCATTATTTACGTTATTCTATTTATTTTTCTATTTTTTTTAAACATTGGTATTTCCCTTTTGTCTAAAGAATGTAAATCAGGGTTAAGTCCTAAATGGTATTCTATTCACATTTCTACCTAAATGTTTTAATCAATTCTATGTAATAAATTATTTAAAAAAAAAAAATAAAAAAACTTTTTCTAAAGGCTTTACAGTTGTAAAGTATTTCGTTAATACTCCCATTGCTTTATTTAAACCTAAGAAGATTATATATATCATTTTCTTCCAAAATTAAACACTTTTATCCTTATTATTTTATTTTTAGCACATATCTTCCTTTCTTGCCAAAGGAATGTAAACCGGAATTAAGTCCTTAATGTTATTCTATTCACATTTCTACCTGAACGTTTTAATGAATGATATTCTACTTAATAAATTATATAAAAAAAAGCGAAAACATTTTCCCTTTTTTTAGAAAAAAATGTCTCCAAAAGCGTTACATTAGTAAAGTATTTCGTCATTGTTCCCATTGCTTTATTTAAATTTAAGAAAAATGCACTATTATTTATTTTAGCATAGATAATTCCTTTCCTCTTAAGAAATGTAAATCGGAATTAAATCTTAAATGTTACTCTATTTACATTTCTATTTAAATATTTTAAGCAATGATATTCTACTTAATTCTATTTAAAAAAAAATTTTTTTTTTTACTTTCCTTTTTTTAACTAAAAATTTCTTCAAAAGCTTTACATATGTAAAGTATTTTGTTAACACATCCATTGCTTTATTTATACATAAGAATTATATTTATAATTTATTTAAAAAATTATACACTTTTATTATTATTATTTTTTAAGTAAAGATCTTCCTTTTTTGCTTAAGGAATGTAAGCTGGAATTAAGTCCTAAATGTTTATTCTACCTAAATGTTTTAATGAATGTTATTCTGCGTAACAAATTATTTAAAAAACAAATTTTTTTCCTTCTTTTTTTTAAAAAAAAACATTTATTCGAAAACTTTGAATTTGTAAAGTATTTCGTTAATATACCCATTATTTTATTTAAATTAAAAAAACTCTATTTGTCATTTGCTTCGAAAATTAAAAACTTTTTTTTTTTTTTAGCATAGATCTTTCCTTTTTGCCTAAGGAATGTAAGCCAGAATTAAGTCCTAAATGTTATTCCACTTACAAATATCGCACTTTTGACGGTTCCTGCAACAATCGTATCCATCCTACCTGGGGAAAGAGCAGGACGCCTTTCGCTCGGATGTTAGCTCCAGTTTATGGCGATGGTAAATGTTTTTAATTATAGTATGTTAGTGATATACTACTCTTTGTAAATGGAATAGGCATGTAAAGGTTACAGGATTACCTCATTTTTTATTCTTTTCCCCTCTCTGTCATGGATACGACAAATCTTGCCTTTTCCCTAAGCCACTACATTTTGAGTTGGAAGTTGATACAAACTGGCAGGGAAAAAAAGCAAAACTTTTCGAAACTATGGTAACGGAAGGGGAAAAGTGTGAAGAGTGGGAAAATTGCGTAACCTTGAGGTGAGGTTACGCGATTCCATTCACAAAGACTGTAATGATATTCTTGATACTACGAATAAGGACATACTGCAAAATACCTGAGTGTCTTAAATTAGAGTGGCGGTTTTGAAAGATTTAAAACTTGAAAAACGGTTCAATTGAAAAGAAAGAAAAATCTTGCAACATATTCATGAAACAGGTTGGAAGTTTTCCTTCTAAAGTTCTTGTTTTTGATTCCAAAATCTTTTTCAGCATATATCTTTGCAATTAGTAAAACTGTTAAACAAAGAGAAAAAATGTACATCACATTTTTCACTTAGCATCACAAAATAATATGCATCACAAAATATATGCATCATATTTTCAAAAACAAGAACTTTTCGTATGAAAAATGAATGCCCTGTTGCATGAATTTTTCCAGAATTCTAAGAATTTATTCAAATCTAAGAATTTATTTTATTTTATTATTATTTTTTTTCTCACTTTAACATTATTTATTGTTATAATTATTCAGAATCGTAAGTCTAATTTAGGATCCCTCTGTATTTTGATTATATGCATTAAAATAATTTCATGCAAAAATATGCTTTTTTAATTATCAATTACTTATTCTTGTTTAAATCTAACAATGGCCAACGGAATTTTTAATTTTAAAATACACAAATCTTTGCCCCATTTTAAGAAATGTAATTTTAAATAATAACATCGGCCTAATAGTTTCTGAGTAAAAAGAATAGGGGCATTTTAAACTTTCTATTTCTCTACTATTCGATCTATTTTGTTCTGAATAAAAGATTAGAAGCATTTCAAACTTTTTATTTCTTTACTATTCGATGTTCTGAGTAAAAACATAGGAGTATTTTAAACTTTTTATTTCTCTACTATTCGATCGATTTTGTTCTGAATAAACATTAGAAGCATTATAAACTTTTTATTTCTTCACTATTCGTGCTCTGAGTAAAAAAAATAGGAGTGTATTTCAAACTTTTTATTTCTCTACTATTCGATGTTCTGAGTAAAAAAAATAGGAGCATTTTAAATATTTTTTTTTACTATTCGATCGATTCTGTTCTGAATGAAAAAATAGGAGCATTTTAAACTTTTTATTTCTCTACCTTTCAATCGATTCTGTTCAATTTCTGCGTAGTTGTAATTTTCTGCTTTGAGATGAAATTGCATTCTATAATAAATATGTAAAATAGAATGGAAAATGTTCTTTTTGTAGGTGTATCAAGTCTAAGAAAAGCAAAAAGTGGCAACGAACTCCCCCTCGCACGATACTTAAGCCAGAAACTATATTCAAAGAAATTGAAACCGGACATAGATGTTTCCATGTTAATCCTCATTTTTGGATTATTTGTTGATCACGATATGATTGAAACAGCTCTACCTTCTGGTAAATAACATAAAATGAATTATTAATAAAGATGTACGAATATTGCTTAGTTAATATTTTTAAAGTAAATTACAATAGTTATGCATATCTATATATTCAGCTTAATTATAACGAAAGGTTATCACTAAAACGTATGCTTATGACATCGATATTCATTGAATGAACTTTGTTTTGTTTTTAGCAAAAATCAAAAATGAATAATGTTTGGTTTATACTAAAAAAATTTTACTTTTGAGAGAAGGGCCAGGATAGGCTCGTTGGTAGGATGTTGGGTACGTATTTCTGAGAACGTAAGTTTGATAGAGTCCCGCGTATTAATTGGTGAATCCCCGTACATTAAATGATGCCTGGTGCATGCACAGTTTGTCGGGGTGACAAAGACCTCCTAGTTCCTATAAGAAACCAACACCTTTGGGGTTACTGAATTGGATCTCTGGTTCCGGTAAAAATTACGATCTGTGGATGAGTGAATGGATGAAGTAGGAATGGGTTCTCCCTGTGAAACTGGCCGTGACGTGTGTGTATCTGACATTTTCAGTGATAGCCATAGAAGGAGCCACTGAAAAACAAGAAACGCACCCCCTTCCTTAAAAATTCGCTTGGTTTCTCATGGCTGGCTTGATGGAATTGGCAAGTAGCATAAGTAACAACAACAACAACTTATTCTCGAAAAATTAACAAAGAATTCGTATTTCCCGTTGTTTGACCGAAAGTATGACCAGAAATTCTGGTTTCATAAAAATATTCTAAGTTTATTTTAATAATGGTCTGATAATATTGTTTATATTAATATAAGGAGAGATTTATATATAGAGGGGATTTCTAAAAATTTAAAAAAAAATATATGAAAAAACGACTCAGGTAGATATTCTTAATGTTATTATTCTCTTTTTTTGATTCTCTGAAATTAATTGCATGAATAATTTTTGAAAATATAACAATTTTCCGTGCAAATGTTAGACGCGTTACAGAGCTTACAACAGAAAACGACTTAAAAAGAATTAGGTTAATTATTGATTAGAAACTTATATAACTATTATAAACTAATATTACAATTTTCCGTTCAAATGTTAGACTCGTTTCAGAGCTTACAACAAAAAACGACTTAAAAAGAATTAGGTTAATTATTGATTATAAACTTATATAACAATTATAAACTAATATAAAAATTTTCCGTACAAATGTTAGACTCGTTTCAGAGCTTACAACAAAAAGCGATTAAAAAAGAATAGGGTAATTATTGACTATAAACCTAATAGAAAGGTTTTTAAGTAAAAGGTTATAAAAATTTTGACCATGTTCAAGTATGTCATGTCATGCAGTAGTTAAAAGCATAAATATTTTTTTTAAGAAGTTGAATGGGAAATAATTTAAACTTGTGTACAGATGAAGAGCTTGAATGTTTAAAAAAGTGTGAAAGAAATTTTTAAACATACCATGTATTTATTATATGGTGTGGACCTTTTAGGTACTCTTCCTTGCTGCGACAGTAATTCTTGGAAGCATCCTTCGAAGGAGATGACGAGTAACTGTTTACAGATCGAAGTACCAGCTGACGATCCATTCTATGGACCAAGGAACATAAGTTGCATCAATTTGAAAAGATCAGTCCCTGTTCAGGGTGAATGCATTGGTAAGTAAGCTGAAATAAAGAAAACGTTATTACTTCCATGCAATATACAGTTAAAAATCTCTAAAAAATGGGTAAATAACAATGAATTTGATTGTTATTTTACCGTATTCAAACAAAACAGTCAAATTACCGTAAATAAGATAGTATTCAAATTTTCAACTGGGAGAAACTTAAAATTTATCGCACTAACTAGTCCCACCAAATGAAACCACTTAGTTCCTTGCAGATAGGTGTATATTATAACCGAGAGGGCTAATCTGCCAATCTCATGACCGATGGAACGGGGGTTCGAGTCCCGGTGTTGACACCACTATATTTCCTTCATTCTTTTCAGCAGATGAAGAGCTTCCAGTGCCCTGCACTCCCTAATTTGTTGCCCTGAAATATTAGAATACGATATTGTCATTTACGTATGGATGACAGCACCATAAAGCTGCTAAACTATCTCTAATGTCCAGTTAACTTTCTTTTTTTTTTACGGTTTTGAAACCATGCTAGTTGTAAATGGTTTCAAAACAGTAGTATAAATGAAGCATTTCTTAACAGATTTATTGACACATATCTAGGTAGAAGAGAACAGATGGACCTGGCAACATCTTTTATTGATGCTTCTACTATCTATGGATCAGATGCATCTAGTGCCAAACCATTGAGAGCATATAACCATGGTAAGTTTTTTTTCCTCAATACTATACTATCGAATGTTCGCAACCACATCACGTCGCTTTATCGTAATTGTACCATACAGAATAATCGAATCACGTCGCTTTATCGTATTTTGATTTGAAATATCTAAATAGTATTAAATCAAATGATTAAATAGCTAAAAATTCTTACAATAATTCAAAAACAAATATTAATAATAATTGAATAAAATAAAATAAATCTTGTTTTGCGCAAAATTGTACGACACAAAACAATTACGAACTTATCCCGTTTTTTTTACTAATTTTAAATTACTAAAATTTTAATGTATCAAATATATAAATAAACAGCTAAAAATCTTTAAAATAATTTTAAAAAATCGATATAAAAAATAAACAAATAATCTCGTTTTGCGCAAAATTAAGTTAATAATAAATTTAGAATTCCTGTAGTAGTAGCTTTCTAAAAATACTTTTGTTTGTATTCCAATTATTTACAGTTTGTATCCAATTATAGCAGTTTTTGTGCAAGTTGATAACAGTGGATTGACTAGTGATTTTAAGTCTTCAAATGCGTTTATCTCAAAATTAGGTTTTTTCTCTCCACATTTTACACCACTTTTCTAAAATTTTTCATGAGTGTTTATGATTATAGCCAGAGCCGGATTGTACCTTTCGTAGGCCCTAGGCATAGCCGTTTTTGGGCCCTCCCCCACTAATCCCCTCTTTTCAAAATATATGCTAAAATTTTCTTGCATATTTTTTTAAACATTTTTATTAATATGATTCACTAATGATTATGATTTTATTAATATGATTAATATGATCATAAGATTCTGCAAAATAATTTATTACCGAAAAATATTATATTTTTATTTGTATCTTCATAATTTTGTGCAAAATACACTTGTTGTTTTTAAAGCTAAATTATTTTTGTCTACAAATTTTTTTCTCCCAAGTTTTTCGTAGGCCCCTGAATTTCGTAGGCCCTAGGCACGTGCCTAATGTGCCTATAGGTTAATACGGCCCTGATTATAGCACACAGTGGCGGATCCAGCGGGGGGGGGGAGGGTCATGACCCCCCAAATTGAAAAAAAATAAAAATAATAATTTTTTTAATAGTTCACAACAGAAATAAAACATTTTAAAAATTATTTAAGGGAGTATATACATCTAGGTAGGTCGGAAAAATTGATTTTTTTTCTCCATCTAATTATGTTCTTCACTGTTTCCAGAATCATAATCCAAAAGATTAAAACGAAATTCATCTTAGTTTCATTGTAAACTTTAATAATGTTGAAGCGCTCCAAGCGCGTTTCAACAGATTTAACCAAAGATCGTATAAAGGTGAAGATGGGAAACTTGCTAAACTCGTAACTAAAATCTGGATGCCTCAAAACTTGGCTTAGAGCAACTCAAAATCAAGAACGATTAAATGAACTCGCATTATTAAACATTCATCGAAGAAATGGATTTGGATGTTGAAAAAATCATTGACAGATTTGCCAAAGTTTCTAAAAAACGCATTACATTTATTATTTAAAGATGTTGAATACTTGAATTATTTATGTATTGTTCATTATGAAAAAAATAAATGAGAAGACTAGCATTAAAAACCTCAGTTTTTTTCTTTCAGAAAAGTATTTAAAAAAAATTTTTTTTTGATAAAAAATTAACTGTGGGGGGGGGGGAATCTGAGTCTATGACCCCCCCCCCAGGAAAAATTTCTGGATCCGCCCCTGATAGCACACATGTTTTGAAGTACAAACTAAGAGAAATAAAGTAGAATTTCATTCTTTATGCAAGTTTTTTCGCAGGCACGTGTAGAAAATTGCTCTTTTTACTATATTGATCCCAGGCTCAGTAGTATATACCCTTGATTTTAAGATAATAGTTCAAAACATAGTTCATATCCTTCTAGATAAAATCCTCAAAGGATTTTTTGTTTTGGATGATAGTTGTTTAGCACGATAGTTGTTTTACGTTGTTTAGCATACATGCAAAAAAATGTCTCATTTTTACAAAAAAAGGACCATTTTGAAAAATAAAATTAAAAAAATTTTTTGTGCTAATTTTATAATAATAAAACATAGAAACTAGTTTTTTAAAATGTCATATTAATATTTAAAAAAGAAGTTGTCGAAACCAGTCGGATACCTTAAAGCAGGGGTCCCCAACCCTATGCCCGCGGGCACCATGGCGCCCTTCGATGGTTTTAGGTGTGCCCGCTGCTTGTGCCCGACTATAAAATATTTCAGTTTTCCGTTTTCCCTTAAAAGACTGCATTTTTAAAAAAAATTTTAAGCTTTTTTAATAAAGATGATAAACGCTAACAAAATAGAAGTCACCAGGAAAACGACCTTCATCCCCCCAGAACAGAGCTAAATGTAGCTGATCTATTTTCCACTGTCGCCCACACCTGAAATAAAATGAATCGGTCCATTTTTACAGTAGCTGTACTACGAAGGCGTTTTTTCGAAACTCGTCTCTTGAAAATCGCTTTGAAATAACGTTCATTCATTCGTTTTGTCGATTTCTTTTTCGATTTATACTTTTTATGTTCATATTTTTTGCATACAGCGTTTACTTCTTCATTATTTTTAAATACTTCCTTTGTTTACACTAAAATGAGTGGATCAAGCAAAAGGCAGCGTACCTATAATTTTAATACCGAATGGGAGGAATCATATTGCTTCGTCAATTCAAAAGATAAATGTGTTTGCTTGTTATGTGGAAATAGTGTTGCGGTGCCGAAAAAACATAATGTTGAACGTCATTTCCAAACAGTTCATTCTACCTTTAATACGAGCTATCCACTTAAATCTGCAATTCGAAAAAAGAAAATAGAGCAGTTAAAATCAACTCTTTCTGTACAACAGTCGCTTTTTACAAGTACTAAGATAAAATCTAAAAATGCCACTATTGCTTCTTTAAAAATTTCTCATATGCTCGCAAAGAAAAAAAAACCCTTTCTGGATGGTGAGTTAATAAAAGAAGCATTTCTTACTGGTGCTGATTGTTTATTTGAGGGATTTTCCAACAAACATGAAATAATTTCAGCAATACAAGACTTACAGTTATCAGATAATACTGTTACAAGAAGAATAGGAGCCATTTCAAGAGATATGCAAAATCAATTGCAGAGTGATTTGGAAATATGTGAGTGGTTCTCACTACAAATCGACGAGTCTACAGACATAGCAGACACAGCACAGTTAGCAGTTATGGTGAGAATGGTATTAAGTGATTTTACAGTAAAAGAAGAGCTACCAAAAATGTTGCCCATGAAAGGACGGACAACAGGAGAGGATATTTATAAAACATTTATAACATTTGCAAGTTTGATAAATATGCCTCTTCAGAAATTGTCAGCGATAACCACTGATGGGGCACCAGCAATGGTGGGAAACGTGAATGGTTTTATTGCTCTCTGTAAAAAAGATGAGACATTTCCAAATTTTATGTCATATCACTGCATTATCCACCAGGAAGTTTTGTGCGGTAAAGTACTACCATTTGGGCACGTAATAAATATTGTTACCAAAATTGTCAATTTAATTCGAGCATCTCCTTTGCAGCATCGACTTTTCAAGGCCCTGTTGCAAAATCCTGATGATGCTGACCTCATTTTACATACTGAAGTACGCTGGCTCAGTAAAGGCAAAGTACTTGATCGATTTATACACTTAATTGAAGAAATAAAAAATTATCTTGCAGCCAAAAACCAAATATTTTTAGAGCTAAACGATCCTCTTTGGCTAGCGGATCTATCTTTCGTAACAGACATAATGGAAAAACTAAATAATTTAAACTTGGAGCTGCAGGGAAAGGATAAACATATAGCAAGAATGATAGGGGCTATAAACTCTTTCAGAGCTAAGCTGGTTTTGTGGATATCACATTTGAAAACGAAGTCTCTTGCCCATTTTCCATGCATGAAAAAAATGATAGGTGACAGTGAAATTGATTTATCAACATTTGTCATCAACCTCCAATTACTTCAAGATCAATTTGAAAAGCGCTTTCAACAATTTAATAGCATCGAGCCTATGGTCACCTTTTTTGTAAATCCTTTTACCAACCAAATAAACGTAACCGAAATAGCAACATACATTTCAGAATTTCTTCAAGTGAGACAAGAAGAAGTGGAGATAGAAATTTTGGATCTTCAGAATGACATTATCCTCAAAACTATTATATCAGATGAGAAATTCTGGAATATAGTTGACAGAAATAAATTTCCTTTCTTAAAAAGAGCAGCATATAAAATAAAGTCGTTTTTTGGTTCCACATACTTGTGTGAATCATTGTTTTCAACAATGAATATTATAAAATCAAAATATAGATCACGACTTACAAATGAACACCTTGACGATTGCTTGCGAGCAGGAATTTCATCATATTCTCCCAATTATGAAGCTCTGGCCAATGAAATGCAATGTCAAAGATCACATTGAGTGTATTCATAAATAATTTTTATGCTACATATGTTTTACAAACAATTTAGTAATAATTTATTTTCCAAAGGATATTAATACTAATTATATTTATATGATAAATTAATTTTTAAAATTAAATTTTTTGTGCATTATATGTGGTGTGTATTATTACCTATGTTTACCATACCAACTATAAATTTATCTTGAAAAAATAAATGGTGCCCGCCATTGGACCGATATTCTGGTATTTGCTCTTAGGTACAAAAAGGTTGGGGACCCCTGCCTTAAAGCCTAAAATGATCACGAACGCATTATTTCTTTCATAATAAATTTTTTATATCCTAGTCATAATTAACTCAAATTATTAAACAACAGTATAAAATAACAGTTAAATTTAAAATAAATAAAACAGTTCACGCATTCCTCTTTTAGCCACGTGCTCATCGTGTTGCATCATTTTACTAGAACATATTTAAATTTCGGAATTGAATATTTCTGAGAGTAAAAATAAAAAAATAGAAAAAACTTGACCTTCAAGTTAGATTATTCAAGCATTTCACCCCCCCCCCCACTAAATCATTGTAGAGAATTTGCATAAATTTCTTCTACTTTTTTTCCGTTACACACGTGAAGCAGAAGAAAGAGGGGAGGTAGTGATTGCGGGTGGGGGAATTCATCAACAGTTTCCTTGGGTATGAAAGAGATAGCATCTGTTGCGCTATTGTTACGTTCTTGCAAACTGTTTTTCACTTGCATTGTTAATTTTTTAAATTATTATTGATCGCAAAATGTTAAAATAGATCAGTGTAAATCAATGCAACTTTTTTTTTGAATAATTAAAAAATAATTTTTTTTAAAAAATACTTTTGAAAAGTATTTTTAATAATTTTCTTCTCTTGTCATTATTTTTTATTATTTTTTCAATATTTTTACTTACATATATATATATATTACTAGAGTTTTAAATAATTTGTTTCAACTTTTTCTTTTTAATTTAGGTCAACTGCGTACCCAAAAAATCAACAATGCTTTTTTTCCAGTGTACGGAAACGATTCAGATATAAACTGTGGAAAATATCGATGTTTTGCTTCAGGTTATATTTATATTTTAATTCTTGATTTGTGTTTGGTTTATAGTGTGCTCTCCTGGAAAAGTGCTATTTAATTTTGTGCTATCTTAAATGGAACACGATTTATTCTGACTTTATCTCACGCAATTATATTTTGAAACTAGTAGCACAATATTAAATTTCGTGTACTATAAAAAGGAAATACTTAAAATTTTATTTATTTTTGACAAAATAATTTCCAGGATAATGTTCTGAGGGTATGTTTCAATAAAATATTTTTACTCGTTTAAATATGCGAATTTCGTGAACAACATAAGGATTAATAATGCATACCGAATAGCACAATCGATAAGTAAAATATGTTCAACAATAAAGTGCAATACCATCTGCACACCACAGGCTGAGCGAGGCCTTAGATCAGGGATGGGCAAACTACGGCCCGCGGGCCAACTGTGGGCCGCCGGAAGGTTTTATCCGGCCCGCGGATAGAATTTTAATTTGCCGATCAGTGGCAAATATAAACAATATACATCTTGACAACTATTTGCAATTATTTCTGTTTTTCCTTCTTTAACAAAGTACTGATGACCTTTTTACTTTCTCTATTTTTGTTCTACAAAACATAAATTGATGGAAATAGTTAGCACAGACAGCTTCAATTGGTAAAATGTTGAAAGTAGAAGTTCATAGAATAGCCGTAGATTGGCTCTAACTAGCGTTTGTCTTTCTCGAGGAATCTAATATAGTTAAATTATACTTCGCATTTGGCAGACTGCGCATTTTAAGATCCAACGAGCGGACAATCTAACAATCATCTGAAGCAGTTGTTTCTAAATATGCCAAAGTTTGACAAATCATTAACAAAAGCTAGTTTTCAAAATTTAATATTTCATGCCCAGAAAATCAGCGCTATGTTTGCTTAATCTTATATATGTGAACAAGAGTTTTCAACTATGAACCTTAGAAAAAAATCATTTCAGAAGTAGACTAACAGAAAAACATTTAGCCTTGTTCCTTAAAATAAGCATATATCACTTTGAACCTTAATATAAGGTACTTTTAAAAATGAAATCGCAATTTCATTCATCTCACTAAATATTTAAATTAAAACTTGTATATCGCTTTTTTTTAAAATTCCCATCAAACATTTTTTCCCCTCGATTTTTGGCCCTCGACCAAAAAAGTTTGCCCATCCCTGCCTTAGATAAAACTTTTTAAATATTTTACTGCTGCGATTCGCTTAAGCAAATGAATTTCTCATCATCCTAGATTTTCGCCTATGTTATTGAAATGAGCCGCGGTGGCTCAGAGAATTGAGCGCTCGTCTCCTAATGAGGTGACCATGGTTCAGTGCTGACGAAGAATATCCTCAGTGGTAGACGGATCATGTGTTAGAGTCCCCTTGCCGTCAGTCTAACCGGGTTTTTTTTCGTGGTTTTCCTAACGCATATCCGAATCAGTTCCATCAAAATAGTCCAACACGAAGGCATATTTCTCCCAATACTTGGTGGAGTTTCCCGTCTTCTGTATTGGGTTCAAAATTACAAGGCTACGGAATTGCCATTGGTAGTCGTAAACTCAAAAATTGGGTTGACTGTTAAACGATGGCCATATATATAATCTCATATATAAACTATATTTAGTGGACTATATGTAATAGTCAAGCTAACCATGGGAGGTTTTCGTGATTTTTCTTTCTATGTAACGCAAATGTGGGTTAGTACCATCAAACGGTCCCATACGAAGGCAAATTTCTCCCAATACTTGGTGGAGTTCCCCGTCTTCTGTATTGGGTTCAAAATTACAAGGCTACGGAATTGCCATTGGTAGTCGTAAACTCAAAAATTGGATTGACTGTTAAACGATGGCCATATATATAATCTCCTATATAAACTATATTTAGTGGACTATATGTAATAGTCAAGCTAACCATGGGAGGTTTTCGTGATTTTTCTTTCTATGTAACGCAAATATGGGTTAGTACCATCAAACGGTCCCATACGAAGGCAAATTTCTCCCAATACTTGATCCAGGAGTTCTCTTGTCTTCCGGATTGGGTTCAAAATTACAATGATGCGGAGTTGAACATTGGTAGTCGTAAACTCAAAAAATCGGGTCGAATGTTCAACGACTGTTATAAAAATTAAAAACAAATAAAATGCCGTTGATTGCAAATAATTTAGTTTTATCGAAACATCTTTTAAATCATAACTGTAAATGAAATAGACACTAAAATATTGGTTACAGATAGCTTTAGGAATACTAATTTGCTGACATACTTCACCTATGCTACCACGTTCATGGTGATAATTGAATTTATCAGTTACAACGAATAAAAATAATTAAATCTTAATATATGGGTAATAAAATGTGTTTTCTATTGATAGCTACAATCTAGGAAGCCTCAATTACGTTATCTTTAATATATAGGGAAAAAAAAGAATCATTTGCAGTTTAATTCCATTGCAAAAATTCCCTTTTTTAAACATCTTTTCCGAACGGACAAATTGGAATTTTCGAACATATTTTTTAGGGCTAAAATTGCCCCTTTAACCCACTGTCCAAATTTCAGCGTTGTAGAACAAATGGTTCAGAAAATATAAGACAAACGAACAGACAAACTCTTCATTATATTATTATAGATATGTTCCGCTTAGAGAATCAGTTAAAGTTATTTATCGTATTTCTTATTCCATAATTTTTACCAAAAAGGAATTTTTTTTCTTCTGTACGAGGTACTCAGAAATGAGATTAGTTCCTTATTTTCGATTTCATTTATATGTTTCTTTATTTTATCGTGATATTTATACGTATCATTTTTATGTTTCTTAATTTCAATATTAACAATAATTATAAAAAAATGAATTGTTATAATTATATACAGATATAATAACGATCTAATGCCACCAGTGTGGGACCCTGGGTAAAAGGCTCCATCCTTACGATTGTTCCATTTCTTGGGTATATTTCGTTCATCAGGAGTTGGCACTTGGCTCCACCTCCTCTGACGAAGTAAGAGCATTTCAGCTTGGAAGTAAGAGGAGAAACGTCTCCGCTCCTGAAATTGAGACAACCCTTAATGCGTACCAAACGCAAACAGTGAATTCTTTTTCAGTCACTTACTTCACTTTATCACCTGCTATTATACCTTTCGTTACTCTAGTTAATTAAATATATTGCAGCAAAATGTCTCAAAAAAGACAAACTATTCACTCAAAAAAGAGGAGCATCATCAAATTTAAGAAATATTTAATGTTAAAAAAAATGCACATAAAGATTGCGAAATTAATATTTTTATCATACGATTGCTAAACAGCAACCTTGTACACATCCTTCTCCCAAAAATAGCGAAATAGTATCGTTGGATACTACGAGATGAAAACGGAGCCAAGTGTCAACTCCTGGTGAACGAACTATAGTTGCTTGCCAAGTATGTAAAGTTCTAACCCTTTTTTCAGGAGTGCAATTTACAGGAATGGTTTTATATTTTTTGAGGAATTTTATTCTAGTACACTAAAAATACCAATCCATATCTAGGTGATCGCCGTGCAAATATGCTGACAGAACTGACTGTTATGCACGTGTTATGGTATAGAGAACATAACAGAGTTGCTGAAGAGTTACATGACATAAATCCTTATTGGAACGACGAGAGATTATACCAGGAAGCTCGTCGCATTGTAATTGCTGAAATTCAGAACGTGATGTATTCTGATTGGTTGAATATTATATTAGGTAATATATGCCAATATTTAAATAATAGTACCTCTTTTTCCAAAACTATCAATTTTTTGTAAGATTAACTAACTGAATCTGTTAGTTAAATGCACGAAAACTATCATTGATTTTTTGAATTTTTTATTATATATATTGGCTTTATTGACTAGATTTCAATACTCAAAAATATCTTACTGGACAAACTGAAAACTATTCTTAACACTTTTCAGGGTAGAAAAAATTTAAATCAAGAAATGACTAGGGAATTATGGTCATCATTTGGATGTCCACAATGAAGCAATTTGCTTTATTTTAATGTTTTTAAAAATAAAAAGTGGTTGGTCAAAAACCTCGTTGTTAAATCTGCACCAGTTTTAGCGGTCATTTAATATAATTATCAAAAATGAGAGGGTCATTTGTTTATCCTCAAAAAAATAATTTTTCCAAATGTTTTTGGTGTTTTCAGAAGAACTAAGGAAAGAAAAGCATATCCGTTTCAGCCAATTATAGTTCAAGGGGAAGGCCACGTTTTCGAGACAATCGGTATAATGTGATCGCGAACCCTTTTCACATCAACAAGATGAAACCGATCAATATGGAGCTGGAGCGACAACAAGTTTACCCAGTATCACCTTCTGGCCAAACTAACTGAAACCTGGAAGTATCGAGTTCGAATCCCTATCTAACTCTTAAGTTGCCTTTGTGCTTACCTCTTAAGTTGCCTTTGTGCTTGTTATCTGTTCGTCTTTTGGTTGAGTTTTTGATTCATACGCCTCTTAGTTTTGAGCGCACAAGCCAAAAAGTAAACAATACCAATCCAAGACTATTCGACTTCAAGAAGAGGAAACGGACCATTCTAAATAACTTTTGATCTAATGATCGGATCTTCATGTTCTTGGACTCAATCTTAATAGTTTGAGAGGCTGACTTCAAATATGCTACTTAGTTAATGCAGACGATTTTTTTAAAGTTACAAAATAAGACATTTAGACTTTCAGAATTAATTTGTGCTATCTCTTACGATATATATCGTAGAATTATTAAGCAGACAACAGAGAGAATTCTTGCAACAGAGTATAGAACAAAATACGATCCAATTTTCGAGTTATTAGCGTATATTCATACAGACAGATTTTCTCTTTTCTATTGATAAAGATGATTAGGTTAATAAACTAATAAAATATCCCGAAGGTCTATAAAATTTATAATAGAAAACAAAAAGATGATTGAATCAGCTTTAATTCAAATGATTATTATGATTTTTAAAATACTTAAAAAAAAAACACATAAACAAATAAAACAATATTTTTTCAGCGTTGTAATTCTGAACACCTCATTTATTTTTAGGTGACGAAGCAATGGATTACTTTGACTTGAAGATTGATCAAGACAAGCCATACGAAGGATATGACGAAACTATTAATCCAACAGTATATAATGTTATGGCAGCAGCTGCCTTAAGATTCGGACATAGTTTCATACAGGTAATTATTATAATTTTTTTTACAAGTGGACTTTTAATCTTTTCTTTTGATTATTTCGTTATGGGATAGATTTTCATGAGTTTTCATTTATTTTTCAGTAATTAATTTTTTTTTACTTAGAATTAATTGCAAAGTTCTTAAATTTAAAATTTCAATCGATTTCTGTGTCAAAATAAGTTATATGAAGTTTCAAAGTTCTCGTTTAAGTTATAGGGTTTTTTTAAGTTGGAGAAAAATGATTTTTTTCCTTAAATAAAAAGTTATTTTTTTTTGGTTTGGAAAATATTATTTAGAAAGTTTTTCTCACCATAGCATATAGATAATTTGTTTTATCTCTAGTAGTAATAGTAGTGGTAGTACTTTATTTACGACGCATTAGTGTTGCACAATGGGCTATTACAACACTTCCTGGCAGAGAGAAGGCCTCGTTACGGATCAATTTAGTAGTCCGGCGTAACAAACATAAACTGCGCAGTGGAGGAAAGGAAGATGTCACTAAGCCTGGGCTATTAATCTGCGCAGTGGGGGAGATACAAAAGATGGCATTACGTTTGGGCTTGTTTATGCGTGTTACATGTGCTCAGATCTTCTCTCTTCTAGGAGTTGTTGGCTATTCGCGGAGGTCTGGGAAGTATCCCCGAGGATGATCCGAAGACGTGGCATCACAATTTTGATCCTCTTCGGAGGGAATGGCTCTCACACTTTGGTAGCCTTAGTGACCGATGACCTGAGGGCGAAGTCGAGCTCTTTACACCAGAACAGTTTAACGACGACCGATATCTTGCCCTGAGTAGGTTGATCAGAAAGGTCACCCACCCGCTCACTGACCCCAACCAGTGATGCTTGAATTCGGTGTTCTACTGGGAACCGAATCTTTGCGATCAGTTCACTGCGGGACTTGTTTTATATATACCTTATAGTTGTAATTTACCGCAAGTGTTGTTAAAATTTAAAAAAAAATAACATTATGAGCTTGTGTTGCTTTTTTAGGAAGACATTTTGTTGATTGGTCCAAATCAAAATACTACGAAATTGATGCTTCATTATACATTCTTCAACGTGAGTTTATTGCACAACAAGGGACTTGATTGGATTATAAAAGGGGCTACTCAACAAAAAGTTCATACTGTTGACAGCTTCATCACTAATGATGTAAGTAGTAATTTTTCTTATAAAGAAAGGAACAGATAACTGTTTTTCTAAGTTCATTTGTTAAAGAAAATAAAATATCTACAGTTTATATACCTTATATTATGTACCATATTATATTATTTATATACCTTATATTATATACCTTAATATGTTATATTTCAAGCAAAGCTATAACTTTAAACTATATGTACTATCTGACCGTAAAAAAATATCCGAGCTTTAGAACGGATAAATAACTTTAATATTTTAAAAATTATTATTATTTTCTTATAAATTACCGATTTGGCGAGAATTTTTCACCTCGATAAAAATTATCAAGGTCAATGAACAACACTGTGAAAAATTTTTTTCTTCTTTTCTGTAGCTTTGGATTTTTTAAGAAATTTTAAATACTTTTGTTTCGCTAGTTTAAAATTTGCAATTGGGTTTTCTCTCCCGCGCTTTTTATTAGTGAGATTTTATTTTATTTTTTTAAATCGAAATGTACAGGTTTAAAATCTTTAAACGGTGAGTTACATAAATATCGCAAAACACTTCTGGAAAAATTAGAACACATCATCAGGATTAAAATTGTATAGGAAACCATGACCGGAAATGTCATCATGCGCCACTAGGGGCGTTTCCCTAATATGAACTGTTTTTTTCTTGTGCTTCTAAACAAGTAATGATATGGAAGTACCACAATGCGATAAAATTTCTTTGTATGGTTTTCTATGCAATTTTAATCATGATGATGTGCCCTAATTTTCCTAGAAGTTTGTCGCAACATTTCTATGACCCCCTGTTATATATATTGTTTTTAAACTCATGTTTTTAATCATGTTAACTTAATGTTTTTTCTACAAAAATAGACTAAAAATGTCATTAAAAAAACCTGTAGTTAAGGAAGCAAACCTAGTTTTAGATTTGAAACCCACACATGAATTTGTATTAGGAATAAATTAAGAATAAAAAAAATGTTCCTCACTCAATTCTTTAATTTCTGCTGATTTTTATGAGATTTTTTTAAAATTAAAAAAACCAGATCACAAACATTTTTATATTTCACAATGTTTTGACTTTTCTTTACAATCATATTTCGCCCAAATTTTAGAATTAGCACAGAGGGCACTGGTTAAAGATGTGCTAAACTTGACCCAACAGTCGCGAATAACTGTTACAAATTCACAACAGTTTTGAAAATAGCCTAATATTCATAAAAAAAATATTACTTTATATGAGAACAGAGGTTTCGAAAAACATCCCTTTTCTTATAACGTTGCTTTCATTTTGCTCATTTCAGTACAAAGATAATATTCATTTAAATAATGTTGTTACCTACATAGCTGTATAGGAAATAAATCCATATAAATTCCATATAAAATCAATATAAATCCATACCATTTACAATACAAACAAAAAGAACTCTTAAACTCAACAGAATTAAACACGGGAAAAACCAGGCATTTCTCCATATATGATTAAAACGCAATAGCAAAAATAGCCATTTTCCATATTGTCGGTGCATTTTTATTGGCCAAAAAAATCATGTGGTATGACTCAGTTTTTTTCATATAAGGATTCCTGATTTTTTTTCTTGATTTCGTCTAAATAAAATAAAATTAGTCCCGCAGTGGACTGATCGTTAAGACACGGTTCCCAGCAGATCACCGAAGTCAAGCATCACTGGCTACGGTCAGTGTGCGGGTGGGTGACCACTTGGATCAGCCTGCGCAGGGACCGAGGGTGTGCGGTATTGATCCTCGTTAAACTGTTCTACCGTAAAGTGCTCGTTTTCGCGTGCAGGTCGTCGGGCTACCGAAGCGGGGGTGCCATCCCCTCTGCAGAGGATCAAAATTGTGATGGCGTGTCTTCGGATCATTCTCAGGGATGTTTCCCAGACCGTCGCCAATAGCCCATTGTGCAGCTCTAGTGCGACGTAAATGAACAACAACTAAATAAAATTAATACAAGTTGTAAGATATTTTTTGAACAATAAAGTCTTTCTCAATGCCTAATTTAAAACTTTATATTTGTAATATATATTTGTCATCCCTTCTTAGAATTCTCTTCTTTCATTGCGTTTTTGATCTTGGTATTTATGTCAAATTAAAGGCTTACAACTAAGAGTGGTGCTTCTTCATTTAAAAAAAAAAGATGTTACCTAATTACGTCCAGTTTTAAGACAAACATTTTTAAATCGGGATTTAAACTTGTAAAAAATTGCTAAAGAGTAAATAAGTTATGTTTTACATTGTGTGTTTTGTGTAAAACTATGTCTAGTAATATAATCTATTAAAATGATGAATACGAAATTGAAAATAATTATGAAAGTGTAACTTTTTTGCACTAATTTAAATTTTTTGGCGGAAACATTTAACGAGGTTAAGTAACCAAAGATTAAATAGGACATAAAAAAAATTACGTCGATGAAGTTGCAACTGTAGCCGAGAAAAATGATAATGCCAAAATTTTATTTCAATAGAATCGGGATCTAAATATGAGAAGCCAAATCTACATTAAGATAATAAATCGTGGAATATTTTAATCGAATATTTTTAATTTCTATACAACGATATTTTAATAGACCGGAAAGAAAATTTTACTGTGGCAAATATAGTTAGTTGTTGGTGAACGAAACGAGAATGTTCTTGAGTATACTAATAAATAGTGAAAAAAAAAATATTTCCATTTGAAAATTTCACAGTTATTTTTTTACACTTCTTTACACTCAGTTATAGTTCTATTTTTCTAAGGAGGCAATAAGAACTGTACACTCTAAGAAATTTTCATAAAATTTGGGGAAGTGACCGTTATTTTATGCAGCCTGATCCCTATTTTTGGGGAAAAATCCCAGGTATACGGTTATTATATAAAGCTTTTTAATTCGAGAATATATACACTCATGACGGTTTCAGCACCAGACTATAGTCACATGGGTTTGGTCCAAAGAACAACTTTCTTGCATTTTTTCTACATTACTGGTAACGAGCACGCATCTCTCTCACTTTCCGGCAGAGGGCACCACTATACTATGTAACGTCATTCCACGATTTAATCGAAAAACAAATCGCCTGAGTCTCATACAAGGGTCTAAGTCCAGCCGAAACGTAACTTTTACCTGCATATCGTTAATTTTCAGTTAGTCGCCATACATTTTCCAAAAAATAAAAAAAAAATAAAAAAAAAAATAAAAAAATTACATGTTGACCTGCATTTTGACGTCATTTTAACCATACAGACATAGATTTATTTTTACGGTCAGTGACTGGAGTATTTTTTGCTTGTCACTGACCGTAATCTGGTGTCTTCTTTTGGAGAGTATAAAACAGATGCTCATACAAAAATTGTCTCAAGCATGATGTGTCAGCACTAATAACTCATTAACTATTTCTTTTTTTTATAGGCTCGAACGAAACTGTTTCCATTTACTGGAACTGATTACGGATTTGATTTGGCATCTCTTGGTATTCAGAGGTCAAGAGACCATGGAATACCACCTTACACAAAATGGAGAGCTGTTTGTGGATTATCAGAAGTCAAATCTTGGGATGACCTCTATGACATTATGGATCCTTTCCGAGTACAAATGCTCCGAGAAGCTTATGAGTAAATACTAATTCTATCCATATTCATTAATTAACCATGTATAAATTCCATAAATTAATTGTTTATCAATAAATTACCCACCAATTTTATATAATGGTTGCCCAAATGAAAAGTAGACATGTGTGATTGCGTCAGAAATATTGTTTCAATATGAGCTACATCATTCAGAGTTATAAGGGAAGGTAGGAAAAGTATACTTCAGGTTATGTATGATTGATTAATCAGCTCGCAGGAAAGCATTTAATGCAAATGTAAAGTCATACTGAGGAGGGATGCTTCAAAAACATAACAAAGCTTATTGATACTGTTTTTTTTTCGGTAGTACACATGTCAAGAATCGTAACTCTTCGATCGAACGAATATTTAATCAGCAAATATTTAATACGAAATTTAATCAGCGAATATTTAATCAGCAACGACGGTGCATTTATTGAGGATCACGATATTTGCTTATCTTAGTCTTGGCTAATTGTGGACTATTGTATATTATGGCTACTTATTTGCATTTGACTGGTACTTTTATATACTCAAATTATTTTTGCATCATGTTAATTTTGTGTTTTCTGATAATTATTGACGAAAATTGCATTGAAATAATAGTTTTTACCTATTTATTATAAACTTTTGTAATGTCCTGATTTGACAGCCAAATTAGTGTGCTATACAAGTTAAGCGCCAAGTCAATAACTTAAAATAGAACAGCTAAGTTTGAACTTTCAAATAGGCTCTAAAAAAATTATTATTATTTTTTTTTGTGATTTACAGATTTGGCAATCAAATCTCCAGGCTCTGCCACCTAAGCGTCAAACCAGTAACTTGAAATCGAACAGCTAAATTTGAGCTCATTAGAATGAAATTTTAGTCAATAATAAACATTTTAAACACATAAAATTAAGTTATTATGTTACTGTACAATTCTTAATCTTGAGGATGAGCCCTAATCTTATAACGCTGCTCTGAATCTCTCTGTCCAAAAAAAGAAAAAAAAAAGAGAAATTGACACGTTTAGTATACTATTTAATGCATTTATGTTTTTTTTTTCAGAGACGTTGAAGATGTTGATTTTATTCCTGGAGCATTGGCAGAAAACCACGTTAAAGGCACAATGATAGGCCCCACTCATCTCTGTCTTATTGGGCGACAATTTAAAAAAACTCGCCATGGGGATAGATTTTGGTTTGAAAGACCTGAAACGCCAGCTTCTTTTACAAAAGGTAGCAGTCATTCAACATTATTTTATGTAGTATATATATATATATATATATATATATATATATATATATATATATATATATATATATATATATATATATATATATATATATATATATATATATATATATATATATAGCCAGTGGATGGACTCTGATGATTTAATGCCCAGTGTTTCCTTAATAGGTTGATATTGATTGTTTGATTGGTCCTTTTCATTTAATAGCAAATTTTTGCCAAATCTTTTTTGCTGTTGCTTGGATTAAATTATATTTTTAAAAAATTTATATTAGAAAAAATGGACGGATATAAATCAAAACAACCAACAATCAACAATCAAAATAATATAAATATGCGACAAAATTTAGTTAAACATACTGACATACTGAAGAATTTAAGAATTTTTGAGAAAGCAAAATATATACATTTAATGTATACATTACAACTGTGAAATATGTGAATTGTTAAAGAAGAACTCTTCTTCCACATGAATCTTTCCACGAAGAATTGATGAGTTTTGAAGGATCAAAATTTTGAATGGAAGCATTGGGCATTTTAATAAAAATTCTGTCTTCCAGAGTATCTTTCTACATTGATATACTTCTATCATTAAGCGATTAAAAAAAATGAGCCGGCTGTTTATTTAATTTAAGTCGGCCCCTTTTTATGGTTGACTCGCCACGTAGTGAGTGCTTATTTTCAGTTCTGAATTGAAGTATTATGAAATATTCTAAGTATATTATAAAAATATCGGTGTATTATAAGAGTTATATAATTAGCAATTCTATTATAAACATTGTACGAGTTTTGTATGCATTTTATAACAATCTTTTTTGATAAAAGCGTTTGTGAATGTGACAATCTTATGCTACCAGCGATGTATAATGAGAATTTCACGAGAATTCGAATCATTTTATTGTAAACATTTCAAAATTAAGTATTCTGTTTCAAACATTCTACAAGAAGAATTCTATGTGTATTATAAGTATTCTAAGAATTTTAGTTTTGTTATAAGAATTATAAAACTATCAATTCTGTTATAAGCATTTCAAAGAGCAATCAATTTATACTAAGCATTTCCAAAAAAACAAACAAGAACATTCTACATATAAATATAAGCAATTCGAAATTAAGCTTTATTTTACAAACATTAAGTAAAAAAGTATTATTCGAGGAAAGGATGTAGGATGAGTAAGGATGAATTAGATGTAAAAATGTCATCCCCGTCTTTTCATTATATTGCCTTGAGCTTTTTAATGTGAAACAGACGCAGAATTTCTAAAAATAACTATCAGTTCTATCATTTTCTAATCTATTTTGTTTTCCATTTTCTTAAGAAATATATCATTCTGGTATTTATTACATTTTTAATTATAATTTTTGAGTAGTAGCTCTGCTATATAGATAAAAGATATTAAAAAATATTAAAAAATAGATATATAAAAATATTATACAAAAGATATTAAGAAAATCGATAGCAAGAACATTTTAATTTTTTCGTTCCATATGCAGCAGTAAAAGTTTTGTAACTACCACTTTTTACTACAGTTATCAAACACATTGAGTAAACATGTAAGTTTTACCTATTAATAAATGGTAAAAGTCAAGTTCCCGAAGAAAGATTAAAAAAAAAGTCTTCTTACTATTGGTTTTTATCTTTTCCGGGTAGATATCAGCCCTGTAATAGTTTTCAGTCTAATATACACTAAATTTGCATACCAAGAAAGAGTTGTCAGAATGAAAGAAATTTTACGTACAACGATGACATAAGTACGTGATTAAAACATGAAAGGAAAATGATTATTTACTTCAGAAAAAAATACAAAAATAGCTTGAGTACACTGTTGGGACACTACTAGCCTGAATGCACGATGCGATACGGTAAGGCAGAAGTAGTATAAACTCAAAGATTATCCAACTTGCCGTCCCAAGTGATCCCTGATATGCTCGATCGGTGACAAATCTGGGCACTGTGCAGGCCAATGAAGGGTGGTAATGTGGCGGAGCAATTCTGTGTCACCCTTGTTGTGTGTGGCCGAGCATTGCCCTGTTGAAAAATAGCTCCTGCGAGATCCATCACGTAAGCAGTAGAAGCAGTGGGGCGTGTCGCTAAACAGCGTGGGTAGGTTTGAGATATTCAACATGAGGTCTCCATACATGTAAATGATTGTCATCAATGCCCAAATTGAATCTAGATTTGTCGGTGAAGACGTGTTGGTTCCATTCGGTTGTTGTTCAATCCCGTCCAGCGTGACACCACTCTAAAAGGAGACTATGGTGGTTGTCAATGGCAGCACATATATTGGACGCCAAGATAGAAAATGTTCTTCCGCCAGGCGCCTTGTGATGGTGGTACAAACCGATACAGGTACAAACCGACACAGAGGCCCCTAGTGAAGGTGCTGTCGGTGTCCGGATGGAGGACAATGAGACAGTTGGCGCTATGCGTGCGTGACGTATGTGACAATCTTCCCAACTACTGATCTGTCGAGGACGTCCTGTGCCTGCCCACCGTGTAAGCTTCCCTTTCTCTAGTCCAACGTTTCCAATACCTTTTCACTGTGGAATTGGAATGGTTAAAGTGGCTGTTTCTTCGCCAAGTCGACCGCCCGGCTTCCCTCATCCCGATTTTTTTCCTTTTCGAACTCTGACAGCTGTTTATATTATCTTCATTGGCGGAGTAACGGCATCTAAATTTAGAAATTTTTTCTCTGTGCAACAATATAAATGCATACAAATAAGCTCTGCTTACATGTTTGATACTTCGAAGAAAACAAGTTCAACGCCTTCCGGTGGTTTTACGTAAAGCATTTCTAATCATCATTTAGATATCTGCCTGACACGTACCTCCATGCCAAACTTCGTTACATTCCCACAATTCTTTTTTGGTGCGCTAATTTTTATGGCGATAGAAGCTGTTTTTGTTCATTTACGTCGCACTAGAGCTGCACAATGGGCTATTGGCGACGGTCTGGGAAACATCCCGGAGGATGATCCGAAGACATGCCATCACAATTTTGATCCTCTGCAGAGGGGATGGCACCCCCGCTTCGGTAGCCCGACGACCTGCATGCGAAGTTGAGCACTTTACGGTAGAACAGTTTAACGAGGACCAATACCGCACACCCTCGGTCCCTACGCAGGCTGATTCAAGTGGTCACCCACCCGCACACTGACCGTAGCCAGTGATGCTTGACTTCGGTGATCTGCTGGGAGCCGTGTCTCAACGATCAGTCCACTGGGGGACGGCGATAGAAGCATTTTATGTCTAACGCTTTTAAATATTCAGTTTAATATACAATAATTATTAAATTCTTAATTAATTTCTTATGATTATTTTTTTCTTTTTTAAAGATCAATTGAAGGAGATATACAAATCAAACATTGCCAGATTGATTTGTGATAATTCTGATCATCTGAAAGAAATTCAAAAAAATCCATTTTTCGTTCCATCTGATCGGTAGGTATCACAAGCAAGCTTTACTGGAAATTTTTAATTTATATATATTTATCCTTTATATCTATATCTTTCATATCTATTTTCAGAATTCTTGCTAATAATGAAGTATAAAAAAGTATACACATTTGTTAATATTTAAGCGAGAGCGAACGCAAATTAATATGTAAGCGAGAAAAATACACAAAAAAAGTTACCGTAAACCGGGGCGAGTCTACCCATCCAGGGGCGAGTCTACCCATTTTAGTTTTATTTAATTTTCACTATTTTAAATTGCAAATAAAAAAATTTTTACCGACGGAGGACTTAGTTCAGACTCTAAGGAAGATGGCGCTGTAGTAGTTTGATCCGTTTTTATTTATTTGGTGTCTTTTTAACCGACCTGTTCAAACGTCTTTTGAGAGATTTGTATTGAAAATCAGAAAAATTTTAGTTGGTGCTCCGTAAGTATATTATTATTATTACTATTTTCACTTTGGTTACGTGATAAACTTATCTAAGACTAGGATTACATTAATTTTATATGAAAAAAAAAACAAAAAGATTGTAAGTTTTGCTGTTGTAAACAAAAAGCCAGAATTCGTGGGGCGAGTCTACCCATTCGTATTTAGTTTTAATAAAGCATAATAATATAATTTAGAACTTTGTTTATATTAAAATTAAGTCATTTTAAATGAATTTGAGTATATTATTTTAATCCTGCATTGATATATATATTATTAATAAGAAAATTTATAGGTTAAATATAAATGTAAATATAAAGTATGTTTATTTTACCTATTTTTTCAATTTTTATATTGCAAAATTAACTTTTTTTATTTAATTCAAATTAAATAAATTATTATTTATAAATTATTATTACCTCCCAAAAGAATGGGAAAAGGATTTTTCATGATTCCCAATGTTTGAATTTCGATTTTGTTAATAATCTTTAATTATTATTATTTATTAATTATTTAATTGTAAATTTATATTAATTTTAATTTATTTTTTTCAACAATAATCAGAAAAAAATGTTATTTTATAATGTTAATGAACATAAAAACAAAACTGTGATCAAAATGTGATAATCGATCAAATACTCAATTTGTGTTATTTTATGAATAAAAAAATGGAATACATAATAAAGTTATGAATTTTACTTCATAAATATCCTATATAGTAACTAAAATAACAATTTAATAATAAAATTTGATTATTTACAATGTTAACATTCATTTTAGTAGAATGGGTAGACTGGCCCCATACGAGAGATTTTTCAGCAGTTCTATAAAAATATACAGTAGCAGCGTAACTGTTAATATGTTCTAAAATCGATTTCACAGCTTTAAAGAGGGATAAATAGCGATTCCGAAACACCTATTAAAAGCCTTTTTTCTTTAATATTTACAAAAGTTTGACCACTTGAAAATTGACAAACTGAAAAAATGGGTAGACTCGCCCCGGTTTACGGTATCGAAATTTAATAAATCATAATTAACGAAGAAAGGAGGGTAAGATATCAAAACCTGTTTCATTGCCGGAGGAAAAAGATTTTAGTGGAAAGGCGACTGTTAGAAACACCTCTACGTTTTATCAAACTGGTTTTGATGCTTTTATCACGTTTTCCTCATTCTATTTCGATTGCATTTTTTAAAACAAAAATTTCCCAACCCTTTATTAGATTAATTTTACATCTTCTCAAAAAGCTTCGAATCTTTGAAAAGCTTTGACTTTAAAAGGTTTGCATTATTGAAGGCCGAATTGCAAATTTCCACGTTGTAAAAAATATTTGAAGACTGAAAATCATTTTAATAAATGTTTATTCAGTGACCGGGATGGGTCACTAAATAACTTGTACAACAACTGTGCTCGGTTCCCAATAATGCGGTGGTATAAACTCGAAACTCTGTGAATGCTAATTGGTTAATACAATGCACGCACCGACTATAGTGCTAGTGTAAGATATTCCTCAAACCCTTAACTGAGCACCCAGTGTTAGGTGGATTGGATAAAAGTTCGAGTTTTGCGTGAAAAGTCATTGGCAAGTAATTTGCACATGCGCTTACCAAAACAATCAACTGTTTTAACTCCGTGTTGTGTTAAGATCACTCCGAGGCATCAAAGCTGTTTTCCGAAATCTCTGTGGTCGAAAGAAATGTTTTTTGTGTGAATAATATGCTATTTTCATAACTGATGTGAGTTTGAAACAGTTACTCATGGCCGTTAGGTCAAATTGAGCCTATCTTTAGCCAGCGCCCTCTATATTTATTCTGAAAACGGCTCAAAACGTCAAATATGGAGAAAACTACAATTTTGAGAAAAAGAAAAGCGTTTGTGATCGATTTTTTTAATATTTAGAAATTTACTCCTGTGCTCCATTATCTGGGCTCATAAAAATTTTCGAAAAATAGGAATAAGGCATTGATTTTGATAATTTTCATCAAGATGGAAAAATGTCGCCGAATTGGCGAGTTTTAAAGAAGTTAGATAACTTTTTAAAATATTTTAGTTATTTTCTTGTTCTAAAACCCAGAAAATTCTTTACCGCAAGATGACATAAACAGTCTAAAATTATAGCTTTGCTTCAAGTGTAAGGCACTTAAACTATGGCTTTTTCTTTATTTTCCTTGCCGAAAGAGCTTCGAAAAACTTTGTTAAGTGTTCGATGCCTTATAGAAATCGTGACAATCTTTTCTACTTTTGTGATACTACCGAAGTGTATACTGAACAGCACATTGTTGGAGCTCTAGTGGCAACAGCATCTTGACGTGCGTGGCAAGTCTCTTCAGCGCATCCTCGGTCCCTACACAGGCTGATCAAAGTGGTCACCCACCCGCCCACTGACCGCAGCCAGTGATGCTTGACTTCGGTGCTCTACTGGGAGCCGTGTCTTTACGATCAGTCCACTGCGGGACGGATTTACATTAGTTATCGGAATTACATTTGTTTTAAAAGATTAAATCCAAACAAGTAGTCCGATGAAGAAAAATTCATTCAAACATTTATCAATAATTGATTTTGTTAATGAAAGAAATTTCATTGATGGAAAACAGCTTCTCTAAGATCAAAATAAATGCAAATTTAAAAATATTATTGTTTGGATGAGAGCTGTTTTTGGAAAATTTTACTTCTAACTCAGAAAAAAGACACCGGTGTTTCATGTTGTATTTCATAACCATAAATTATTAAAATGCTAAATGAAATATTTTTCACTTATTTTGACCTAAATTAACACAAAATATTGAAAAAAGCACAAAAAATATGTTTAATAAAATTTCTGCGTCAAAGGGTAAATGGTGGTAAAACTCTACATTTCTCTGACCATTTCATTTTATAAAAATGATTCATGTTATTATAATTAAAAAAAGTTTTATAGTTTTACCTTGAAAGCATATTTTAAGGCTGATAGAAGCGTTAATCTACCAACTTGAACAGTAGATATACAGCTAGCTAATTGAATAATTCAATTGATTGCAAACAAACAGCGTCATTTGCAATGAAACTGGCTAATTGAAAAATTCTCTAATATTTTATAATTATTGCCGTATCCACACTTTCATTTAGAGTAATTGATGAATGTACACTTTATAGCTCAATTAATCTGACTTATTTCAGGCAGTTTGCAATAAGCTTGGAGAAGTGAAGCCTTACTGCAAACAAACATATTAAAGGTTTATTGCAATAAGTCGTGAGAAAATTCTATCTAATTGAATTTTCACGCATGTCGTTATCAGTCGAAGAGCATATAAGCCTAAAAATATTAGGCAGATTAGAAAATACTGACTTCTTTAATTAACCATTCGCATTGCGCAGTACCGGTGATTTTTACAAAAAGCCATATTTTTCAACAGTCAATTACCTCTAAAAAAGTGTTATTTTGAATGTTGTTTCAAAAAGCAAATGTGAAAATTTATAATGTAGCGCCATCTGCCGAGGAAGTTCGGTACTAAAGATTTTATAGCAATATATTTTATAAAATTTTATATACGAGATTTTTTTTTAGCTAAATGATTTTGCAAGAAATTAATTTTTGACTAACCACTGTTTATAAAACAAATTGCTGCTACATTTTTTAAAAGCATATCTTCAAGTATATTTTTGAAGTGTTCGTAAACAATTTAATTTAAGTTGAAAAGAATAATCTAATTTTATTACAGCAATCCTGTTGTTAATTGCAACGATATTCCTGGAGTTGATTTATCAAAATGGAAAGAATGAATTAAAGTAGATAAAGATGGAAAACTGCCCTTAAGATTGAAGTTCATGATTGGCATTGATTCAGTCAGTTCCTAAAGACCTAAAAATACAAATTGAACCAATATCTGGATTTTTCCGCACTATTTTACGTATTTACATATGTAGCAGATTTTTCATTTGTAATTACTTCAATGCATTATTTATCATTTCATTGCATTTTAGCGATTGTGTTACCAGTAGTGCTTAAAAATGTGATATGTGAGAAAAGATTGTTAGTGAATGTGTGTACAATTAATTTATGAATCAAGTTTGATAAATTCATTCAGCTTAATGTATTTGCATTTATTGTAATAGAAGTAGATATGCTTTATTGTAATTTTTTGTATTCTGTTACTTTAACAGTTGTTTTAGTTTTTTTATGTACTTTAGTTACAATAAACATTTCTCATGTTATAAATGTAGAATTATTATTATAAAATTCATACTACAAGCATCAACTCAACATAGCAAGACCTTCATCATTACAGCAATAGTAAACTAACACACTGTGCATTGCATTATAGTTAAATTCTTAAATTTCTTTCAAAAATAAAGTTTAAGGATATATAAGATTCCTAATTACTAAAAAGGGAGTTTAAGTTAATAAGAGTGCCGGGATAGCCTGGTCGGTAGGGCACTGGGCCCATGTCCGAGAGTTCGTGGGTTCGTACCCCGACTGCCGAAGACACCCAGTGTAGTAAATGGTGACTGATGCACGTTAAATCTGTCAAGTCGCCAAGTCCTCCATGTTCCCGTAACAAATCGAAACTTCTGGGGGTACTGGAATGGAGATTGATCGTTCTATGAATCAGGTCAAAATTAGGATCTGTGATGAATGAATGGATGTATGAATGGGTCCGCACTATAAACGGATGTGACGTATGGGGGCAGAAGTCGAATCCCTTAGTCGAAGCCATAGGTGGTGCCACTGTAAAACAAGAACAATTGCACCCCTGTGCCTTAACAGGCACACGAATATATATATATATATATATATATATATATATATATATATATATATATATATATATATATATATATATATATATACACTTGTATATTTGCAATTTGTTTATATGTTGTACTGTTTGATATCATTTTATCGTTATTAGATCTACGACGCACTTTCTTATTCTAAAAACTGTCCACAATCAAATTTCCACATTTTAAAACTGCCTATATGTTGTCATAGTAGCATGAAAAGTAATGTCGAAACTTAAAACTGTAATACTTAAGTCCGGATCCAAAATTCACTCTGCAAAATTATTTGTGTAACTGAATACATATATCTGAAGCGTTCCCATGCAAGTTTGTAAATTTGAAGCGTTCCCATTTGAACTTATATATTTGAAGTGTTTCCATTTGAACTTATATATTTAAAGCTTTCCCATTTGAACTTATATATTCGAAACGTTCCCATTTGAACTAATATATTTAAAGCCTTCCCATTTGAACTTATATATTCGAAACGTTCCCATTTGTACTAATATATTTGAAGCTTTTCCATTTGAACTAATATATTTCAAGCGCTCCCATTTAAACTTAACTTACATATTTGAAGCGTTCCCACTTGAGCCGCAATAAAAAGCCGGTGGTAGTGACTAGTTGTTAGTTTGTTCTGTCTTAGGCACGGGTTTCTTTATAACATAATTAGCTAATAAATTCAAATTCTTTTGCACAAATAGTTTATTTTATAGCGCATAATATCAGATTTTCAGAAGTATCCGTTTTAAAATGGGAACGCGAAGAATTCACTTCATTTTATTTAATTATTTTTTCCTTTTTTGTAATGTCAGTCGACCTATTTCTATATCAAACAAATTTAACTAAGTTGAATGATTTTTTACATTAGTCAAAGATATTTCTTGCGAATGTCAGCTACACCAAAGCTTGTCTGATACATCATTCACACACTTACTATAATTTTCGCAATAGTTTGTTTCATTTTTAATAAAGTTTAAACACACCTTGATCTAGATGTTGAAAAATAAATGTTATTAAACAGGGTTTACTTTCCTTATCTCTATCCGTCTATCATGTCAAAATTTGATCACTTCGGATCATTTATCAGTAACAGCAACTGTCAATTTCTCTGAACTTCACTGATTATTCTCTTAAAAAACAAGGTAAGTTTCATTTCTAACGTGTCATGCAATCCATAAAAATAATTGAATACTTTTAATAGTTTTTAAATTAACGATTATTTTAGCGATTTTTTTTTCTAATTTGATATATTAAATGCTAAATTTTATAATTTAATCTCAAAATTTTCCATTTGTACAATTTTTTAAATAGTTTTTAATTTCAGTTATTAAGCTAACTTAGTATTTCATTTATCTCAGCAACTTTGATTAAGGAAAAGTAAGTAACAGTAAAAATGTTTTTTGAATTTTGTGTTGGTTATAGAAAAACACTTCTATAAAAGTTGTGGCCTTTTAAAACTTAACTCTTTCATCGCGACGGACGAGATAATTCGTCTTCCAAGAATACTCACTGTGCTCTGTTGTTGTATTAGTAAATATGGTTATTGATTGCAATTGATTATTATTTTTTAAAATAAAATAATTAGATTTTAAAGGAATTTGCGTTTTGCTTCAATTTTAGGGCTGCGGGAGAACTCTAAGCGCAGAGGGTGGGACAAAGGTACGTCATTGCCGTGATGAAAGTGTTAATATTTCATTTATTAATATTCCGCTTTCCAAAGTTCAAATGTTATAAATAATCTTCTTACTTTCACTTACGTTAATAGTTATAATTGATTCAATAATATTAATATTTATCAATTACTTATTGCAGTTATTACCAGACACCCTAGTAATTAAAAGCAATAACAGTTGAGTAATAAACGAGGTATTGAGAGGTTGAGATATCAAATGCACGTCATGCCGATTTTAATTTTATTTCTTGTTACATAAATATGCTTCAGTTTGTCAAAATGTAAGTAGTTCCCTCAAAAAAGGATTTAATTCCAATTCGCGACATTTGTCTCTTTTTTTTTAAAAAGAGTATAACACCATTGCTTAATTATCAAATTAAATTTTTATAACTCATGTTAATATGATTTAATGATTCCCTACAGCACAAATGATGTTAGAATTACAAAAGAAGAACAAACGAATTAAGCTTTATTAATAAAAAATTAAACTTCGAAATTTCTTGAAATCGTTTGAAGGATGAAAAAATAGTAAAATAAAGCTGCGTGTTGCAGGGATTAACTTTCTTGATAATATGACCCAATAATGTAACACTTTTCAAAAATTGCGCATAGAACTTGACCTAATATTTTTTTTAAATCAAAAGTTCAATTCATCTGCAAACTCTGTGTAAGTTGACTGGTGAGATTACGGGGGTTTAATTTAGACAAATTGTCAACTTATAAAAGGAGAATTTTATTGCTGAGGCTAGTTTGGTACACACTGGTATATTAAGATCAACAAACAGATGCGGATATTTTACTAGGTTTAACTGTACAGTGAAATCTGTGTAAGGTGACCACTTACGCACAATTTGATGGTCCTCTTAGACCGGATGCCAACTTAGAAAGGGGGAATCTAATTGTTTCCACCAGTTTAGTATTTAATCATTAAGTCCAGCTTAAACAGTGGATATTAACAGGCTAATTTAACATGTTTTACATCATTAATAAAAGCTTTAATTGGTACTTTTCGGTTAGTTCTGCACTAATTTCGCTATTGTTTTGGCAACATTTTAAAACTTCTTCCACAAGTGATCGATACAAATTGTGACACATGCTATTTTATGGGTTCTTCTCTGTGGGTGGCATTTCAATTTCAATAAATGTAATACAGTGTTGAATAAATACTTTTCCCAAAAGTGTATGTAGATAAACAAAATGTTTCGTAACATACACCTTTAATCGTAACATACACCTTTTAGAGATTCTTTTTTAAGAATGAAATGAAAAAAAAAACTATGCAAATTAATTGTAACAAATTAATATTTAAGAGACAAAGAACACAAACGTTTTAAAACTATCTCAATCATTTTTGAGGTTTTAAAGAACAAGGTAGGGATAAAATCATTTAAAAAAACAGTATATTTCTTTATAGGAACTGGATTATGTCCTAATCTCGTAATGCACAGCTTTTTAACTTTACCTCCCTATAATATATTGCTTCAGGCAGTTTTTTAACACAAGAAAAACTGAACACTGCTGTAACCAAGGAAGTTTAAAGGGGCCAATGTGGCCCTTCCCTGATTGTCTGTGTGTTGATCAATTAGACATCTAAATTCTTTAAACTAATCATTTCATCAATTAAATCATAATCATTCAATCATTTCATCAATTTAATCATAATCATTCAATCATTTCATCAATTTAATCATAATCATTCAATCATTTCATCAATTTAATCATAATCATTCAATCACTTCATCAATTTAATCATAATCATTCAATCATTTAATCAATTTATAAAAAAATATTTTAGTGACTATCATCGAAATTCTAAGGTATTTTATTCAATTAGATTAACGAAAATATTTGATTAAACGGAACACTGATTATCGAATTTTACATTTGTTTCCTTTTCTACCTGAAGATGTGTTGAAATACTCTTGTTTTATTTTAATATAATTTGGGTACTTTATACTCAAACCTACCCGGGATTATGGGGTACCCAACAAAATCCCTTGGGACCCTCCCATCATTCTAGGTGTAAGTTTCCAAATATACGCTGCTATAGGATTATCACATGAATGATTAAATAGGAACTTTAATTAGATCAAATTATGAAAAATCAGAACTACGCAATACTTTCAGTTAGTTACTTTTTTGAATTACGGAACAACAAAAACGATTGGACCCAAAGTAGCCTCATTTGTTTTTTTAGAGTGAAACCCTACTTAGTTCTTACGAATCTCAATTGTGATTGTTCAGAATTTGTTTTTTTAGCATTCAAATATTAATTAGTGATCTTTAATGTGTATGTTTTTTTAAAATGTTTTCTAGAGATATCTACAAAGATTGAAAATTACAGACTAATAGTTTATATTCAGTCTAGCATTCTTTTCTCTTACTGACTGTAAAAAATTCTTTTTCTAGAGATATGTCCAACGGTTCAGGCACATTTGGTCTTTTACTTTTGGTTTTATTCCACTCATGCCAGGCAGGAGATGGTAAGAACTTATTTTCATTTCTTTCTTTGACCATGACTCAAGATTAAGAGTCCCTTTCAGACGGAGAAAAGATTTTATTTCCTCCATGGTTAACCATCGCTTAATTAAGTGCTTGGAATTTCCTTATTAACGCCTCGATGCAGAATTTTTATTAAACATATTTTTTAGAGTTCTTTTTTCATTATTTTGTGTTAGTTTAGGTTAAAATAAATGAAAAATATAATATTTAACATTTTATAGTTTATGGTTCTGCAATACATTATGAAACATTGGTGTCTTTTACTGCGTTATACACTGGTGGACAAAATTAAGAGATGGAAGACATTTTCCCAAATATCTCAAAAAATACTGAATATAAATAAATGAAATTTGGTATGGATATAGCTTATTCCATGATAATAAAGTATGCAAAGCAAAAATGAAAGTGCCATTCACTGGCAAGACCAATTGCCAATAAATCCAATGTAGTCTGAACTTACAGGTAAAAGAAGACAATAAAAGTGAGGCTTGTACAGTGTGTGTTGTCTCTAGTATGGTGTATGGTCACCCTTGACAGGCAGAGAGCATGCACAACGAGTATGCATGTTGTTAATAAGGGAGTTAAGGAGGACTTGTGAAAGACCCTCCCATTCTTCCACCAGAGCAATTTTTAACTCCAGAATGGTTCTTGGGGGGGGGGGGGTTGGCGCATCGCAATAGCTCTCCCAAGAGCATCCCAAACATGTTCAATAGGATTCAGGTCAGGGGATTTGGCTGGCCAATCCATTCGTTGAATATCCTCGCTTACCAAATACTCATCAACCATGAGAGCCCTATGTGGCCGCGCATTGTCGTCCATAAAAATGAACTCATTGCCAACAGCGCCCCTGAAAAGACGCACATAGGGCTCTAGGACCTCCTGCCTGTACCTCTGGGCATTAATGGAACCATTGTCAAACACATGGAGCGGTGTGCGGGTATTTTGCATGTGCGAATGAATGTGCGAAAATACTTTCCATCTCTAATTTTGTCCACCAGTGTAGGTAATATTTTCCAAACACAGCTCACTTCCTAACAATAATTTTTCACATTTGCACTTATATAGATCAGAGAGAAACAGTTATTCATCAATGAAATTTTTTATTTAAAAAATAAATTATTGATTAATTTTTGAATGAGAATCAAAAAATGTTTTGTTTTTCTGAATTTTATATTTTAGTACAAACATAATTTGATTAACTAACAGAATTTTTAATACAGTCGGATTTATATTTAGCGAACTTCTATTTTGCGAATTTCTCTGTTTTGCAATTTTTTTCGAGCAACCAAGAACATTTTGGAAATTTTTTCGTAAAATACCTTCTAAATAGCTAAGTGAATTTTCTATGTAACGAACTTTTTTTTTTAAGATCCTCTTTCCTTATTTTCCAAAACATTTCGGAGCATTTCCCACTTGTTAACGCGTTTCATGGGAGGAATGCCCTTGAATTATATTTTCGCTGTTATTTATTTTTAAAGAAAGCGGTAAAATCCGTTTTCCCCTTTGTTTGCATTTCATACAGTAATCCATGCCGAAAATCAATTGACGAGAAAGCCTAACAGAAATTTCTAAAGCATGAAATTATGATGTTACAGATGGTAACATCATAGATGTTACAGATATAACTAACTATTCGTAGCACTTTTGCTAAAGCTGGATTCTTAGTCAGCGCGAAGATGATAATCCTTTAGAACAGGAGGCCGGGGGGCCACAATTAAAAACACAAATCAAATGGCGGGCCGCAACTTTATCAAAATTTTATGTAGGTCTATTTTATGTTTGAAGGAACATTAAATATCACTGTCAGATTTTTACCATGTTGTACGAAACAAAAGTATTGAATTATAAATTAAAATAAGAAGTAGATTTTAAAAAATATTAAATTGCATATTATGAAATTCTGGCTACAATAATTTTAATGTGCACCCATGTATTAAACAATTAATGTGCAACAGATATCTAATTGTTAGGACATAAAACTTTAAAAACGCTGGTATTCAAACTTACATAGTAGCAGACAAAATGGTCAATGACAAAATTGAGGTTTGTCTGCTGCAACCACCAGAGGATAGATATTTACATTTTAAATTTAAAATAGACAAATGTGCGTGTAAATATTTTCGACCAAAATGAGTGGTTTCAAAAAGTTCAATCGGAGAATTTCTGATACACAAATGCTAAATTATATTCACAAAAAAAAAAAAAAAAAAAAAAAAAAAAAAAAAAAAAAAAAAGAAATAAAAAAGAGCTACATACACGATTATTTTTGTATTTGAATAAGTATTTTCTTGGATGCAAAACCTGAGAAATAATTTTTTTTGCACCGTTGGTAAGATAAATTTCACAGAAACGAAGAAATTAGGTTTTTATTAACGAGAAAAGTATTTTAAACCCATATAGATTTTTTTCGAAATTTGTCCACAAAAAAATGACAACTAATATATTTTAGTTCACGGGCCACAAAAAAGGCTTCGCAGACCGGATGCGGCCCCTGGGCCGGAAACCACTGCCTTAGAAGAACTTAAAAAAATGTTGGTACATCTAAGAGAGAACCACGAAATTAATGATGATGTGCTGATTAATTATTTTCTTTTTATTGATTCTGAAGCTGCAACCATAGAAACATTAACTGAACCGGATATTTTGGGCAGTGTGAAAAATAAAAACAAAAACAGCTATAAATAGGGAAGAAGACGAAGAAGATGAAGACGGAAATGATGAAGAAATCACCAAACCTTCATATGATAAAATGTCAAAATCATTTCTGTTATATAAAATGTTAAAATCATTCGATAGTAGATAATAATTTACAAGATAAAGGTGCATCAATTTCTATTTTAACTATGTAAAGTATTTAGGAATTTAAAACCTGTTTTGTGTTGTTTAACTATTTCAAATGGTGTTTTTCTACGTATTTAATGAATTTTTCATATAACGAACTTTTTATCGGGATTTAACAACTTCGTTAAATAGAGGTCTGACTGCAATTGTTGAATTGTTTTTATAATTAAAAAAATACCAAAATATATTTCTATTTGTAATTAGAATGTTAGAAAAAATATATAAAAGGGACATCCGGGTCTCATCTGAGAGTCAAAGGGTTAATTTAGTAACTACTTAATATTTTTGAGACTAATTTAGGTTTTACTTTATTCACTGAAATGCTCGACTGGATGTAGTAACTGAAGCTCAAATACTTGAGTTATTAGTATTTTTTTAAACTCAAGTTCAACTAATAATAAATTCAATCAAATGCACATTTCAACGAATCAAATGAAATAAAAAATATGATCTAGTTTCATAATGAAAAAGGAAATTTAGGACATATAATTCTCCGTAAATTTACATTGAGGAAGTAAAATCTCTTTAACCCCTAAAAGGGACCCTGAAATATTTATTGAAATTTGTTGACAAATTGTTTATAACTACAAAACTATCTAAAATAAGTCTTCTGAGACTAAAAAGAGGAATTTAGAAATTAAATATTGTTGTAAATATTTGTTAGTACAGTTTTCGAGTTTAAAAATTATAGTTGATTTTTGAAAACCATGATTATCACTCGTTTTTACCGAACCTATTTAAGCCACGGGCATTTTTTTTTAGAAATTTCGTTTTAAGTACTTTCTTTTACCTTTACCCTTATTTTAAAGAAATTAAAGCGCAATTGACGCATGCTCAAATTTGCGGAAGGTTTTTCGAATCTATTAAATTGAAACCAAACAAACTATTGCAATTTTTCATGGGAGTTATTTCACCAGCAAGCAAAATCGAGGAACATGCAAAGGGCTCGGTACAATACAGTGGAAAGTCTTACGTTTTCAACAGAGGGTAATTGTTGCTTATAAGTAGGTATTTTACAAGTGTTTTTGGAATTGCCATTGAACTACCACACAGTACATAGAATTAACTTAAAACTTTTTTTAAGTGCAGTAAAGCTGAGCTTATACATTTTTCAGGAAAGCAATGTAAATCGGCTTATAAACTAAAAGACGTTTACTTTGCCAGTAAACACGGACCATCCGGAATAACTTTTAATCGCATCTTCCTGTTCTAGGACTCAATCTTAATGGTTCGAGGGGATGATCTCAAATATGCTAATTAGGCCGGAATAGCCTGGTTTGTGGGGCATTGGACTCATGTTCAAGAGGTCGTGGGTTCGACCCTCGCCAACCGAAGACTCTCCGTGTAGTAAATGGTGACTGATGCACGTTAAATTTGTCTAGTCTCAAAGTCCTCTATGTTCTCATAACAAATCCTACCTCTGGGGGTACTGATCCAGGAGTTTCCTTGTTTTCTGGATTGGTTCAAAATTACAAGGCTACGGAGTTGAACATGAGTAGTGGTAAACCCAAAATTAGGTCGACTGTTCAGTGACGCTTATAAGAAAAAAAGCATCGAGACAAACTATCTCTCGTGGATGACGTTTTGATGGAGCTAACTCACATTTGCGATATATGGTGACAAAAACCAAGAACACCTTTCACGGTTAGCCTGAAGGCAAATTCTGCTACTGGCTCGTATAGACTACCATGTAAAGAAAAATGTGTGCCCGTGTTTGGCGACATCGTGGAGAACGCCCATAGGCAGCTTGCATACGACATCGTCATACTGGCCCATCATCTGGAGTAATGGTATGGGGTGCCATTGGATACACGACTCTTGTTTGCATTGCCGGCACTTTGAACAACCTAAAATAACCTAAACGTTAACCTAACAACCTAAACGTTAACCTAAAATTGGGTTGGCTGTTCAACGACGGTTATCAAATAAAATAAAATATGCTAATTAATTAGTGCAGACGATATTTTAAGTTTCGAAATCATACGTAAAGACTTTTCTCTGAATAGACATACCCGTTTTTTTCAAAGGATTCGGATTTCTGATACTAAAATATATGGGGGTAGGCGCAATGTGATAAATATGGTCTCCGTAGTTTTGTCAGGGGAGCGATCCAAAATTTGGACCCCATGATGTTAATTTTACCTTTCGTGTAGAACGCCATATCTTGAGAACTTTTTGCTATTTTTTTTAATCATTTTAAAGTATCTAATATTCCAAAGCAAAATACAAAATTCGAACTAAATCGGCTGAAATTCGGGCTAAATCGGAGAAACTGAATTTTAAATATACGACATGGGGAACACCATTTGGGAACCCCTGGTCTAAGAACACTGAAATAACCATCTCCTACCCTTTCTATGACTTCCTCTCAGCTGGAATTGAGGTCAGATATTCCGATTTAGACCCTCATCAAGAGTTCTCGAGTCTTGGCCGAATATTTATGTACTTAAACAGAAAAAAAAACATCGCATAGTCGATAATTTATGTTTCTTTTCGTCGTATTTTCTATTTTGACTTTGCATACTTTTAGAATGAAACGGGACTGCAATGAAACATCGCACTAATGGAAAAGGAGTATAAACGATGCGTTGCTGTATTTAGATATTACCGAAATCAAGATAATGCAGACTTTCAACGGTGAATGTCAACAATCACATTGTCGCTTTGGTGGATATCCGAAATATTTGTTATATCCGATTTGATATTAATTTGTTGATATTATTATATTTATTCGATATTTTAATATCTGCAGAGGATACATTAAGAGAAACATCAGTGTTCGGAGTAGTTAGTTTGGTTTTACCCTGTCCCCATTTCGGGGCATCCAGGGAATACTGTTGAAGGATCGGCTTAAGCCTGATCCTCAATTCTGTTTTCAAAAAGTCTTCTAAAAATATATTCAATTCCTTTGTTTAGTTTCTTTTGGTTCCAGTTTCTTTTAATGGTATCAAAGTTGAAGTTTCTCGGGAAAAATTTAATTCTTAAATCATCATAAACTGGAGGAACAGTAAGTCTGTGTTCGATATCTTCATAAGTTTTACAAACTTTACAGTTCGGGTCTTTCCCGAACAATTTTGACTGATAACTACCTTGGGCTCCATGGTTAGTTAGAAATTGTTTGATGTAGAAGTTAGAGTAGATTTTTCGATTAATGACTTTTGGGATAAATTGGTCGGCCTCTTGTATCATCACTATCCCATCTTTGCTGCTATGTTAAAAGGTTATTCTTCAGTATTTGGAGTAATGGTTAAAAGCATACTGGGCAGTGGAACTTGATCTTACAAAAAATTGATGTAGGACATACCGGGCAAATGTGTACCGGGAAGTGGCACTTACCTAGACCTAGTTTATATTTCGGTCATTTATCAAAGCACCTATGTGATTGTTAACAGTCACCAATGGAAGTAAAGGACCACCAATTCCAGTCATTCACAGTAACATAGATACTTTATATCAGACAGTTATTTTCTAAGCTTTATTTAAATTGGGTAAAATAATTGCTTGTGGTATTGTTATAAGCCTCTTGGCTGAGGAATGAATGAAAATTAATTATTAAAAATTCATTATTTTCCAACAATGAACTTTACAAACAATTTCGAAGTTTAGAAAACATGTAAGAGTCTGTCAATATTGTTGCAGTAGGGAAATTTAGCTAGATTATGAATAACTTATTTTTTATACCTGAAATAATGATAAAATAATGAATGAAAATAATATTTGCCGGCGATTACGTAAATATGGGAAGATTGCCACTGAGTTTTTTGTTGTATTGCTTAGTTGTGCGTTACCGAAAAGTTTAATTTTAAAACTTATAGGATATTTATACCCTCATGGTAAGTTTTCAAAATTTAAGATAGTAATTAAATTTTGTCGTAAATTTATAACATATTTTAACCATGTGCGTGAAAATATCTAATTACTCTCTGAAACTGAAAAATTGCGGTATTTATGATATGAGATAAATTTTGTTGTCAAATTATAACGTTTTGCTTCTTTCAAAATAATCGAAAATTGATCGCGGTATGAAATTGTCGTAAATTTGTACACTCGTGGAATGACTTCAAAACTTCGATATGAACTATATTTTATTGCAAAGTTAAATTTTTTCTCTCTTATGATTACGATAGGAAATTACTTTTTTCTCAGTCAACTTACAACGAATTTGACCTACGATCACATCTACTCAGTGTTACCGCTTTGCCACTTTCAGGAGTAGTTGTATTTACTAGCATGTGTTTACGGACTTTGGTAAAACTCCAATACTTCGTAGCAAGTAAAGAAACGACCATTGAGGTTTAGGATTTAAGTAGTCATCCGTGATTGCATATAGTTCCGTTTTATTTCGTTATCAAATTATGAAAATATGCTTTTAAAACAAAATTTTTGAAAGTTAAACGCGTCTGGAAGAAATTTAATTCATGCTATCCTTTACGCTATATATCATAAAATTATTGAAAAAATGTTATAGTTTCGTAGTCATACTGGAAACATAGACTAGGCGATATATTTGAATAATTACGCTGAACATTCGTTCTTGAAATTAGAAACAACTATATGACGTTGCAAAAGCTTTAGATTTGATTAGAACACGTCTTATACTGACTGCTCTAAACAAATCAAATGCGAGAAAAAGAATTTTTACTTTTGTTTAGCTATAAAAGAAAATCGTCTGTACGAAACAATATTCATTATTTTTTCATCAGTTTTTTCGAATGCGAACAGAAAGACGTATATTTGTGACGATTTTTAGATAATATTATTTTTCATTCTTATAACTTGCTAAATAGTTGTTGTTGTTAACAAGAAAGCAAGCAAAAAAAAGGCTGTGCAAAAAGTTGTTGGTTGGCGATGTTTATATACGTTTGGCTAGGAGCAAGGCATCCATTTGGCGTACACTTAGACGCAAAAAGGCTCTTTCTATAGGGATAATGGTTTTTTCTTAACTTGCAACAAGGTATAGAAACGATATTCCTTTTTTAATAATTTTAGCACTCAACTGTTAAAAGTTTGTTGTGGCATGGGTAAGACATGCATGTGTCAGATGTGTCACGCATTTGTTTACTGCTGCCATTGCATGTTCTGCAGAGTGTATTTCTCAAACCCGTAATTAATTTTGCTACATGTCTGTTTTCTAATAATTTTAATTTAATTTATTTAGTAATTAGTCCAAATCTAAAAGGAAATTAGTGAAAGAAATGTCTAGCAATAAAACATTTAAATTAAAGAAAAGCATTTGTTAATGGAATTTGTTGAGCTTAAATTTCAAAATACTATTTAATTTCTCAGACTATTTTTTTTTATTACCTGTTCGTTTCTTGATAGTTTTAATTCCTATATTGCCTGTTACTGGAACTATATTTGCGAAAATTCCAATAATTATTCCTATTTTGCAAGCAATTTTACAAATTGTATTAAGTTTGTAAAGAAGAATACTTAAGCTTAAGCTAGTACTTAAAATTGCTTTAAAATAAGACATTAAAAATCAAATTTTTTAAAATTTTTTTTAATATTTTTTCTTAGAAAATAATATCAGTGTCAGTAACTGGCAAAATTTATGCAAGTTGTTGGTACTAACTTTATAGTGGTTGTTTGAAATTGCTTCATTATATTTTTGTTATTGATGCCTGTTACTTTTTGATCGAATGTTTTCGATGCATGCTATCGCTCAAATACCAGCTACTTTTGTACACTTAATAGATTCTGTTCCTATTATTCATTTTAATTACAATTGCATGTTAAACTTTTATCTGTTACAGACGCAGTTGGAAATGCCAACAACTACATAGACGAAGTTTTGCAGAATTTTCGAAATGAACCTTGGATATTGAGTAAAGTAGAACCTTTGGAAATACCGGATGTGGATGAAAAAAACTTCAAAATTCGAAAAGGCACAGTAAAAGGTCTCTCAAGTTTGTATAGACATGGAGATTGCACTCTTGATTATGAAAATGAGGAGATACTTGTGGTAGCTGAAGTTGCTGTTCGAAATGTGACAGTTGATGTCAAATACGAAGCAAAAGCCCTCTTCTTCTGGATTAAAGGTAATTTAAAATTTTCTGCATTAACATTTTTGTTGCATAAAATAGGCATTGGTAGCACAACGGTAAAAGACTAGCTTTAGATAATAGAAACAAATATTTACAGTATATTTCGCTGTATAACTGGATCCGTTGGATAAGCCAATTCCCCCTTTTTAGAGCCGTGGTGGCTCAGGGGATAGAGCGTTTGCCTTCCAATGAGGTGAACCAGGTTCGAATTCCAGCGATGGCTGAACAATACGAATTCCGCATTCGACTTGCCCCCATTACAGTGCTGACGTGAAATATCCTCAGCTGTAGACGGATCATGGGTTAGAATCCCCTTGACATTAGGCTAACAGTGGGAGGTTTTCGTGGTTTTCCTCTCCGTGTCACGCAAATGCGGGTTAGTTACGTGAAAAAGTCCTCCACGAGAGCAAATAATTACTCCCACTACTTGATCCAAGTATTTTCTTGTTTTCCGGATTGGGTTCAAAATTACAAGGCTACGGAGTTAAATATTAGTAATCGTAAGCCCCCCTCCCCCAAAAAATTGGGTGGGCTGTTCAACGACGGTTATAAAATAAAAAATAAAATCCCCTTTTTTGATTACCAGAAAAGAACATTTCACAAAAGTCGAATAAGATGGCAATTGCAGAAAAACCAAATAAGAAAAATTTTAAAATTTAAAAAAAAAGGAAGAAATTTAAGAAAGAAATTATTAAATTTACAATATTTTCTCAAGTAAAAAAAAATGTTTTAAACAGTGTTGAGTTTCAAATTATTTGGAAGGGGTGAGGACGATGTTTTACGGCACTCAGATGAGGATGAAGTAGAATTTATAGCAAAGTGGAATCCGTCTGACGACACTGCTAAATTTACTGAATCTGACACAGTTCAAGATTCATTTAATTTGTGATTTTATATTGTTTTTGTAGTTTATTATTTGTCATTTAATTTGAGGTTTTAAAGTTCTCATTGCTTTATATTTCCATTTAAAATACTCTTGAATAAATTATCTGCACTTTTTTTATTATTACTCTTATTCGGAACATAATTTAAAGTATTGATCCTAAGTATCCCTCTATATTTAAAGAAAATGATGAGAGAAGAGGCAAAATTAACTGTAATTAAAACAAGTTAAAAGTATTTTTTGAAAGAAGTAAATTGATACAGAGTTATTCATATCAATCTCATTGCTTATAATGAATCGACATTTCACGATCAGCAAATGTCTAACCCTTGAAGGAATCAGCCTACTACTGCAATGGAAACAAGAGCACAATTGAGAGAGGGGTGATATAGTTTTCATATTGAAAAAAACTCCCCTCGGCAGAAAGTCTGAGGCCGTCTGCTGCTATGGAGACAAGAAAGAACGGATTTCAAAAAAGATAGCTTCAGTCTTCCCTGATTTCCTTACTCTCACCGATCCGATTCAAAACGTGTATTAAATATTGATCTCAACATCCCTAAATGAAATAATTTAACCTTTAAATCTCGTAACCATAGTTACCGCCATTTCTCTAGACGAATGACGATGGAAGTTCTTCGCATAGATAAACTATACTTTCTTCACAGACCTCTGTCCAAACGTGACCTAAATGTTTTACCACACATCTTTACTTAAACCTCGTAACAGTAGTCACCTACAGGGCTCTAAACTTACGAATGATTTCTTTAGATAGTAACTCTGCAATTTATGGTATATATGGTATATATGGTACAGTGGTCTAGGTCTTGATTCAAATTCATATTTCTTAAACTCAGCTCAGTCAATTTTTGCTACCCGAATAAACACGAACTTTTATTGCTAATTCGTTGCCTAGGAATTTTATTTTCAATACTTAGAGTGTTAAGTATGATATGTATAGTATAGTGGTCTAGGACTTTATCCAAATTTATGTTAATTTCATACAACTCAGCCAATTCTTTTTAAATTCTTTAATTCAGTTGCGAATTATAAACACCTACAAACAGAAAATAACATGTTCGTTTTTTCTTTCACGTAAAGTTATCATGAGTCACGTTGACCCAAGGGAGGCTATATTGTTTTGCTAAAAAATTTCCTAAAAATCAATTCAAGAAAATTTTGAACAAAAATTTTAAAAAAATGTGGTCAAGTTTCTTTTCTCTCTGATTAAAGTTAGAATAAAATGTTTCTTTCATTCCATTAAAATTTATTTTAAAAAAAAAAGGATTTTTTTTTGCTTTGCTCGTTAATACCTATGTAACCTTTTAACAGTATGGGGGGGGGGGCAGAAGAATTGGAACCAAAATTTCAGTCATGAAAAGTAATAAGAATTGTGGTGAAGCCACCTGCTTTATCTTTATAGCTTTCAAAATTTATAGTGATGGACAAAAATTTGCGTTGTTCCAGAAATAAAAACTCTAACAATCTTAGTGGTTGACGCTATTGTAAAAAATAAGTGGGGCAGTTTCTATACCACCGACCTCGAAAAGGTTTCATTCTTTTTTACATTTGATTACACAATAGCAGGGTTCAACTTGTTCGGAAACTTGTGAGAATTTAACAAGTCATTAAAGTTTCAGAAAACTTGTACTGCATAATGTTTCAAAGTGCCTAAATTGTGATTCAAATTTGAACCAATTTCTTCTGAGATTGTTGTTGCATTGACCTTTTAAAGACTCCCATTTCCAATATCTTTTCAGGTCATGCAACACTGAGAGTGGATGACCTAGCCGTGAGAATGGTTGTCTCCATCAAGGAAGGCAAAGCAACGCTCCCCCAGTTCAAATTGGTTCAATTGGGCAAATACAAATTGAAGAAAATAACTGGCATGAGTGTCGTACTCAACTGGCTACTTAAGCTTATTTCGAATGCTGTTGCCAAAAACTCTCGCACAAAAATTACAAATGCTTTAGAGGAAAATGCCGCCATAGCCGTTAATGATTTAATCTCCAAATACGAACTTCCGAAAGTGTCAAAATCTAGATCAAATAGATTAATGACGCAATACTTTTATAATTGATTCTGTAATATTAGAAGCAACAATTATTATAAGAAATGTTGTTCATTAATACGAAACTCTGTAATCTTTGACATTGCTTTAGTTGTGCAAAACAATTGAGCAATCATCATGTAACTTTAAACAGTATAAATGTGTATAAAAAAATTTTACAGCACATTTTACCTTTACCAGAAATCAATAAACTAGTTTCAGACGAATTGTCTTGTTCTTCTTAAAGGTTTTTTACTGCAATTAGTTTGATACCAAAGCCATTTAAAAGTATTTAAAGCTTGTTTTAAGACTTTATCTTTTGGTCATCAGATTTCTAGTTTAATACTACTAGTAAACCAGTAAGGAGATTTAGTTTAGAACAAATTTTTCGACATCCGTAAGTAAAAGTATAGTAAAATATCATCTCAACTGTAATATTTTATTTTGAAGAGCTAAGAATAATTCACGTATTCTTATTATCCGTATGATTAGTTACTACGTTGGAGTTATTTTCCTTTATATAAGAAACTATAAAAATATAGTCTAGACTGGCAAATGTTCAATAATTTCAGAATATAAGAATAGTTTATGTTTTTTTAACTTATTAGCAGATTTATTCCCTACATTGGAGACATGCCATTTTTGATAAGGAACTGATCACTTCAACAAGAGTAAAATTTCAACCAAAATATCTTGCGAGTGCTTTTTTGTGCACGTTTTTTCGTTTGTTTCAATTTTTTCTCTCACTAAAGGATACAAAAACTGAAACCACTCTTCAAAATTCACAAATGTCGAGTGAAAAACCAAAAACTGGAAGTATCTTGCCTTTTTATCAGCCTCTGAACATGGCATACTAAAAAATAATGACTTTTCTGAAAATGATTATTTTCAACCGTTTTTAGAGAAGTCAAGCCATTTTTGTGACGTTAAATAATCATGGAAGTGAGTGTAATCAAACGATTCGTAGATAAAAAGAAACTGTTGATAATATAAAAAAATATTGTAAACCAATAAAAAAATTTTTCAATCAGAAAAAGCAATTAAAACAAACATCACAAGAATCTTGAAATGGTACCCATTAACTCGAAAGTTGTAATGTCAGCCGTTTTCATAAACACTTCTATTTTGTTTTGCAAAATATGCGTTTCGTTTTGTCCAAATAAAAATAAAGTGTATGTTAGTCAATGGAAACTTCATTTGTTTGATAATTAAAGTGGAAATATTTCTAACTCTCAAAAAAATTTAAATTTTTTCCACTTTAATTACAAAGCGAATGAAATTTTCAATGATAAGTATGTCTTTCAACTTCCAGTTTATTTTGTTTTTTCATTTTATTAAAATACATCTTATTATAAATTGGGCATATGAAACTATCCAAATGAAGATATGGTATAATCTTTATCTCCGTGTTACAGATGATAACAAAATAGTCTGTTTTTGACTGTTGCCGAAACAGAATTGTCTGATTTTGTGACATTATTTGTCTGCTTTTTGTGATATTTTTTTATTTTTGTCTGTTGCCAAAAAGTTCTGTTTCTCATTTTGTGCCATCATATGGTTATTATTGTGCTTTTTTTAAATGCCATTGTTGTCTGTTGCCAATTTTTTTTTCTTTCAGAATTTGTGTCATTATTTGTCCATTATTGTGTTGTTTTTATGGCATTTTGTCTGCTGCCAAAAAAGATTTTTCTGATTTTGTGCCATTATCTTGCTGTTTTTATGCCATTATTGTCTTTTGCCAAATCAGAAGTGTCTGATTATCTGTCGTTATTGTTTATATGCTTTACTTCCATTATTTGTGGTTTATTCATATTATTTAGCTTAATTTATATAAAACTATCACCAAATTATAAAGCTCACCGATCTTTATTGTTATTGCCACAATCAATAATTTAAGCTTCACAATTTTCGATGTGTATTGTGATGAGACATCTATTTCAGGTCATGCAACGTTGAGGGTAGATGATCTGGCTGTGAAAATGGTTGTATCCATGAAGGATGGCAAAGCGAGACTCACCCAGTTCAAAGTGATTCATTTGGGTAAATACAAATTAACGAAAATAACTGGCGTGAGTGTTGTTCTCAACTGGTTACTTAAGCTCATTGCGAACGCTGTTGCTAAAAACTCGCGCAATAAAATTACAAATGCTTTAGAAACTGGTGTTGCGAAAGCTGTCAACGATCTACTTTCTAAATTTGCTATTCCTGATTTGTAATTCTCAATAACATTCTGTGACAATATTTCTTAAATAGGACTGTAATTTTCATTTGTTGTAAAATAATAATTTATCTTTGATCATTAAACAAAGCATAACTATCTCTGCATGTGGTTTCACTTTTATTAAAATGGAATATGTATTGTTGTGTGGCAATATTTACATTAAAGTATCAAACGTCAAATAGAAGACGTTTTATACATTACCGTAGGTATCTGTAATAGTTTTAGATGAACTTCTGTTATTAGCTTTACATGAGATCGGGATAACCTAGTTGGCAGGGCACTGGTCCCATGTCCAAGAGGTCGTGGGTACGATCACCACTAACCTAAGACTCCCCGTGTAGTAAATGGTGACTGGTGCAAGTTAAATCTATCGGTCACTAAGTCCTTCATGCTCCCATAACAAATTATACCTCTGGCGGTACTGAATTGGAGATAGATTATTTTCTGTTTCAGGTCAAAATTACGATCTGTGGATGAATGAATGGGTCCGTCCTATAAACGTGTTTGGCAAAAGTCGAATTCTTGGCCATAGATGGCGCCACTGGGAAACTAGAACAATCACACTCTGCATTAATGGCCTACGATCACAACAGTATCATTAGCGTTATATAGCTTCTGTAATTTATAAACAAATAAATGCCCATTCGTTTATTCGAATATTATAAAATCAGCGAATTTATTTACTCAAACTTTTTAAGAAAACAGTTCATTTATTTACAAAATATATTTTAAATGTATAAGAGAGCAGCGTTAAAATTTAGATCAGAGAAAAAAAATTGAATAAGTTCTTCACCCTACCAATTCGGCATAAAAAATTCAGGATAGTGTTAAATTAGAATAGTGTTCAAAGTTAATTCAACCATTAATATATCAACTAGTTAAACTATATTATGGTGCAAATAAATTTTTTTTTAATCTATGTTCAATTTGACTGGAAACACAATTTACTTTAGCAGAAACCTCAAATGAAGATAGAAGGTCTTCACATGGATTATCATAAACTAGAAATCCGATATTTTAGTAATCCATTCTTCTTAATTTCCTCTACTGTGCATTATAGCAGTTCAAAGGTTGAACTTTTTTTAATTTTCTCCCTTTATGTCAGTTCCTTCGGACTATTAAAGTTTGCCGTGTTAAGACCATCTCCTTTCTAGAAGGTGTTGCTCGTATAACATGTAGCTTATTAAAGAATAATAGTTCCTTTATTTACTCAAGTTTTATCATTGCAGCCTAATTGTTATCGCAAAATACTAAAGTGTATAATTCGCGTTATAATTTAGATTAAAGTATCAAAAGTTACATAACTATTGCGATTAGTCTTGCAGAATGTTCATATCTAAATAAGCTAATTATAAACAAATGTGCGTCATTTTTATTGTGAAAATAATTGTTAATTCATTAACGAAAAAAATTGTTTTCAGAAAATGTGTAATTTTTGTGTAGCATACATTCAAACCTTTCTCTCTTTTCATTCTCACTTAAATTAAAAAGAGATGACATCAAAAATGTTACGTTAAATGTTAGTTAAGTTACAAAAAGAAAAAAGAAAAAATTGTTTTCGCATTGAAACGCATCTTTGATTTGAGGATTATTTTATTACGTTGTTGTTACTTATGCAACTTGCCATATACCAGTAAATCTACTAAGGGAAATCGTAGCGAATATTTAAGGCAGAGGGTGCGTTTCTTGTTTTACAGTGGCGCCATCTATAGCTAAGAATACGATTTCAGCCACATACACGTTACAGTCCGTTTTACAGTGAGAACCCTTTCATACTTCATTCATGCATCTACAAATCCTAATTTTGACCTGAACTAAAAAAAAAAAAAAAAATCAATTCAGTACTCTACTTTACATTTGTTAAAATGCTGGCTTCTGAAAGTTTAAATTTTACTGAACTTAAAACTGCTTGTAGACACAAGATTTACAAATTTATAAAATTTCTAAAAGATGGCAGCACAATACAAATAAATATCTTATAGAATGTATGAAAATCATGATGTTTTTCACCCAAACCGCTCTTCTGAAACGTAGCTTATCATTATATCGCTTATCAACAATCTAATTTACATTCAATTTCCATATTCAGTCCTTTTTAAATAATTCAAAAATAAAAGCATCCGCCAACTTCAAATATGATAAAATTTAAGTTGACACATAGACAAAATGCATAAAATATATATAACAGCTGATAATTACGCGGTGTTGTTTTTTAAGGGCTGCTGATATTTAAAAACAAAACATTGTGCTTTAAATTGACAATTCAACTGTTACATTCGAACCACTAGGAAACATTTTCCCTAAAAAATGACTGCAAAACATAATTAATAATTTTTAGGCTTCCAACACATAAAATCAGTCTTATATTTTTGAAAATGATATTTTCAACATTATTCTATAGTATTTACACATTATTAATCCATAGTAATGTGTAAAATTCACATCAATTTATATACCCTATGGTTAATTTTTACAATTATGATTAAAATTATTTTTACAAATGTAAATATATTCACAATTATCTAATGAATAATTATAGTTAACAACCATTACTTTGATATTAAACAGTAAAATTGCTTATAAGATTTTGCTATTTCATGTACCAATAATAACATTTTATTTGCAAACTTACTTAAAACTTTATTAGTTTGCAAATAAAATCTTATTTTTGCAAATGAGATATTTCGTGAGAAATATTTATATTTTCATTTGTATGATTTGATAAAATTTTCATAAATAAAATACTTATTTTAATTGCTGGGAACGCAACATTAGGACTTACATTTTTATGCATTTTCACCTCACTTTATGAAATTGTTGAAAATTGAATTATTGAAAATTGAAAAGTTAATAAGCCTATTTTATTAAGTTTATAAACCAAGTCACTTAATCAGTCAGAGATGTGAAGAAGCGTAACTTTGTATAAAGCATGGCAATAATTTTATAATCTTTTATAACTAAACAGTGCCAAGCTTTTGTCTAAATTAGCAGTTGTGTAAAAATAATTGGTCTTATCTTGTAGCTTCCCTAATGCATAAAAAGTGATATAATGTGTGAATTTCGATATAAGCAGGAAAATAATTGAGAGAATTAAAAACTAAACTATTCAATAACGTTCATCAAAAAATGAGTACTCGGACATGAAAAATAATCTAAAAAAAGATTGCAATGTATAAATTTAATTAATATTAAAATTAATTAATTTAATGTTAAATTAGCAATTGTGTAAAAATAATTGATCTCATCTTGTAGCTTCCCTAATGCATAAAAAGGGATATAATGTGTGAATTTCGATATAAGCAGGAAAATAATTGAGAGAGTTAAAAACTAAACTATTCAATAACGTTCATCAAAAAATGAGTACTCGGACATGAAAAATAATCTGAAAAAAGATTGCAATGCATAAATTTAATTAATATTAAAATTAATTAATTTAATGTTAAATTAGCAATTGTGTAAAAATAATTGATCTTATCTTGTAGCTTCCCTAATGCATAAAAAGTGATATAATGTGTGAATTTCGATATAAGCAGGAAAATAATTGAGAGAGTTAAAAACTAAACTATTCAATAACGTTCATCAAAAAATGAGTACTCGGACATGAAAAATAATCTGAAAAAAGATTGCAATGCATAAATTTAATTAATATGAAAATTAATTAATTTAATGTTAAATTAGCAATTGTGTAAAAATAATTGATCTTATCTTGTAGCTTCCCTAATGCATAAAAAGTGATATAATGTGTGAATTTCGATATAAGCAGGAAAATAATTGAGAGAGTTAAAAACTAAACTATTCAATAACGTTCATCAAAAAATGAGTACTCGGACATGAAAAATAATCTGAAAAAAGATTGCAATGCATAAATTTAATTAATATTAAAATTAATTAATTTAATGTTAAATTAGCAATTGTGTAAAAATAATTGATCTTATCTTGTAGCTTCCCTAATGCATAAAAAGTGATATAATGTGTGAATTTCGATATAAGCAGGAAAATAATTGAGAGAGTTAAAAACTAAACTATTCAATAACGTTCATCAAAAAATGAGTACTCGGACATGAAAAATAATCTGAAAAAAGATTGCAATGCATAAATTTAATTAATATTAAAATTAATTAATTTAATGTTAAATTAGCAATTGTGTAAAAATAATTGATCTTATCTTGTAGCTTCCCTAATGCATAAAAAGTGATATAATGTGTGAATTTCGATATAAGCAGGAAAATAATTGAGAGAGTTAAAAACTAAACTATTCAATAACGTTCATCAAAAAATGAGTACTCGGACATGAAAAATAATCTGAAAAAAGATTGCAATGCATAAATTTAATTAATATTAAAATTAATTAACTTAATGTTAAATTAGCAATTGTGTAAAAATAATTGATCTTATCTTGTAGCTTCCCTAATGCATAAAAAGTGATATAATGTGTGAATTTCGATATAAGCAGGAAAATAATTGAGAGAGTTAAAAACTAAACTATTCAATAACGTTCATCAAAAAATGAGTACTCGGACATGAAAAATAATCTGAAAAAAGATTGCAATGCATAAATTTAATTAATATTAAAATTAATTAATTTAATGTTAAATTAGCAATTGTGTAAAAATAATTGATCTTATCTTGTAGCTTCCCTAATGCATAAAAAGTGATATAATGTGTGAATTTCGATATAAGCAGGAAAGTAATTGAGAGAGTTAAAAACTAAACTATTCAATAACGTTCATCAAAAAATGAGTACTCGGACATGAAAAATAATCTGAAAAAAGATTGCAATGCATAAATTTAATTAATATTAAAATTAATTAATTTAATGTTAAATTAGCAATTGTGTAAAAATAATTGATCTTATCTTGTAGCTTCCCTAATGCATAAAAAGTGATATAATGTGTGAATTTCGATATAAGCAGGAAAATAATTGAGAGAGTTAAAAACTAAACTATTCAATAACGTTCATCAAAAAATGAGTACTCGGACATGAAAAATAATCTGAAAAAAGATTGCAATGCATAAATTTAATTAATATTAAAATTAATTAATTTAATGTTAAATTAGCAATTGTGTAAAAATAATTGATCTTATCTTGTAGCTTCCCTAATGCATAAAAAGTGATATAATGTGTGAATTTCGATATAAGCAGGAAAATAATTGAGAGAGTTAAAAACTAAACTATTCAATAACGTTCATCAAAAAATGAGTACTCGGACATGAAAAATAATCTGAAAAAAGATTGCAATGCATAAATTTAATTAATATTAAAATTAATTAATTTAATGTTAAATTAGCAATTGTGTAAAAATAATTGATCTTATCTTGTAGCTTCCCTAATGCATAAAAAGTGATATAATGTGTGAATTTCGATATAAGCAGGAAAATAATTGAGAGAGTTAAAAACTAAACTATTCAATAACGTTCATCAAAAAATGAGTACTCGGACATGAAAAATAATCTGAAAAAAGATTGCAATGCATAAATTTAATTAATATGAAAATTAATTAATTTAATGTTAAATTAGCAATTGTGTAAAAATAATTGATCTTATCTTGTAGCTTCCCTAATGCATAAAAAGTGATATAATGTGTGAATTTCGATATAAGCAGGAAAATAATTGAGAGAGTTAAAAACTAAACTATTCAATAACGTTTATCAAAATATGAGTACTCGGACATGAAAAATAATCTGAAAAAAGATTGCAATGTATAAATTTAATTAATATTAAAATTAATTAATTTAAAGGAAGTCCCAGAAAAGTTTTTATTTCTCATTATATTAAAAATTTGTAAGAGTAGATACAAACTCTAAAAGAAAAGTTGGTAATTTTGATTTTATGGCGCTGTTTAATTATAAATAATATAGATTATAATTATAATAAATTTATTAAATTTAAATTATAAAATTAATTGCTACTTTTGTCAATGCAGAAATGGTGAACAAAAGACTGCTTTGCAATTAAAAAATCACCTTAAGCGACAAAAAATTTTCAAATTGAGACTTTTATAGATTTGGCATCTTTGCATAGTGGGGCAGCATCCAAGGTTTCGTGGCCAAAATTAGTGTTTCGATAAAATTTGTTTCAAAATTCGTATTTAGGGGTTTTTATGTGCAGGTAAATTGAATTCATAGTTAAAATTTTGAAATACACTAAACATCCCCCCCCCCCAAAAAAAAAACAAAAACAAAAAGGCAGCTGAAATATGGCGAGCAAAAATAAAAAAATATTATAGTACGTTTAAATAATTAAATATAACAATGAAAATATAATAATTTTCGTAATTTTATGCTAAAAATGAAAAGCAAATTATATTTCCGAAGTAATATTATAAAATAACGCGAAAGCATGAAAAAAAATCATAATTTTTGTTTTTCGGTATATTTATTTCACCTTTGCAATACGGGCAAAATGGGACAGGTTTTTTCGAAAGAAGAAACATCAAAGAAGACAACAACAAAAAAGTTTAGCTAATTACCTCGTGGAACTTTTTGGAACTAATTTTCGAAAGTTATTCAAACATTGTAAAATGTCAAATGATAAGATATAAACTATAAGTTTGTCAAGAGTATTAACTAATCCAACAAATTGAAAAGTTGTACTGTAATTTAACACTAATTACTCTGATAAAAATGTAACAGTAAGGTGAAATTCCTATATACATTTCTGAAATAAAAATTTAAAAGTTGCATTTAAATTAATATTTTAAATATAATTTTCATTAAATTATACTCTCGTCGGTCCAAAAAGTAAATTATAATGTTTGGAATGATTATGAATACTTAATTTGGAATATATTAAAACTGCCTACACATATTTTAGTGGAAAAATTAATATTTTACTTTTGGCCAAAGATCATAGTTTTCTGGCTCACAGTGCTTTGTATGGCATTATTTTCAAAAATAAATTTTATTTTATCAGTTTTTGACATTCGATTTCAGAGTTCATATCATTCGCAATAGAAGGAAAATAGTTGTACCACTTTTCTCAGAATCTACCGTGAAGCACTTACGTTATTTTTACAATTGCAGGGAGATGAGACCTGTTAAACGAGTTAAGGTATTCAAAGCTAATAAATAAATCCTCAATAATTTGAATATTAATTCTAAAATTTAACTTTATGTTTTACTTTATTTTTATGAAGGTCATGTGTTTTATATTCCAAACACGGATTTCTATTTTTTTTAATTATTGTTGAAGTTCGAAACTTTTGAGACCTATTTCATTTTGCATGTTTTACGCATTATCTTTCTTGTTCAAGGTCTCGAAAGAAAGTTACTTTTTCAAGGCCAAAATATCATGTGTGTCGGTGTTTTGTTTTTGGCAAGAATATTATTTTAAATACTGCATAAGAAGATTGTTTTATGAATTTGAATTGTGTTAAATTTTGAAAAGCTTTATAGTCTAAAATAATTTATTAACCATAAATTAAAAAAATTTTTCCGTTCAGATATTTAGTTTTTATTCCTTAAAAGGTTCACGGAGGCGATCGAAAGAGAAAATTATATTATGAAGGACATTCAAGTTGACATTATGTTCTTTAACGTAGTTATCATCTTATGTGTTTCTCCTTAAATTAATGAAATTAAGAGAGCAATTTAGAGCTAAGTGTTTAAAGCTTTACATTAATTAAAAACACATTTATCTTATTATCTAATTTCTGTTAAATTAATGTTAGTTATTAATAACTATATACAATAAACAACGTTTTAAGCTACTTTACAATTCACAAATTTCGGACAAGAAGTAATTTAATCAAGACAAAATATGTCATTAATAATTAGATATTACAATAAGTTTTTAAAATGCTTAGGGAACACTGCTAAACCATTTATTACTAACAAGCTAACGACAGCCTATTTGCACCACTTTTTTTCTCGCTAAAATTGATGAATTTTGATAATTAAAATTATTAATGTTGAAAAAAATTAATTAGAATATAACACTTTTACTTTTTTTAAAAATAATTATCAAATATAAATTAATAATCACAATTTTAGTTGCAGTAGCTCAAAAGACCTTCTAATGAGGTGAACAAAAACCTCCTAAAAGAAAGAAGGCCTCAGCACGGAGCAATTTAGTAATCCGATGTAACGAACATAAACTGCGCAGTGGATGAAAAATAAGAGAGATGTCACTACATTCGGGTTACTAAAGAGCGCTTTGGTCTTAAATACGAACGATGTCATTGCGTTTGGACTACTAAAGGATCAAATTTCTCGTTTATGGTAACCCGTGCTGAAGCCTTCTCTCTTCTAGAAGGTATTGAGTGAGCCAGGTTCCAGTCGCACCGATGGCTGATCGATAGGAATTCCGCTAGCACCGATCACAATGCTGACGTAAAATACATATAGTAAAAGCCGGATCATGATTTAGAATCCCGTTGCCGTAGGGCTAACCATGGGAGGTTTTTGTGGTTTTCTTCTCCATGTGACGCAAATGCTGATTAGTTCCAGCAAAAAGTCGTCCACGGTGGCTGGTTTGCTCCAATGTGGATGATGGAGTACCTTTGTCTTCTGAATAGGGTTCAAAATCACATGGTTATGGTGTGTCATATTTATAGTCGTAAACCATATAAAAAGGCTTGCTATTCAACACCGGTTATGAAATAAAAAACCTAAAAATTTTTAAAATCTGATTCCGATTAAAAAATGTAATCATTTTTCATAGGTTTTACAGATGAATGGGGAGTAAAGTTAGAAGTAGTTTGAGAACGTAAACTAAAATTACTGTCCTTAGTATAACGATTCTTTATAAGAACAATAGAAATGTAAAAATATAGTTTTCCTTATTTTGGAAAGCAATAAAATTCAGGTAACTAAAATATAGCTTTTGATAAAGTTTTTAATTGCAAAGGAAGAAAATTTACCCTGTAAGAATGTTATTAATTATTAAATACAGTTATTTAATAAAATACTAATTCGAAAAATTTCTTACCAGGAACAAATCCTAAGATTTAATAATTGGAATTTGGTTTAATACCTTTAAAAGTGATTCACTAGTTGTGAGTGTAAATAAAAATAATTTTAAATAAACTGAATAAAGGGAATTCAATTTTTTGAAGCAACTTGAAATGTCCATCATAAAGATTTGATTTCATCTTCTATAACTAGCAAATATTAAAAATATTTTTAAAAGTACAATAGTTTTGAATATAAAGAAAAATATTTATTTGAAAAAAATAAATTTGTGAACGATTCTTTCATTTAGCATTTTTTAAAATTTCTGTGTACGTTAATTCAATAAAAATCATTTTAAATAAATTTCATAAAGAGAGCGAATCAAATTTTTTAAACATTTTTACATTTGATTTCAACTTCTAAAAATAGTAAATAACTATATAATTCTCGATTCACCATTATAATCTTTAATTTTTTATTTTATTTTACTGCAGATATTATTTTTCAAAAGTCATTAAAATTCAGGAACATCATATCGGATAGTTGTTGTTGTTGTTAATTTACGTCGTACTAGAGCTGCACAATGGGCTATTGGCGACGTCATATCGGATAGAATAGATAAGATATTATAATCGATGTGAACAATGTGTTAATGATCCCCAGTTCATCATTATAAATTTAGGCAATTTCAGAATTGTAAAGTTTATAATGAAAATCCTGCTAAAAGAAAAAAAAAAATCCCGAAAACACGGAATTCCGTAGGTACATACGTAAGAAAATAGTATGTCTTAATTACGTTAATTATTTGGCGATGTGCTAGATACCGAGAAAAAATTATTTTTCTTAATAAAATTTGGAGCATAATAATACCGTAGTTAGCTTGTATTTTCGATTTTTTTTAAAATAATAATGCCCGTATATTAAAAATTTACGAAAAATTGAAAATAATGTGGAACTATCTTTACTGTAGCCATTTTTTAATATTATGGGGGTACGAATTATCGAGCATTTACGACTTAATAAAAAGATTTAATGATTAAAACGTTAAAAATCAACAAGTCTTAGAATAGTTATCATAAAAAATAACATAAAAATACTTACTTAAAACGTTAACTTTCATAGTCGCTTCAAACTACATTTATTTATTGCTTTATTGAAATTATATACAATTGCAGGCTTGTGTGCTCAATTTAGGCTTATAAACCTTTGTCAAGTCGAATGACAGATAGAACAATTCAGAGAAGGACATCAAGAAGAATACATTCAGAGTTCGGTGGGATTCGAATCCGCCACCTTCACACTTTACACAGCGTTTGGCGAGCGATAACGCTCGTTCCGGGAGGCTCATATATTCATTTATCTGTACAAGCATGCATACAAGTTTGTGCGCTCATTTACATAAATGAGCCTTATAAGCTTTTGTCAAGGAGAAGTTGTTGTTGTAGTTCATTAACGTTGCACTAGAGCTGCTGTTGTTGTTGTTACTTTACGTCGCACTAGAGCTGCACAATGAACTATTGGCGACGGTCTGGGAAACATCCCTGAGGATGATCCGAAGACAAGCCATCCCAATTTTGATCCTCTGCAGAGGGGATGGCCCCCCTGCTTTGGTTGCCCAACGACCTGCACTCGAAGTCGAGCACTTTACGGTAGAACAGTTTAACGAGGACCCATACCGCACACCCTCGGCCTCTACGCAGACTGATCGAAATGGTCACACACTGACAGCAGCCAGTGAAGCTTGACTTCGGTGATCTGCTGGGAACCGTGCCTTAACGATCAGTCCACTGCGGGACAGTGCGAAGATGCATACCCTGGTAAGGGTGGGTTTCGAGCCCGCTACCTCCAAGCTGCAGAATGTTTGGCGGGCTGCACCATTCGGTTAGGGAGGCCCCGTAAGCTAAGTGAGTGGTCTTTATACCGGTTTACATTTGATTTAAATTTTCGATTGCTCATTTCTTTTACGTTTTCTAACACTTGAAATATCAAATTTTACCTGAACCTATAATGACGAAACAGTTTGAATAGTTTTAGAAGCTCAATCTTATTCTCAGCCATAATTAGCTGATTGTGACCAGTTACGTGCACTTTATGAACTAAATGAAACGTAACTTGGTTAAAGTTTCTTGCTTATCAAAGTCCCGCAGTGGACTGATCGTTAAGACACGGTTCTCATCAGATCACAGAAGTCAAGCATAAGTGGCTGCGGTCAGTGTGCGGCTGGGTGACCCACTTGGATCAGTCTGCGTAGGGGCCGAGGGTGTGCGGTATTGGTCCTCGTTAAACTGTGCTACCGTAAAGTGCTCGACTTCGCGTGCAGGTCGTTGGGCTATCGAAGCGGGGGTGCCATCCCCTCTGCAGAGGATCAAAATTGTGATGGCATGTCTTCGGATCATCCTCCGGGATGTTTCCCGGACCGTCGCCAATAGCCCATTGTGCAGCTCTAGTGCGACGTAAATCAACAACAACAACAACAACTTGCTTATCAAAATTTATGTAAAACCTTAACACTCTCTGTAAGAAAATTAAAATTTTAATTTGAACTCTGTAATTTAGCGAAACGTTAATAAAATCACATGAATGTTAAAATTGTATTAATTTTTAATAACTTATTAATTATTCTTCATGTCACACTTTAAAATTTTCCTTTATAAAATCTACATATTTTCTTCACATTTCTTTTATGAAATGTGCTAATCTTCTATACCTTTCCGTTAAAAAACCTTACATTCTTTGAAATAAAAGAATTATGGTAATTTTATCAATCAGGAGTTGGCTTGAATTATGCCAAATAACTCTAAATATAACTATCTTTATTTTGAAGGGATGAACTTACTTCTAAAGGCTTGATTCGCTTAGTCTGATGACATAAAGTTAATGGGAAGGGCATAAGTAAGGAACCTTACTGAAAAAATTATACCTGAAAAAAATTGTTGTTTGTGGTAGTTTTTGACTATCAGGAGTTAATCTCAACAATAATCTCAACTGTATTATTCCAAATAATACTGAACTTGATTAATCTTTATTTTGCCTGGATGAACTTCTAAAAACATATTTTATTTAATCTGATAACATAAAGCCATCGGAAAGGGTAACAAATAATACAATTAAAAAAAAGGGAATTGTTTTAGCTTAATTAAATGAGACGGTATATGTCGTTCAGTTTTGTCCATGATTTCTTAGTGTTGATTATTACTAATTTATTGATCATTTACTTTTTTCTCCCGTACGAAAAACGAGTATTCAGCTAGTCCAGAATAAACTCGGACTTATGTTGTTGTTGTCGTTGGCCATTAAGACAAGGGGTACGGTTGTTCTTGTTTTCCAGTGGCGCCATCTATAGCCAAGAATTCGACTTCTTGCCCACCCATTTACAGGACGGACCCATTCATTTATCCAAAGATCATGATTTTTATCTAAACCAGAGAACGATTACTCTCCAATTCAGTTCCCCATAGGTATAATTTGTTATGGAAACATGGAGGACTTTGCAACCCGACAGATTTAACGCGCACTTCTCATATTATACTACACGAGGATAGTTCGGCAGCCTGGCTTCGAACACCAGTTCTCACGAACGTGAGTCCAGCGCCCTGTCAACCAGGCTATCCCGGTGTCACTGAACATATCTTTCAAATAATTATTTTTTACAAGTCATGTTTTTATACAATAATCCATAGCGTCATGTTAGTTATTATACAACAATCACATGTCAAGTTGGCATACAATATTATGTTATTATACATTAATATGCAGCGATCCATACAACAATTTACGTCCCTATACAACAATCTATTTATATTTCAACTGCAATTTTGCAATTGAAATATTGATAAATATCCTTTTTAATGTCTGTTTGACGGCACAACTCACAATATTTCAATTGCAAATTTTCAAGTAAATAAATGTCTCGATTAACTTCTGCTTAGTATCACAACTTTGATGTACAGATTATAATGTACAGTTTGTTCAATTTTTATTTCACTTTGATTGATTTTCTTTTAGAACTTTCAAAAGACAATGTTTTTTTAAAAGTTTTCATTTTGTATACAGACAATGATAAGGAACTATTTTGGATTTCACTGAATTGTTCTCATTGTATCATTCTTTTTCCGGGAAGACTTCATCAGTTTTTCTGAAAAATATAAAGAAAAAATGGTTATGAAACACCAACATTAACACGATTAAAATCTTACAATTTAACTTATGTCTAAAGCAGCGGTTCCCACGAATACGGAACACTAAATAATCAACCTTCTTTTGACGAAACCCGACTAAAGTTTATTGTTGTTATTGTCAACGTTATAACTTATAGAAGACTATTTTTAAAATATTAGAGGAATAGGAAAGTAATGTCGTTTCGGAGCATTAAATATTCGTTAGTTTTAAAAACCCATTCATTTTTTTGATCCGTCATTGAAAGGTTGCTGCTAACGAGGGTGAATACACTTTTGATTAAAAATAAAATCTTGATAACGAATATCAAATGCACCGAAACGGCATTACTTTCCGGTCCCCCTAATATTTAAGTAGAAGAATGCTGCAGACTTTTCGTTGTCTTATCCCTAATAATTTCAATTTAGGTTTTATGCCCTACTGTTAAATTCGTAGTCCTTGTGCTATATCTAGTCTAGTTATGAATTGGTTTTTGGTGTATATACATAAACTGAAGATGAATAAATAATCCGAATTATGGTTTACTTCGAATTGAGAACTTAAAAGAACTGCTATAAATGTTGAAAATAGTTTTTAGGAAAATATATTTCTTTTTTAAGAAAATAAGTTATTTTTATTTTAATAAACAACACAGTTAAAATTTTTTATATATGCTTGCTCTTTTTATTATTTGTTCAATATATTTTTACTAGAAATATTATAGTTCCTTTTGAAAAATGCCATTTCTATTTAATAGGTCTTTTACTTAATTTCTCAAAGGCAGACTTAAGAATAAATAAGTTATGAATTATAAGTTGGATCTAAATATATTCGGAGGTTTCAAAATCTCTCACTGGTTAAAAAAAGAGTACTAACTCGCGGAACCACTTTAAATCTTCCGTGGAATCCTAGGGTTCCACGGAACACTAGTTGGGAACTGCTGCTATAAAGCATAACATTTCTTTACAGAAACATCAAAAATGCATATGAAACATTTTTAATCATAGCCATCGGAGCCGTGGTGGCTCAGGAAATAGAGCATTTGCCTTTAAATGAGGTCACCAGGGTTCGAATACCAGCGATGACTAGTCGAAACGAATTCCACACGTTACTCGCACCGACCAAAGTGCTGACATAAAACATCCTCTGTGGTAAACGGATCATGGGTTAGAGTTCCCTTGCCGTCAGGCTAACTGTGGATGGTTTTCATGGTTTTCTTCTCCATGTTACGCAAATGCGGGTTAATTCAATAAAAAAATTCTTCCTCAAAGGCAAATTTCTCCCAATACTCGATCCAGGATTTCTTTTGTCTTCTGGAATGGGTTCAAAATAGCAAGGCTATGGAGTTGAACATTTTTAGTCGTAAATTCAAAAAGTGGTTCAGCTGTTCAACGACGGTTATAAAATCAAATATCATACCCATTGTGCAGGAGAGACAAACGCTCGAGGGCTTCGCATTCCTAGAACTGTAGGGGACACTGCGCCGGTGTTATTCGTAACATATTTTAATGATAATAAAAATTTCTCTTCATGTTAAAAAAAATGCAAAGGCTGTTTCGGGTAATCAGCTTTAAGTTACATTTTAGTTTGTTGTACAAAAAACTATAAAACTTTGAAACTTGAAATTACACAGATATGTAAAAAGTACAGGGAGCACACCTAGTACAGGGAGCACACTGAATAATTTGTTCGAGAATTACTAACTGTAAAGCTTGTAGGAAAAATTGGTAATCTTCCATTTCATTATAATTAAGATGTTAACAAAATATTCTTACTAATGTACATCTATATTTGTATTATTTGAAAATAAAATATTCTGTGTGTTTGTGGAAAATAGTGATGTTTAAGGGGGGGGGGGTAGCATAACTGAATGCGACCCAATAATGGGGTTTGGCTGGTGGAGTCTCCTAACCTATTTTAAAATTTATAATATCTTTTTAGTTTTGAAAGTTCAGAAATATAGCTTACTGTATAATCACACAGATGAAATAGGAAAGGAGGTAATCTCCAAATTAATAGCTGAAGGGTCTAGAGAAGCCTCACAAAAAACTTCATATAAATCAAAATAATGAAATGGAAAATAAAATATATCTAAATACTCTTAGACTATTATTTAAACGCTGTTCTTAAACGCAAAACTCATTGCGTCTAATGATTGGATCTTCACTTTCTAGGACTCAACCTTTATGGCTCGAGTGGGTGGTCACAAATATACTAATTAATTAGTGCAGAAGATATTAAGTTAATAAAATCAGACACAAGAACTTATTTTCCCTGAATAAATATACCTTTTTTTCAAGGGATACAGATTCCTGAACCCAAAATATAGGGGGTAGCCGTAATCTGGTAGATATGATCCCAAAAATTCAGGCAGTAGAGTTTTTCAAAGTTTGGACCCCTTAATGTGAGTCTTATTTTTTGCATATTTCACCATATCTCCGGAAATTTTTAAGTAAATTGAAATTTTCTTTGCATACAATTATAAAATTCGTTTAGCCAAAGAAAATTCTCCTCAAACAAATTTTAGTGAGTTTTTGTTATTATTTTATTTAATAATAATCGAAACTTTTTTTGAATAGTAAGGTATGCAATTTTTTACATCATTTCAAAGAATGTGTTTTTACTTGACAAAATACAAAATTTGAGCAAACTCGGTCGAATAGTTCCTGAAAAATTGAAATACGTCTTTTTCAAAATGTGATTTTTCAGAAACAATTCTTCCGATTTCGCTCATGTATTATGCCATTTAAAATTGCATTCTTTAAAATGATGTAAAAAACTGTTTACATTACATTTCAAAAGTTTTTCGACTATTATTAAATAAAGTAATAAAAATAAATATATACCTAAAGTTATATTTTGCATGGAATTATCTTTGCATAAGCGAATTTTATAATTGTGTGCGAAAATTTTACAATTTGCTCAAAACTTTCTGGAAGCGTGATGAAATATGCAAAAAGTAAAATTAACAATAAGGGGTAAAAACTATAGATAGCTCTATATTGGGACTATATTTCCTAGATTGCGATTACTCCCAATATTTTCAGGGTCAGAAATCCGTTTCCATTAAGAAAGGTATATTTATTCGGAGAATGAATAAGCAAATAAATAAAACTATATCAGCAAAAAAGTAAATAAAAAATATGACTACATGCACAGTAATTTTTTTTACCGTAACAGTAAAAGGGGGCGAATGTACTGAAATGTTTTTACAGTGTGCAATGTTTTCTTTAAAACTATCAAAATTATTAGGATATTTTGATTTATTAAACTTTATTTGAATCCTCGGGCCGAACAAGGTTGACTCAGCCTTTCATCCCTTCAGTGGGTCGATAAATGAGTACCAAGCATGCTTGGGAACTAAACACTGGGGGTTCCGCGTTTGGCTGACCACCTGACCGGAACATCTACTCCTGCACCCCAGAGCCCAAGGTCAAGAAAACTGAGATGGGCACAGTAGGCCTTGGCCCTCTATGGGCTATCCTGTCGCTGAGTTTAGTTTTTAAACTTTATTTAAATAAGTTAAATACTACAAACATTCACTTTTATTTTACCTTTTACTAAATTTCGTAGTACATCTTGATGCCATTTGCTGAGAGTCACTTTTGCTTTGAAACTTCGTTTTTTCGAGGTTGCTTTAGAATCAGTTGCATTTTCATCATTTATAGGTTGAAGTTGATTGGCTGAAATATCAGTTGAGTTATCTTTTACCCTTTCTGATTCAGTATCGTCCTCTATATAGAAAGTATCAGTCTCAGAACTATTTCCTCTCTCCGGGATGAACGTTCTTGACAAAAATGTTGAAAGCGGACTTTGTATAACTTGTAGTGGCTCACTTGCAATTACTAAAAGGAAACATTTAGTATTTATTACAAAAAACAAATTTAATACGTAAATAGATATAGTTCATTCACCGTAAGAAGATGATTGATCTTCAGAGAGTTCATTTCAACGAGGGGAAGTTATGATGCTAAATTGTCGTTCTTGCTTTTCCCCGTCTTCCCAAATCTTCCTTTAATGCGTGACAACTTAATCCTGCTTTAATTTATAGACTCGTATCATGATTCGGCCTTCAATCGCCTTCTTACGGTTGCTGCACTGTAAATAGTGACAAGCAAGCAAATATAACTGAAGTTACCTATTATATTTGTAAAAATCAGGTAGGTAGATACTTTATTTACGTCACACTAGAATTGCACTACTGTTTTTCGGCGACGGTCTGGGAAACATCCCAAAGGATGATCCGAAGACATGACATCGAAATTTCGATCTTTAGCAGAGGGGATGGCTCCCCTGCTTTGGTAGCCCTACCACCTGCGTGTGGAGTTCAGCACTTTATGGTAGAACAGTTTAACGAGGACCGATACCGCGCACCCTTGATCCCTACTAGATGATCAAAGTGGTCACCCACCCGCCTACTGATCGCAGCCAGTGATGCTTGACTTCAGTGTTCTACTGGGAGCCGTGTCTTCATGATCAGTCCACTGTAGGACTGAAAAAATCGGAATCATTTATAGTTTAATATGAAACATTGGCTACTGTTAAATCATTTTTTAAAATGAATTTTCAAGCACCTTTTTTTAAAGGATACAAAAGAAAAATTTCTTTAAACGACTTCTAGGACTGGGATTTTTAGGACTGGATCACAAAACTAAAACTTATTTTAACTAATTTCATTTCATTCTTCATCATATATATATATATATATATATATATATATATATATATATATATATATATATATATATATATATATATATATATATATATATATATATATATATATATATATATATATATATATATATATATATATATATATATATATATATATATATATATATATATATATATATATATATATATATATATATGTGTGTGTGTGTGTGTGTGTGTGTGTGTGTGTGTAACATAAAAAGCTTCAATTAATCTTTTTGTTATCCTAATATTCCGATTAATATATTCTAATCGAAATACTTTCTCACACTTTTAAAAGCCACATCCTGTTCTTGAATCTATTTTTGGCTCAAGTATGCATTTAATTAAGAGCAGGACATTTTCCCCTTTGCTCTGTGTGGGAAACGCTCGATCTATTTTATGAACCAATAGCAACTACTAAGATTTCCCTCTTTCCCTAAATTAAGACATTTTACGGATTTTACTTTGCAAGATTTTCCCTAACATATAACCAAGGAGGGCAACTTTTCATGTGCACTTTCACTCACTCTCATGTGCACTTCACGCAGTCTCTTTCATGACTGCTCTTGTCTAATAATTAATAAATAAATTTTGTACCCTCCTTCCCGACCGACCTATGACCTGTTTTAATCCTTCCACTCGGCAACGACGTTATATATATATATATATATATATATATATATATATATATATATATATATATATATATATATATATATATATATATATATATATATATATATGAAGTCTGAAATTAAATTATTTAAAATCAGTTTTAGTTTTGTGATGCCAGCAATGCAACGTTCCTCATGTTCTGAAGAAATAGAGGAAATATTGTAGTGCTACCTCTGGGATTCGAACCCCTGTTTATTCGGTCATGAGTTTGACAGATCAGGCTTCTCGACTTAAGTATGTACCTAGCTGCAAGGAACTAAGTGGTTTCATAAAGTGTATTAAATTCGCGGATAAAATTCTAGTTGCTTAACCGCATATTAAGTGAAAACAGCTAATAAATAATTTTTCTCACAGTTGACAGTTTGAATACCATCTTCTTTATAGTTATTTGACTATTTTTGTTCAATATGGTTATAAAAAACAAAATTAAGCAAATTGCTACTTAACTATTTTTTTCCGAGAAACTTTGAACAGTGTATTGCCTTTGAGTAAGAAGCTACAATTTTTTCCCCGAATTATAAGAAGATATTTATCTATTACCGAATAATAATAATCATTAACTTCAAATTCATAACAAAATCATTGTTTATTGGTAACAAATTGAACATTCATTACCTATTGATTTTTCGATGACTAATAATTGTCTATCCGGTGTTCTTTGGGTATGTAGAAAAATAACCATCATGGCTATGAAAAGTAATGATCTGAAAACGAAAAAATCTCCTTGCAGAATATTTGTTTAAAAAACTTTTACGTTCATAAACTATTTATAAAATATTATGTAAAAAAATTTAAACAAAAGAGACACAAAAAACTGTGTCAAAAGTTTATTTAATACGTAAGGAGTACTATGTTTTTTTACATTTAGAATTTAAAGGGAAAAAAAAAACATGCTAATTTTTAAACACTGCTTGGAGAGCTTTATCTTAGGAAAAAATATCTTAACTATAAGAATAGTTTTTGGAGTTTAGTTATTACTCAATAAATTATAATTCATACAACGGATCGAAAGTTTTTTTCAATATAAACATGTTTATTTTAATAATATAGGGGAAATTTCGTGGTCCTAAAATGTTCATTTTCCCAGAAGCCGCGCAAAAGGCGAATATTTAAAGAGTAGTTCCTAACCTTTTTAGATAACTGATCCACTTTTCGAGTCAAAAAACTTTCAATACTAAAAACGATAATACTATTAATAATGAGTAAATAATGAAAAAGACTTTGTCTCATTTTAAGTCTCGTTTAAAAGATGTTGGAAATATACCTTTCGACCATTGTTAGAAACACTTTTTATTCTTCTTAAATTAAAATAATAATGTGAATTTAAATAACTCATATGTAAAAGCTTTAAATTGTTTGCATGAAAATAAATTCCTCATATCACTTCGAAGTTTAAATTAAATATTTAATTAAATGTTATTTTTCTTATATGTTATAAAAATATGAAATAATTGATATCGTTAATGTACATAATCAGGATATAATATGGCTATAATATATATATTTAGTACAGCTATTACTAAATAAAACATATTTTAAAATCTAATGAGAGAATTAAGATAACAACATGATATAAGGAAATAGTAATATTTTATAGTATCCCCTTGATTTCTTAAACAAAAACACATAAAGTAATTTGAAAGTATATGAATTTTTTTTAATAAAACGAGTTACAAGGGAAAAAAAAAGTAAGCAATTTAAAAACTTTTTCAATTTTTTTAAAAAGCAATTTATTAACATAACTAATTTAATTATTTTAAAAAGATACCGATTTCTATTGCGAACAAAAATAATTCTAAGCCATCAAACCAAAATACTAAACAATTTTAATGTGCACTTAATATTAATTTTACCTTTAATTTGCTAAAGACCCTGTTCGACAACAGGCCCTAACAAATGCCCTTAACTTTCTTAGCACCCCTTAAACATTTTCACCTAAGCCATCAAACCAAAATACTAAACAATTTTAATGTGCACTTAATATTAATTTTACCTTTAATTTGCTAAAGACCCTGTTCGACAACAGGCCCTAACAAATGCCCTTAACTTTCTTAGCACCCCTTAAACATTTTCACCACCCTCTGGGGGGATTTCACCTACGTTGGAAAAACTACACGGGGAAAAATATTCTGATTAAATTACCGTACGATATAATAAGGACATTTCTGAAGAAAACCACAACATAATTCTGCTTAATAAAACCAAAATATACCGTGTATAAACCATTCATTTGGTAATTTTTCCACTAATAAGGTAACGGTTTACCGGAAAATCTAGTTTTTTTAAAATTATAGTTTTCATTACCACACATTTAGTGAAAAATACAAAACTGAAAAGCAATTCATCCGAATAAACGGTTTTTTATCTCATTCTCTAAGGTTTCATGATAAAATTACCAAAGTTTACCTCATTTACCAAATTTTATCACACATTATAAAACCATATTTTATAGTAAATTTTATCAAAATCATTGCCGAAACGCTTCGGTAAAAATTGCAGAGCTTTTATTGTTTCCATGGAGCCAGAATTACGGTAAACTTAAAATTTTCTGGTAGTTTGGCTCATAATTTGTTTTCTCTGTGTAGTATTTAAAAGAGTCCCACAAACTTAATGCACTGCTCAACACTTAATTTTCTGTCAGTTTGCATGAAACTATAATAAAGAAAATGTTTTTCCGAAATTGCATAACATGTATTTTTTTTTGAAAAATTATAATGACTTACCCTAATAAGGCCCCAAATGATAACGATTTTCCAAACTTTTTTGCTGGTATTGTTTTGTGACATCCAAATTCCATTCTACTAAAAATTTCAGCAATCGTTCTTTAAGAAATCAACTTATTTTCGCAGCACGATTTTCTAAATACCTTTAGAACCTAAGAAAACTTTTCACTGTTAGATGACGTAACAGAAAATGGAGTACTAAACTGGCAGAGAGAGAAAACAAAAAGTTGAATTTGTTATCTTAATTTTATACAACAGACTGACCAAGTAATTGCGTCCTTGATATTCTTGCGCTGCGTTTAAAGTTGATACTTTTTTTTTTGAACTTTGAAAATATATTACGGAATGATATAACTCTAATAATTAATGTGATTAAGAATGCGTTTTTTAAAATCCAAGTAAAAAATAATTTGAAATGAAATATTTCTTTTAAGGAACTGAAAATGTTTACTTTTTTAATATTATGATCTTTTTTCATGATACGATTACAAACGAACATCAGCTAATCATAAAATATCAATGATTACAAAACAACATTAACAATAGAAGTGTGTTAGAGGAAATTAGGTTAAATAATGTCTATATTAATTATATATATAATAATGATATTAATTTCCTCTAGCAATATAATAATATTGTTAGATGAAATTAGGTTAAAAATATGTCAATATTATTAAAATGTCAATATCAATTAGACAAATATTTTGTTCAATTATTCTGCAAAATAAATAGGAATATTTTTTAGCGTTATTCCACATAATAACGTTAATGCTAATATATTGTTCGATAAAATTAGGTCAATTATACAAAGTAATATGAATTAAACTAAATGTTCGATTAAAATAATGTTTTACAAAAAATAGGAATACTTTCATAAATTTTTGCACAAAATAACGTTAATAATAGAATAGTGTTAAATAAAATTAGGTCAAATTTACAAACCGATATTAATTAGAACAAATGTTCTTATAAATTATTCTGAAGAATAAACGGTTCATAAATTGTTGATTTCTTTCATAAATTGTCGCACAAAATGACGTTAAAGAAGGAATACTGTTAGATAAAATTAAGGTAAATTTACAAAGCAATATGAATTAGACCATATTTTTATAAATTATTCGGAAAATAAACAAAGAATAATTTCATAAATTATTCCACTAAAAAACATTAATAATGTAGTATTTCTAGATTAAATTAATGCAAATCTATAGACTAGTATTGATTAGACCAAATAATTTAATAAATTATTCTGAAAAATGAAATAGCAATACTTTCGTAAATTATTCTGAAGAATGATCAGGAATATTTTTATAAATCGAGAAAATATTCATATTCTTTTAAAGTACATAGCAAGCGATAATAATTAAAAATGTGTATAAAAAGTCGTGAAAATTTTTTCTCAACAAATTGAAAATTACAAGGAAATCAAAAGGTTTTCAGAAATTGTTAATGGATTAGGTTGAATTTTAAGCAAAAATAATGTACAAAAATTATACTGTTAAAAACTATATGTAAAAGCACACAAAATAATTAAAATAATTTTCTCAAGTTAAAATGTTTTTTAAAAAATTGAGAATTTTATTTTACAATATCTTTACTATAACTCTTTCCATGTGAAACTTATTTTCAATAACATATTTGAAAAAAAGATCATTCATACATAATTATTACAAGGGGTGATCAAATGAAAAGGTACGAAACGACATGGTGGGTACAAATGTAGACTTTATTCAAAATATACACCATAGGCCTGAGCACAACGATCCCACTGATGGACAAGCCGCAGGATTCCTTGTTCCCTGAATTCTTGTGGCCGTGACGAGACCCAGTTCTTCACAGCATCCTTGAGTACGTCGTCCGAGTTGAAGAGCTTCCCTTTCAGGCGTTTCTTCAGTGGACCAAACACATGGAAATCGCAGGGTGACATGTCCGGACTGTAGAGCGGATGGTCCAACGTCTCCCACTTGGACTTGGCCAGTTCCATGTGTGTGACTCTGGAGACGTGTGGACGGGCGTTATAATGGAGCAGAACCACACCCTCCGTGAGCAGCCTCGGTCTTTTGTTCCTGATGGACCTGCGTAGGCATCAGAGTGTCTCACAGTACACATCGGAGTCGATGGTTTTTCTGTGCTCGAGGAAATCGGATAACACCTCGCTGCTCCTCAATCGTCGAATTTTGCAAAGCGAACGCCATCCTGTCCTCATACGGACTGTCGCATCATTTGGACGTCGCTTTTGATAAGAGCCTCTGCTCTTTCCTGCTCATGCGGGCACCCGCGCATGCTCCGATCTCAGTCAGAGAGTCTAATCGCATCCCGAGATGTCTTGCTACGTTTTCCCATAGCGGAATATGCAAATATTTAACTGTTACGTTTTTACGTATTTTCGTACCTTTTCATTTGATCACCCCTTGTAGTAATATAAAGGGAGTTAGTAAAAAAAGTAGCTAATTTTGACAGTCAAAATGATGAGACAAAATGTAGGGTAAACCAACCAGTGAAGGAACACTACCCAGTGAAGGAACATTTCATATCTATTGATTAAAAATAAGAATTTAAAAGTTTTTCTTCAGATTGATTGGTAACAATAACTTACTGCCAAACAATAGGAAGTCAACTAGCAATGTTTTGGATTACCTGGTCAAATAGACTTCTTTGGAAAAATTTTTGAATTTGTTATTTTCTCTGCAACACCTTCTTTCTTTGAAAAAATTATAAGGTGAGTGTTTGTATTTATATGTTTGAAGTGGAATTAATTGCACGTAATAGTTTTATTTTTCTCACTGTGAAAAAAGGAATTCAAAATATAGTTTTGCGTTTTATTTTTTTAAAAGCATCATAGCATTATAAAGTACAGAGATAAGGGGTACTTATTCTCTGGATCACCAAACGATGAAAAACCAGTGAAGGAACAAGTGTTCCTTTACTGTTTTTTTTTTCTAAGTTAATGAAAATGAAAGATAAACTTTAATTTTTTTGTACCTTTAGTGATGTTCCGCATCAAAAGTATGTTAAAAATACGAAAAACAATTTCTAACCAGTAAAGGAACAAGCATGTTCTTTTACTGGGCATAGATTACCCAGTGAATGAACAGTATGTGCTAATATGTTGACACTTTAATTTTCAATTCATGATTATAAAAAAAAGTTAACATTTTCCAAGTATTTATATGTTATAATTTCGAGAATAGGCTTGTTTTTAAATATTTGTATGGCTTGTAAATTCAAAAAGAGCATTAAAAAGTAACCAAAATTAAATGTTCCTTTACTGGGTGCTCAATTACTGGTAAGAGTTGTTCCTTCACTTGGTCTTCTTACTACTTGTTATTTGAACCTCCAAAACTTTAAAACAATATTATGTAAGTTCTTTAAATTTTTTTTACATAATTTGCAATTAGTAACAATTATGTTGACACTGTCATTTAACTAAAATTACGAATTTTGAAATTAATATGATTATTTAAATGGCTAGCGAAGCTTAAGTGTTCCTTCACTGGTTAGTTTACCCTATATGTTACTGTTAAAATGTGAAATCCGTTATTGCATAGAGTAGCTTGGTATTTCATGAAATAACTAGACAAGTCAGTTAAAGTATATAAATTATTGAATTCCACGGTTTAACTAAGAATTCTATAGAATAACGATTATTGGACTGTTAAAGTATGAAATACGGCACTTAAAAGCTCTTTGAACCGGTTTTAGCTGCTTTGCAATGACGTGTGTGTACACTTCATTCTGTTGCTTTAAGTTTAAGGGGTCACAGTACCCGTGCAACATTTTTTTCAAATAAAGGTATGATCATTCCTTTTGTGGATGCTTTACATGCTCATTTAACTTATAATCAATCATTTATCTTCAAAAAATAGTTAAATTGTTTAATTTTTTTAAGATTTAAAAAAAAACTGAAAAAATTCAAAATTTTTAAATCTTTACGGCTTTTGTATTTTAACATATTTTCAAACATTTTCGTTTCTTAGTGCTTACAATATTTATCTTAAAAATTTTGCTCATTCATTTATTGATTAGAACATTTTTTATAGATTTTTATGCAAAAAAGTCGAAAAAAAAGGTTAAAAATTCCTGTTAGATATATATAACATGCCGTAAAAGTTATAATACCTCATAAAATGTTTATTCCATGCACAGTTGAAATAACTGTATTATACTTTATCTTATAAGTATAACTTCATTATACTTGTAAAGCTTTATGTTAAATAGTAAAAATTCCTAAAGGATTTAATTAACATTAAAACACAAAATTATCATCTATGAGAAAAAACTCTTTAAAGTGGAATAATTGGAGTGAAGTGGCTGATCCAAGTTTTTGTTTTAGGGCTATCTGAAATCATACATAACTTTTTTAAAAATGTAGACAGAGCGATGATATTTTTTCTGTGCGTTTGAAATAGTTTGAAGTTTCATTATAAGTGACCCCTTAAGATGCAGAATTTAGACGGTGTATTTATAAATTATATATTTATATTGAATTATATCATTTGCTTTTGCTTATTATTTGTTAATTAATCATCCGCAAGAAAGATAAAATGCGTTTTTCGAGAGATTTTAGCTATTTATGATCAATTAATTCATATAATAACTTTGAAATTGTTTAATTTTCACTTTAATGGTCTATAATCAGTTCTTTAACAGAATAACTTTTTTTTTTATAATGGCGGGCACTTGGGGGTTGCCCCATTGGCCACAGAAATGCCAGAATTGCTACTCTATTCTCGTTACCCAGTGGGCACCTGTGGCGAAGCCACGGCGGTGGAGCAGCGTCGCCCGCGTCACACAACCACAAACCCGTTTATAGGGCGGATCACATTCACACAATCTCACACAAAGGAGAAAGGACGTAAAACACAGAGAGAAAGAAACCCATGCCCTGAGCAGGATTCGAACACGCGACCAGCGACTCAGCAGTCAGGCACGCTAACCACTCGGCCACCAGGTGAGCTTAATAGAATAACTAGTTATTTGGATTTCACACTTAAACGGTAACATATACAAAGAGTTATTCTATGAAATAACGGATTTCACACTTAAACGGTAACACATACAAAGAGTTATTCTATGAAATAACTGAATTCACACTTAAACGGTAACATATACAAAGAGTTATTCTATGAAATAACGGATTTTACATTTAAACGGTAACACATACAAAGAGTTATTCTATGAAATAACTGAATTCACACTTAAACGGTAACATATACAAAGAGTTATTCTATGAAATAACGGATTTCACACTTAAACGGTAACACATACAAAGAGTTATTCTATGAAATAACGGATTTCACACTTTAACGGTAACATATGCAAAGAGGCGTGGCATAAACAGAAGTTGTTATAACTTCGTTAATTTTTTCCTTAACTTTTCTTCTATAAAATATTTATTTGTAGATCATAAAAAATTTTATTAGTGATTTTAGGTTATTTGAAAGTTTTCTGCCGCCTTAAAATCTTTAGGAAACAAAACAGGCAAAAGTCTAAAAAATGTGTACGTGTCTTAATGGTTTTAAAGTGAAGCATTATGTCTCTTAAAGTCATGAAACTAGATGTTGACACCCATTCTGCATTTGGGAAAATAATTAAGTCCTCCTAAGGTGTGAATGAGAACAATATTTGACTGGCTTCGCTATCTGAACAGTCAACATTTGTTCAAGTCAACGTTTATTGGGTTTCTCTGTTGGCCTTGTCATAAAATGTGTGATAGATCATTAAGCTTAATCCTGCTTCGTGTATTTCTTTTAAGGCTGTGAAATCGATGGGAAAAAGGCTTAATGTTAGGCCTAATTAAGTACAAATGGAATTGTCATCATAAAAATATACTTAATGATTTATAATTAACACGATGTCTAAAAAATTGTGTGAATGAGTTTTTTAAAAAATTTACCAACATTATTAGACAAATTATTTTTACAACATGATTGGTATTAGACAAATTATTAATATTATAGTCCCCTCAAAATTTAGACCGCAATTAAAAACTAATGTCAGAAATGTATGTTATTTACAGATATGTAGATTAGAAAATTAGCTCATAAATACAAGAAATTATTATTTAAAAAAATCAATAAACTATACTTAATTTACTTTATCTCACCTAATTTTATTTGTTACATAAAAAATAAAATAAAAATTAATTTTGTATATTATGTAATACTTTTATTTTTCATATTTTGTTCAAAAAATGAAATCCACTAGTCTATAAAAAAAGGATATATATTGGCAATAGAACTTTCCAAAAGATTATTCGAATCTAATTACGTAAAATATTGTTTAATATACTGGAAGTTGAGTCTCAAGATAAAAATTCTAAGACAATCAAAGTCAATAAAATATTAGTATTTTATTGCGTTTGTATTTACTTCCTTTCATGTCTGTAACATAACGTTACAGACATTTGAAATTTTTTCTGAATCTTTTTGTCCGATGGTTATGCAAGTTATAATCTATTATTGTCTTCTTAATAAGACAACCATAATTTAAGGCGATGTTATCGCCAAACGGAAGGATTCCCGTTCGATTAGTGAACGGAAATTTTAACTAAAGCTCTGTGATGAATATTACACCTCAAATATTAATCAACTCTTGACAGCTGTAAATAAAGTTTATAGTCATAATATCAAATGGAATGAAATTCTTTGATTAACTAATTTCACTAAATTTCAATTGGAGTTCAATGCCGTATGAAAATGTATTAATGGCTTCCTGGCTGTAGTAGACAGAATCAATTGTATATTTTATATAATCAGAATTATTATGATGAATCATTCAAAATTTCGGCTTTTTTCGAAGGAGGTAGTTTCAATTTTCAATTGGAGTTCTATGCTTGACGACAAAGTTATAGTTGTTACCTAATTGATGCAATAATTGTTTTATCGTCATTTTATAGTCAAATATACTTTATCATCAATGAAGATTTTGATCTCTTTTGAGGGTGGTGTCTAATGCCATTTAAAGTTACTATCGTTTTTTGATGGTGAAAGCAAATTTTATCACCAATCGTTATTTTGTCACCAATCGAAATTTTGATATATTTTCTGTAAAGAGTTTCTTCTTGTTTACTAGTTTTTAAATAGAAGTTTTATCGGCATTACTGAAATTTGCAATTCTGCATAATACTGCG